>NW_022103904.1:2645089-2687958 GCF_000313985.2 Echinops telfairi
CTAAGAGATCTACATTTTAAAAATTCTACTCAAAGCTGTTCAAGTTCAAGCAGATAATTATGCTGTTTTTCAATTAGGGTCTTAGAGTTCTCAAGGTGGTACAAAGAGATCATGAATTCAGCTACTGACAGAAAGGTTGCAGGTTTGAGTCCACTTGGCAGATCCAGGGAAGAAAGGGTCTGGTGTCGAATTCTCAAAGATCAGCCACTGAAAACCCCATGGAGTCCCACGAAACACATGGGGCACCAAGAGCTGGGATTCACAAAACGACAACTGATCTCTCTAGACATGTAAGAACTCAACACCCTAAAAGGACCTCTTCCTGCCTTCTGGTGTCCCAAAGGCTACTCAATTCATGGCTCCCCTACTCCTTGCCTCTTTCTTGAATTCTCGCTGATTTCACCCACCCACCATTCCTAACAAAACACAGCATTCATTCTTAAATCTTCTTTTGAGTTCCAGCTCAACTCTCTCCTGATTTTTCAAGGTGCCCAGCTCCCTCCAGCCCAGCCTCTCCCATATCCTTGCTAAGAGGGGGGCATGCTGTACCAATGTCGCTCCATCAAACTTAATGACATAAGGTAGCTGTGAGTCTCTGAGTCGGCATCAACTGGATGGCAGTGAAGGAGTGCGAGAGGACTCAGCTCAGCAGGGATACTGGTACACACATCTCTCTCCCCTGAGAGATAGGTTGTGTGCTTGAGATAAAGACTCTCTTTTGTTCGTTTTTATATCTTTATCTCGTAACACAGAGCCTAATAGAAAACAGATGCTAAATTCAAACCGATTTTGCTCAATATCTGCTGAATTTCTAAAAATCTTTTATTGTCTAGGGTGTCTTTCAGGCCATCCATATTTCCATTAGGAACAGGGCAGGGCAAAAAAAAAAATCTATAATTCTCTTAAGATTTTGAATCTGTCTTCTCTGTGTTAAGGGAAAATAACTAAGTCCCAAACTTTCAAAACAAGGTCGTGCTCTCCTCTCCATCCAGAAAGCAATTTTAGACCAAAATGCCATCAGATCAATCAATGTGTTATACGTTTGACAAGGACAATTCTGAAACCAGCTAGATTCCACATTGGGGGGTTGGGCGGGGGAGCAGGTTATTTGATTCAATAAGTTTTATTTTAAGCTCAAAAATGCTCTCAGGCAAACAAGAAAACTAATTAGACATTAAGACTATTGAATGAGGCCATCTTGCTACAATCTATAGTGACAAATCTTTTTAGCAGTTCTGAGAAAGCCTGTCATCAACGGTTTTTCCCATATAAAAGTGAACAGCTGAGTGATTTTTCAATGACTACTTTAAAATGAGAAAAGCGTGAAAGCTGAACCTATGATAGGTCAATAACGAGCAGTCCATAGGTTTGATTAAAATGCAGCAAAGAATGACAAGAAATCATTAGCTGGAGCAAATACCTGTTCCCCCCAGCCATTAACAGTTCCCCCGAGCCTGAGTTTCCAAAGTCCAAAATGTCTCATGGCAAGTAAAGAAAAATATCATTTCCAAGTTAGGTTCCAAGCCATGCTGTCTATCTTCCACTGTGACCTCCCAAAGAGATAGCCAACGCTATTTAAGCGCTGTCAGCCTTATTTCTGGAGAGATGCCGCTGCCAGCTTGTTTCCAATGTAAATTTGAAGCGCTCTCCATGAAAGCAGTATTTGTGGGCGCCTTCAACCAACCTAGTAATTCTGAAATACACTCTGGCAAAAGACCCCAATTAATCACTGAATGGTGCTCTTCCCATCTAGCGCAGGTCACAGGCAAGGGAAGGAGCCCCGTCTGGAAACTTTGAGCCTGCCCTTGACAGGACTGAGGTGACAGACAGTGTTGCAGCTCTGCCAGGCTATCTTTCCCAGGCTTCCAGCAGGTCCTCAGGGTGTCACAGCCTCTCTTCCTCATCCAATGCTGCCGCCTCAGCTGAAGAACCCCTCCAGGGACATTGCCCGACACACAATTACATTTAGTATAAAGCACCCCGCCCTCCCTAAGGCCAGCGTCAACCCCATCACTAGTCTCCAGCTTGTGACCACCATCAGAAGCAGAAGTCGGAGACCCAGCACATCCCACGTCCCTCAGACTCTCACAGATTAGCATGTCTACGAGCCTCTTAGATTCCCTAATCTGATTTACAATCTTGTTCTTTCTCACCCCCAAACCCTTCCCTGGGACTTTAGGTTTGACATCAGTGATCCCCACTGCATCTTCTCTTTTTATGCCCGCATTGCAATTTGACTGATTCTCTAGTATCTTACCTGCTACCTTCTCAGTTTGCTGCCTACATCCTTAGCACTTCTGACCTTGGAGGTCAGATATGTGTTTCTGATCCTCTTTGATACTCCTAGACCTGTGTCTTCCCTACGTCTAACTCCCCTGCCATCAGACCACACCACACAATAGTCCTCAGGGAATTTATTTGCCTCCTGGTTGTGTCCATGCCTCATTAAAGATGTTCATTTCCTTAGTTTGGTCATCCCTATCCTGTTTGAGTTGCTAATAATTTCAATAGAGTCTCAGACAGTTCAATGTCTAGCTTCTCAGTTCTATGACCTCCTCAATTCAAAGCTCTTGATTTTTACACATCTAAAAAGTCACCAATTAAAAGATTCTATGGGAAAATATTGACTCTTACAGGATGCATTCAAATAAAATGGAAATAACACAGTCACTGTACCAGAAGGAACCAGTAGACATTCAGCTATTCCAGGAGGTGGCATATGAGCAAGAACCAATGAAGCTGAAGAAAGAGAGAAGATCAAGCTACACTGAATGTATTAGCCAAATACAAAGCTTCAGGAATTGATGGAATATCAATTGAAATATTTCAACAAGCTTATGAAGAAGTGGCATCACTCACTTGTCTTTGCCAGGAAATTGGAAGGCAGCTACTACTTGGCCAACTGACTGGAACAGATCCATATTCGTGTCCATTCCAAAGAAATCTAACCCATCCTGGGGGTATAGTGAGGAGGGTGATAAAGAGGAGCTGATATCAAGTGGTACAGGAAGGAAGAGAATGTTTTGAAACTGACTGTGGTAGCAATTGTACAATACTGCTTGATGTGAATGAACTATGGAACGATATGATATCTGTTTTAGTTTCCAATAAAACAGTTTCCAAGAAAAAGAAAGGCAACCCAACAGAATGCTCAAATTTGAGAACAATATAATTGATATCGCATGCAAGCAAAATTTTGCTGAAGATCATCCAACAATGGTTGCAGCAGTACAGACAGAGAACTGCCAGAGGTTCATGCAGGATTCAAAAGAGAACATGAAACAAAGGATATTATTGCTGATATCAGATGGATCTTGGCTCAAAGCAGAGAATTCCAGAAAGATGTTTACTTGTGTTTTATTGACTATGCCAAGACATTTGACTATGTGGACCATAACAAATTATGGATAACCTTGAGAAGAATGGGAATTCCAGAACAATTCATTGTGCTCATGCAGAACTTGTACATGGACCAAGAGGGAGTTGCGTGAACAGAACAAGGGACCACTGCATGGTTTAAAATCGGGAAAGGTGTCCGTCAGGGTTGTATTCCCTCACCATATTATTCCATCTGCATGCTGAGAAAATCATTAGAGAAGCTGGATTACGTGAAGAATGCTGCACCAAGACTGCAGGGAGGCTTATTAACAATCAGTGGCATACAGATGACACAACCTTGATTGAGGAAAGTGAGGAGGAAATGAAGCACCTGTGATGAAGATCAAGGATTGTAGCCTTCAGTATGGATTAAAACTCAATGTAAGGAAGATCAAAATCCCCACAACTGGACCGATAGATCATCATCATGATAAATGGAGAAAAGGTTGAAGTTGTTGAATCCACAATCAATGCTCACAGAAGCACCAGGCAAGAGATCAAAAGACGTATTGCATTGGCTAAATCTGCTACCCAAGACCTCTTTAGAGTATTGAAAAGCAAGGATGTTACTTGGAGAACTAAGGTGTGCCTGACCCAAGCCATGTATGCATGTGAAAGTTGGACATTGGATAAGGAAGACCAAAGAAGAATCGATGCATTTCAATTGTGGTGCTGGGGAAGAACATTGAAAGTGCTGTAGACTGCTAAATGGACAAACCAATCCGTCTGGAAGAAGTAAAGCCAGTGTGTTGCTTAGAGGCAAGGATAGCAAGATTCCATCTTGCAAACTTTGGACATGCAGTCTGGAGGGACTAGTCCCCAGAGAACATCCTGCCTGGTAAAGCAGAGGGGCAGTGCAAAAGAGGAAGGCCCTCAGTGAGATGGATTGACACTGTGGCTGCATCCATGGCCTCAGGCATTGCAACGATTGTGAGGGGTGGTGCGATAAAAATGTCAGGGTAAAAAGGACAATTTGGAGATTCCTTGAACTGCATAAGACTTTAATGAAGATCCAAACGACTTAAAGTGTGGTCCTATAGGGTTCCTATGAGTCAGAGTTGACAGTGGTATTATTAAGGGTGAGGTGAGAAGATCACCATAAAACATAGACTGGTTTTCTACTAAAAACCACACTGCGGTGTACACATCCACCGCCATGGAGTCAACTCTGACGCATGGCGGCCCGATGCAGCGTTTCCCACACTGTAAGTTTTTATGGGAACTGATAACCTCATCATTTTCCGGTGAAGCAGCTAGAGGGTTTGATCTTGTGGTTAATAGCCCAAAAGAGCATGCTAATCAGGTGGATTAGGAGGGGAAAAAAGGTAATGCATTTCCTTCAGGTCAATGTTCAAATTGTTCTTGCATGCCAGACAAAATGTGAAGTCATGGTACATACTCATGTATTCAGAAGATATTTACTCCAAGCCTAGCTGAGCCAGGCTTAGGAACCAGTATGAACAAGACAGAGGGTCTGCCTTCTTAGAAACACATTCCAGTAGGGGAGACAGAAAGAAAAACAAGTGAAATTGTTTTAAAATCTCAATTCTTTATCTTTCAGGATACAGTGATTGTGGTAGTTATATAATAGTCTGTCAATTTGAGCAGATTAAGAGTGAAAGGGTGGTGGCTAGCTTGTCAATCAGCTCATAGCTAATGAGGCCTCTGTGTGGGCATGTCCTTCCTGAGGATTCTGGGAACTCCAGTATTCCTCATTGGATGTGGGAGACACTCTCTATCTGCTTACTTCCTGAGAGACATCCTCCTGACAAGACACATGGCGCTTGAAGTAGTTAGTTTATTGTGCCAACCTGGCTGTTAAACACATGTGGGGTTAATTGAAGGGCGGAAGGATAAATGGCTTGGTGAGCCTCACCTTTTGAGTTCTCAGGTCTCTTACTTTTTGATGGTCAGATCAGGGTGTAGTTGCCTTAGCCAGTTCCCTGCTTCAACTGGCAAGGCTCACTTCCTGCAAGACATTCCCAAGGAGAAGCCACATGGACCTACCCCGATGCAGCCCTAGGTGCTGGAGCAGCCGTGTGGTGACCCCTGCCAGGACTGAGATGCTTATAAGCTCACTGATTTGGCTTTCCTCCTGTAGTCGACATCACTGCGTCTGTTTTGTGAGATGGAGGAGGACTTGGTGTCAAACATGTGGGTTAATGTTGGACTTGTGGGATTGGGCAGCACTGGGTTGGGATGTTTTCTTGATGTGCACTTAACGTTTATATATCTCTCTTATACATGAGTTTCTGTGGATTTGTTTCTTTAAAGTACCCAGACTAACACAGCACTACCCTGATAGAGCCTGTGCCCTGGGAACTGGAGAAGCCACGCGGAGACCCCTGCCAGCGATGAGATGCTTACAATGCTACTGGATCCATGAGACTTCCCACCCACTGGCCTGTGATCTCTTTGCAGTTAGCATCATTGCATATGTTTTGTGAGTCTGAAGAGGACTTTATAGATTGGTATCAGACATATGGGCTAATATCAGCCCTATGGACTTTATTTGGACTAGGCTGGGATGTTTTCTCAATATTCAATTGCTCTTGTATATAAAGCTCTTTCTTATGCACATATGAGTGTCTATGAAGTTGTTTCTCTAGTCTACCCAGACTAACACAGTGACCATACTGGCTGTTTGTATCAAATGGAATGAAAATTAGGGAGTTGTGTCTCCCCAAACTACTTCAGGTTAGTGAGATATATGATAAAACAAAATGCTTTTATCCCAATATCCTGTTTAGAATAAAAGATCCATTTTCTCTTAGAAAAAGAAAATCACTATTCCATTCAAAGGCGACACACAGTTGTTTAAAAATCTTCCTCTTATTTTTGTGACTGTGTGCCTTTCTTATAGGCAAAGACATTTATAATGATAATCAAAGAGTTAAATGGGTTTAAATACTTTTCTAAAGAAGATAAGGTTTCAATGTCTTAATTGAAAAACGAAAACTTAAGACAGCGCTCTAATCAGATTTTAAGAACACTATGTTTGCTTCTGCAACCACAGAACCAGAGTGGCCACTCTGACCTTTGGCACAGGCAGGCACATCCAGTCTCCGGCTTTGTCTATCTCGTTTACCTTAGCTGAGAAGGAGGGAAAAAAACCCAAAACTGACTCGGCAGGAATGGCTTTCATACATCAAACATTGTCACTTAATTAAATTAGGCCTCCTAAATGGAAATGATCTTCTAATCTAGACTTGCAAACATGCTGCTCTTTTGCAGAATGCTTTTGAACATTTTCCTAAAATAACTGCAGTGTGTTGGGTAATATTAAGTAGGCTGAGGGGAGTCCCCACTGTAGCTGGTGTCCCGCGGGAGAGTGGGTTATAGGCCAATCGGAGCTTCCACAGTGTCCAGCTTGAGAACCAGCAGGGTGGTGGGGCTTGCTCTTGAATCCTTCAAACCAAACCCACTGTCACGGAATTGATTCAATTCATCGTATCCCTGGAGCACACAGCAGGGGTTCTGAATCTATCAATCTTTATGGGAGTCGTCAGCCTCATCTTTCTCCCAAGGAGCAACTGGTGGGTTTGAACCACTTATGCCCCGGGGAATAAAATACAGAATACCTCAGGGTTAAAAAATCAAATATGGAGCAGGTGGTCTGGGTCAGAAATGAAGCCTTCCATTCCACAATGAGGAATTAGACTGTTATCCAACAAGCACGGGGATCGGTGAGAATACTGAAGCAAAAGTACTGTGTCATGATCCTTACATGAAACTATAGTATGGAAGAGTGATCAGAGGAGAGACGAACTTAAGGGGAGGACAGCATGTAAGAAATGCTGCAGCGAATTAAGAAATTCCAGAGAATAAGTGACACGAGCTAGATGAACCAAGTGAAAGGGAGAGAAGTATGCAACTTAAGCCCATGTTTTAGAAGACAGAACTTAAAGAACTTGATGATCAATTGTACATAGTAAAAGAAAACAACATCAATAACAAACCCTCACCGCCACGGAGTCAAGTGTGGCGCATGTGTTGGATAAAGAGGAGGTGTTGAAAATGCCTTCCATGCTCTAGCTTGGGAGACGGAATCCAAGAGAAGACATGGGGAGTGGGTTGGTGGCTGAGGGCGGCAGCACTTTGCTATTGGCTGCTCATCTACAGGTCGGTAGATCGCAATCTCCCAGTCATGCCATGGAAGCAAGGCCTGGCAACCTGGGTCCAGAAAGAGGACAGCGGAGAACACGCTACGGCTTCGTTCTACTTTGGATGGGGCTGCCATGAGTTGGAGTTGATCTGATGGGCACCGTGTTTGGGTTGTGGCTTTTACAGGGGATGGGGATGGGGGAAGACAGAAAGAACAGATGAGGGTGTTAACTGCATGACTCATTAGGTGCTCTGTAGTTCCCTGTCCCCTTTCATCTATACAAAGAACAGTCCAGCATCGTGCAAAGGGTTAACGTCTTCAGCTGCTAACTAAATGCTTACTGTTTCCATTCTACCCAGAAGTGCCTGTGAGCAAAGGCCTGCCTATTAACACCTAAAACTCAGCCATTCAGAACCCTAACGGTCAGAGTTCCACTGTCACACACAAGGGTGCCACGACTGAGAATGGGCTCTACAGCAACTGGGGCCCTGTCTGCAGGTAAGAGGCCATGGATGAGATTCTTCAGCACGTGATTTGGGTATGTGCCTGACTCGGTAAGAAATAGGATAGTTTGTCACCAAAAAATAAAAAAAAAGACTGATCTATCACTTCAGGAAACATTTTCAGAAAAGTGGGAAACAATGTGTTTTGAAGGCTGATCATCCCAGCATTGCTCATAATAAGGAGAAGTTGGGACGCACACAACTGATCTGTCTGAGTTTGAAGACTGGTTAATGCACTGATGCTTCTATACACCAGAGGGTCCTGTAACAATTAATAATAAAATCAATGACCTATGTGTTTGGATGAAAAAAGAGGGAGGAAGAAGGATCACAGAACAATTTCGAGAGTGGCAACACACACACACATGCACACAGAAAACAGGGGAACGCGAAATCAACTTATTAATGTTTCTTTCTTTATATGAATGGGTTGTAGGTTTTTGTCCTTTTTTCCTTTATTTTCTGATTCTGCCCTCCCCCCCAGCTTGAATGAGATCTACCACACTGACTCCCTGCCACCGAGTAGATTCCAGCTGATAGCGACCCTTGAGCACAGAGCAGACCTCCCCTGGGGAGTTTCCAAACTGTAAGTCTTTACTGGAGTAGAAAGCCTCCCCTTTCTCCAGTCGAGCAGCTAGCGGTTTCAAACTGTTGATCTTGAAGTTAGCAATCCTGTGTGTAACCCACTACACCATTCAGGCTGCTTGCAATCAGATCTATATAAAACATACAATTTTAATTGGAGGAAAATTAAGTAGCATCTCAATGCTCATGGTAGAAGGTCAATTTGTCACATACAGAAACTAATATTCAAAGCATACGTGTACCTCTTCAATAAGCAGTATAGAATACCTATATTCCAGGAGCCTCCTGCCAAAGGCTCCACTTTCACCTGAAGAGGCTCAGTTTCTATCCCTCAAGAAAGTGGGACCAGAGGAAGACCATGTAAAGCAGCCACCCACCTGCCCTCCCCATGGGTGCTGTCAGGTCCTTGGTTGTAGAAAAGCCATAACCTGCCTGCTTCTGTTGACTTGTTCCTCTGCCTCTGAAATGCTCCCAGATCTGGGATCAACAGGGAGATCCATGAAGGCCATTTTGGGATCCTTTGCAATCCAATCCTTTGGGATCCAATCTTCTATTACTGCCTGCTTTGTATTACAGTTAGTTTTGTATGTGTGTTTTCTATTCTATTAAATGGCCAGCTCTAGAACGTATGTCTGATTAGGTGGGTACATCCTACTGTGGCAGCTGCTTCCATATCTCAGGCATTCCAGTCATAAGATAATCATGGGTGTTTCTTGCATAAGGCCCATTGGAATACATCCTGTTTAGAATTTAGCACCAGACGTCTCTTCCCTTAAGAACTGACATTCTTCCTTTTAATGAATCAGAATTATATAAATGATCATTTTTCTTTTTTCTTTTTCACCATAGCTCTGAGGAAACAAAGAACTAAATTTAAAATATGTCAACCCTACTATTTATAGTATTCTGTAGAGAGAGAGTGTGTGTGTGTGTGTGTGTTACATACATATACATATTTTACTCCATTCTCTTTCCACATGGCCTTGCACTCTTGTTTGAATGAACTTGGGCACTGGCGTGGAGTGCTGGTGGCATCGTGGGTCACACAGTGGGCTGCTGCTAGCTACAAACCCACCCGTTGGGAACCACCAGCCACTCTTAGGGCGGAAGGCGAGGCTTTCTGCTCCGGTAAAGATTGAAAGTCTCAAAAGACCACAGGGACAGGGATAGCTCTAGTCAGTCCTATAGGATTGCTATGAGTCGGAATCAACTCCATGGTGAGTTTGGGGGACACAGGGGCACTACGGAGCCCTGGATGTGCTGTGGCTTCAGCGTTAGGCTGCTAACCACAAGATCAGCCCCACCAGCAGCTCCGTTGGAGAAGAGAAGGCTGTCGACTCCCATCAAGATTTACAGTCTTAGAAACCCAGTGGAGTCATTCTACCCTCTCCCAAAGGGTGGTTGCGAGTCAAAATTGATTCGATGGGAGTGGGCTTGGCTTGGGTTGGGTTTGTGTATGGGCACCACCACCCGTCTGTCAGTTTGTCACTCTGCAATGGCTTGCATACCAGTGATGCCACACGTATCTGAAACATCAATAGTGTCCCCCATGATGGAAAGGTTTCAGTGTTCCAGACAGACAGATTAGGATGAAGGTGTGATGATGTACTTCTGCAAATGAACAGATAAAAACTAGCCAACAGAACACTGCCCGGTAAGAGTGCTAGAAACTGAGTCCCTCTAGGCCGGAAGCTACCAACTCACTGCCGTCGAGTGCGTTCTGATTTGTGGCGACCTTACAGGGCAGGGGAGAACTGCCCCTGGCCATTTCTGAGACAGTGCTGCCTTAGGAGAGGCACTCAGACTGCAGTGGGGCTGCAATGATGCTTGTGCTGACGGCCCGGGCCTGGGTAGCATTTCTCTCTCTTGTCCCCGGGGCTCTGTGAGCTGACCTGATAGCAGTGGACAACGGCATGCTTGTCGTGCACATGAAACCCACTGCCATCCTGCGGATGCTCCCTCACAGCGAAGCATCACGACGCCAATTTGGAAGTTAGTGAAATAAAAAGACAAAGCCCTTGAGCAGAACTGCCTCCCAGGGTTTTCTGGACTGGAATCACTGCAGAGGACCCTCTCCAGAGCTGCTGGGGAGGCCTCAACCACCGCCCTGTCAGTAAGCAGCCACACATCTAACTGGGGGGCCACCAGGGTTCCACTGATCATACGTGGCTGGTAATGAAGAATGAAACTACAATTAAAAGTGTATTTATGTAAAATGAGAATGAATGAATTCCCACCATGGCCTACTAGCTACTCCATAAATAGGCTTGCCTACCTGTGACCGCTTGGTCTGCATAGCCCTCAGGAAGTGCACCTCTTGCTCTGCTCCCCCTGCATGCCTGTCTCGAGGCTTCCGGGAGCTTCCATTGCCTGATGTTCTCCTCTCCACGTGGCCTCTCTTTCTGGGCATTCAGGCTATTTAGAGAGGCCCGATCTGACCGTGCTCCTGGGAGCCGATCTCTGTGCCCCATTCTTCCTTCTTCATGGGACGAATCATGCTTGAAACCACCTCCTGATTCACCCATTTGCTTACTGCCTGGCGTGCCAGGGGGTGCATATGATGTGGGCTGCAAAGTCAAGGTTGACAGTTGGAGTCCACTTAGAGGCCCCTTGAGACACAGGCCTGGTGATCTCCTTGGCAGTCCACCACTGGAAACCTCACGGAGCACCATTCTACCCTGAGACACACAGGGCGCTTCGGAGCCAGCGCTGCCTGGCTGACGAGGTGCTTTTCTTCCTCCTGCCGTCCAGTTGCCTCCTCACGGTCCCCAGGGGAATAAGCCCCGTGTCTTTGCTGCTGTCTGCCTCTCCCAAACTCACTGCCACTGAGTTGATGCTGACTCATGTCGGCCCTAGAGGACAGGGCGAATGCCCCGAGGGTCTCTGAAACTGTGGCTCGTGATGGGACCAGAACCTCTCATCTTCTGCCCCCAGGGCGGCTGGTGGCTTCAAACCGTGCTCCTTGCAGTTCCGCATCCTAATGCGTAACTCACTACGCCACTGGGCTCCTCGTGCCTTGGAAAGGCTCAGGCATATAACACACACCGGAGAACCTGGGTTCTATCACAGAACGAATGAATAAATAAGTAAAAGCCCCCCTACCCCCACCCACCCCCAACAGATTGTGTATCCTGTTTTTTAAACTCCTTATTTGAAGGAGCTTTCAGAGGAGGATGCTGGGGCAGATGTGGGGGGAAACGGGAGGGACAAAAACCTCCAGGGAGCATTCTCTGAGATGTCCAATCTTGCCGTGCTCAGGAGCACAGCCACGTTCATAAACTTTCTACGAAGGGTATCTGCTCTGTTTCAAATAAAGGTTCTGAAGCTAAAACAACATGGAGAAAGCAGTGGGCAACAGAAATGATATGCCTGCAAAATTCCTGTATCTAGTCAGCACTGGAAATTGGAAATATGTATATATATATATATATATATATATATATATATATATATAAATAAATGTGTGCATACACACACACACACACAAACTTGTCAGGGGTCTGAATTATATATAAAATCTCATCCGAATCACCAAAGCTTGAACAGCCAAAAGGACAGTAGAAAGGTTCAAGTGTGTCCAAGCCCCATTTGAAGCATCATTTTCTCTGCTCTCCCTAGCAGATCATTACCATTTATTTGAGGTTTCACACTTGCCGGTATGATACGACCTTAACTGGCATCTGGCATCTCTCCATACATAAGGAGGACTGGGTTATTCAATATAGATTGCTGGATGCGATATGCATATTTTGATGCCTTGATCCTCCCTGCAATTGCCTATGTGAGTATTTCTTTCTTTCTTTACAGAATCCCTTCACAGCAAAACTGTGAAGGAAAAACGAATACACTTCATTTATTTTTGAACTCTCCCAAATCACCTCAGGCAGGTAATTGGAAAGAAAAGAGGAACGTGCTCCATGGGAGATAGCCCTAGCTCCCCACATCCCTCCCAGGAATTCTCTGGACCTCTGGCTGTCTTCCTTTCGGATGGTGAGCGCATTCAAAGTTCACATTATCTGGCCAACTTTCAGCCGTTCGTGACTGCAGATGTCGTGCCGATGGCAGCCTGCCAACATGGGTTTTCATGTCACTTTTATCTGTCCTGACTGTGTACCTTGGAAACCACCGTGAAATGAGAATCAGATCTGCATCTCTGGGTCGGCTCAAAGGGCATTTATATTTGAAACCCTTTGTGTAGCAGTGAATATTAGAAGTCTGAGTTTCTAAGGGAGACCTCTGAAAAGACAGGCCCCCTTTAAACTCCCTGCCATCAAAGTCAATAGCAACCCTACAGGGTAGGGTAGAGCTGCCCCTGTGGATTTCCGAGATGTCATTCTTGATGGGAATAGAAAGCCTCGTCTGTCTCCCTCTGAGCAGCTGGTGGCTTTGAACTGCTTACCTTGTGGTTAACAGCTCAATGCATAACCCATTGGGCCACAAGGGCTCCAGTGTTGGCCCTGACTGCATTGCCTAAATAGTGCTGTTTCGTATGACACGGGCACTCTTTCCTGCGGCAGAAGCAGCCAGGGGAACGTAGAGCTCCAAAACGAGACAGCTCTTTCCGCTTTCAATCAATAACGCCACCAACGCCGTCCCCTACAACTTTGCATGTAATTGATAAACGGCTTGGGTGATGTGGTGATATTAATACGAGTAGTCTCCTCTTCCCTGCATATATTAACATATGAACATAACATCAATGAGCTGAATGAATGTGCTGTTTGACAGTCTTGAACAAAGACGTGTTGAAGTCGCTCGCCGAAGACTACAGAGGAACACTAGAAAGAAACTTTGACCAGAAAACAAATTATTCTACAAAAGGGACCGAATTAGAAACACCAGATAGAATTAGGGCCAGTTTTATTTAAGAGACCCATTAGCCATCTGGAACACATGACAAACAACGTGTTGATTAAATCAGGAGGTAGCTCCAAATGGACTGCCTCGCTGCACACCGTGAGAGGAAACGCTAAGATATTAGGCTGTTGAAAACCATGAATGGCAAACAATAAAGCAACACTCTCCAGATATAATGTGCCGGATTGGAACTTGCATGCCCATCATTTGTTTGTAATTTGTATTTCCCACATAGATGTAGATAGCATCAGGGATAAAGATTAACAGCTGCAGTTCTCACAGGTGTTCACTGTAAGACATTAACAGGAACACCTCTGGCCTCAACCAGAGAGTTTCTGCCCTTTGAGGTTGCCTCTCTTTTCTAAAACATACAAGTAGACCCTAGGCTTGCATGGCTCAATCACCAGGCTGCTGGCGGAAAACGAGGAGAGCAGGCAGCACAGGCTGTGCACACAAACAGCTGTGGTTTTGCTGGGAGGCCATTGTAGGAGATTTTTCAACGGCCACTAGGGGGAGTGTTGGCCAAATCTGAGCTTCTGGTAAAGGGAGGGTGCTGACGCTTGCAGAAGCTCAGATCCATTTGGAGGAGGGAGACAAGGAAGTACGGAGTCAGTGCCCCTTGGTGAGTAAAACCAAGAGATATTACTGGCAGGGAGTCAGGTTTCTAGCAGTGTGCAGCTGAGTTTTGAGGGTTTTAATCATGGTTGCAGATGGAGATCCCCAAAACCGCAGGTTTTGGAAAGAGAACACCCCTTACTCTAAGGTCCCTTAGCCCGACTTTTCAAGGAAATGGAAATCAAAGGACTCGGCACATTGGGATTTCTGTGGCGTCTTCATTCAGTCTCCTTTACTGTCTGTGTATTAACAAAGTGTTTGCCTTTTTTACCTTCTTCACGTGGATGGACAATTCAAAGATATTCCACATGCTCCTCACGTTGGGCAACCATTTCCCATTTCCAAATGTTCCCAGTAGACACCGTGTTCTCCAGCCAGGGAGTCTGTCTGTCTGTCTCTCTCTCTCTTTGCTGTGCCTGCTCCTGGTAACCCTTAATAAACGTAAGTGTGTATACATGGGCCACCCTTGATCTTTCACAGAAGTGGAATCATACACTCTTTGCCCCGGTGTGAGTGACTTTATTTCACTCAGCGTGAACCACGCTTTCCAGCTTCCCCCATGCTGTCCCACGCACGCACCGGGACTTCATTAATCTTTATGAAAAGCACTCAATCATCGTATGTAGATGCTACATTTTATTTGGATGAGCATTCAGCCTCTTTCCACCTTCAGAGTCAAACTAGCATTACCATTATGCCATCACCCTCAAGCTGCTTCCGGCTCATAGGGTTTTGGAGAATGGAAATTCTACTGGAAGCAGACAGCCTCCTCTTTCTCCCTCTAGCAGCTGCTAAGGTAGCACCACTGCCTTTCCAGCCCAACCCACAGCCTCACTAGAACCCTTAGGGTCCCGCAATTCTATTCTGAAGTACACACCCTAAATAATTGAAGGCACAAGCACATACTTCTACACACACGTCTTGATCTAATTTGCACACATGCCTCCAACCACTGGCTACATGGACTACCCAGAGTTCACTGGGGAGGTTCTGTCTGTGATTGCAGTGTGGGATGATGTCAAGAGATCCTGACTTGGAAAGAACTTGGCATGGTGTTTTCTCTAGACAGAATGAAAGGCAGGAGAACACTGCCTAAGAGGATAATTAAAGGGCCCTAGAAGTGTAGTGGCCTCAAGGTTAGCAGTTCGAAACCAGCTGCCACTCTGCAGAAGGATGAGGCTTCCTACTCTCATAAAGAGTAGAAACCTACAGCGGCAGGTCTAGCTTGTTTTATAGGGTCGGCTGGTGTTAAGTCAGAATCAATGTGGTGACCATGAGCTTGACACATGAGGACAGTTACACAAAGGCAGTCCCCGACTTACAGCAGGTTCTGTCTGACTGCTCCTTTCTGTTAGTTCTGATGTACGTTGAATACCTCATTCCATTTTTAAAAAAAGGTTTTCACTTTATTACCTTTGACGATCAGTACCTTTATAAATCTGATCTTTGTTTTTGAGGAGCTGGAAACAGCTACACGTGTATTTTTAAAGAGCTACAGATGTATTTGAACTTCGCTTGGGGTATAGATTACAGACAATGATAAGATGTGCCAAAATGCAGGGGCTGTGGGGGAAGACAGTCGTCAGTAGTTTGTGTCTCTTGAATCTATCGTAAGTCAGGTACAACCTGTAGGAGCACTTAGCAGACTTTAGCACTGAGGTGAAGCGTGAACCGTTTGAGGTGTTTTAACGGAGGGAGGTGTGAGAAGGTCTTGGCAGGTAGTTGTAATTAAATTAAATTGAGAAAAATTACGCTTCAGCTGGGGATCTAGGGAAACCGTCTTTCAAGAAAGGTCTATTAAACAAGCTATCGGGGTCCCCAGGGATACACTTAAATCATTCAAAGTCGTCCTGGGCCGGTTATGTGAGAGCATACGAGAAGAAATCACTTTAAAAGGGGGAGGTTAGAAATGAATTAGAGGTCTGGTTTAATTCGTCACTTTTTAAAACTTCTTTGGAGGGCTGGAACCATCCCATGTCTACCTTCCATTGGGAACACAGATCATTGAGACTCTAGTGATTCACAAAGAAACAATATTTCCACAAGCTCTACGCCTGCTGTTATTTACCCATGGAACTTAGTCTTGGAAATGTGTTTGGTCAGCTGTGCTTGGCCTCTGTGACTCGCTTTATTTGTCTAGAGCCTAATTAGCTCCCAGGGTAAAAAGATGAACAGGTTAATCCACCATCTCCAATGAAGGATGGAATCTACCTGCCAACTGGTACAGGATCAGACCCTTTCTTTTCCTGGTTTAAAAAAGGATTAATAAGGCATGCTAGTTGTTCTGAAATATTAATCTTTCTAAGAATAAACCAAACCAAACCAAATCTGCGGCCATGGAGTAGAGCGGCCCCACAGGCTTCCCAAGGCTGGGAGCGCCTTAACCACTGCACCACCAGTGCTTTCTAAGCTAAGGTGACCAGACGTCCCACTTTTTAACAATTTTTCCCGCGTCCTGGGGCATTTAAAAAAATTCCCAATTTTTGGAAAGAATGCACGAACATGCTATGGTATACAGTTTTCGGCTGCCATGTGGCGATTTCGCCAGGATATGAGTTTTATCAATCGTGTCCCGCTTTACCAATGTTAAAATCTGGTCACCTTATTTTAAGCATAACACCAAATGCACTGCCATCCAGGCCTTGTGGACTCATAGTCACTTTATAGGCAGAGGGACCCTGCTACCAAGGGACGGCAGATCTGCATGTGAGCCGAAAGCCTCCTAGTTTTTCCCAAGAGGAGCTGAGCGAGTTTGAACCACTGACCTCACGTTTAGTAACTCAGTGTCACCAGGGCTCCTTTTCCTAAGAATAAGACAGAGGTAAACAAAAGGACAAAGAAGGTATGTTTTGTTGCTTTTGTTTACCCCGAAGACATTCACATGGTCATGTGACGGGGAAAACATCCGGGATTCCAAAGGAGCAGGCAAGGACTTCCTTGCTGAGGTGAGTCTCAGGGAGTTTTAAATAGTGTGATTTTCTGATTCCCGCCCTCCCCGCCCCCTCAAAGTAGTGAACTGTGGGCACTTAGGAGCACAGGAGAAGCAATAGATTAGTGCTCAGAAGTGAATCAAAAACTCAACAGTCGAACCCATTCGCTATGTGCCAAGGACTAAGCATTTTGCCTGTTATTATTTATTAGTGCAACCCGGGCTTCACAATCACCTAACAGGGCACAAGCATCCTTCCATTTTACAAATGAGGCCCAGGAGGTGCAGAGGCGTTACCTCACTTGTTCACAGATGTAAACACTGTGCTCTGCCTGGAGAGTCCTGAGTGAGTACTCTCCGGAGCCCAGCTGGAAGACTGAGGATCAAGACCAAAGTCCCTCCTCCTCCCTCTCCTCTCTGAGTGCAGGCGGATGCCGGTTGTGGTCTGAGCCATAAGTGGCCTATGCCAGGTGGTGAAGGTTCAAAAGCCGCTCTCCTACAACTTCACAATCACTGGGCTTCTTTCGGGTGCCATGGAAAGGGGGCGTGCTTTGGGGTAGCGCACCAAGGTGAGCGAGACTCTCACTGCCACTGAGCTGCTTCTGACTCACAGTGACCCTAGAAGAAGGCTAGAACTGTCCCCTGTGGGCTTGAGTCTGAAACTCTTTTTTTTTTTTCGAGAAACAGTTTTATTGGCATATAATTCACAAACCATACAATTCAACAGTTCAATCATATTAAGAAGAGTTGTAACACCATCACCGCAATTTTAGAACCATTCTACATTCTCCTACTCTTTATTAGCTCTCCATCTCACCTCAACCTTCCCTACCATGCCCTGGAATTCCCTGCCATTGAGTTGGTGCCGCCTCACAGTGACCCTGCAGGACAAGAGAGAACTGCCCGTGGATTTCTGAGATGATCCTCCTCTAAGAGAGGAGAAAACCCCGTCTGTCTTCCGAGGGGCCATAAAGCCTAAGAGGCTTCCCCGAGAGAAACACGCTTCCTGTCATTCTCAGGATGACCTTGAATTACATCAAGCCACACCTGTGATCTGTCTTTCTAGGGCAATGGTCTTCCAAATCCTCTCTCTCTCTCTCACACACACACACACACACACACACACACACACACACACACACACACACAGAGAATCCATTCAAACAGAATTTTATCATAACTTAAACCTCAACGATTAATCATCCTATCTTCCTTCTCTGAAACAAAAAACATGTACACAGGCATATCTAATTAAAAAAAAACTAAAACAAAAAAACATTTGCTATAAACAGAAGCATTAACATTTTGGGGGTGAGTGAGTTGAACATTACAATTTGTATAAACTGATGAAAACATACTTCAAGAATTTTTAAACACAAGAGAAACTGTTCACCGAGAATGCAATTTTTATTTTTATTTTTTCCCCTCCCTCCCCACTCCCCCTAGAATGCAATTTTTAATGTGATGGAAATGTGTGCACAAATACTTGATGGAAGGCCCTGCCGAATTCCTTTAAACTCTCAAAGGTGTTTTCTGACTTTGATGCAACCACAGTAAGACAGACGGAGTGAAGCTCACTCATTCACTGCCACCAAGTCTACGTCAACTCACGGCAAACTTATGGGGCAGAATGCTCCTTAGGGTTTCTGAGGCTGCAAATCTTTGTGGAATCAGACAGCCTGGTCTTTCTCCCGCGGAGCAGCTGGGGGTCTCAAACCTTGTAGTTGGCGGCTCAGGCATAGCCACCGGGTCTTCTCTGGCGTAAGCTGGTGTCTTTGTTGTTGTTGTTAAAACCGTGCTGCCTTTCTCTTGCAGTCTTCACCCCCATCTGGGGGATGAGCATTTTGAGCTGAAGGCTACTTTTCTCGTGTGTTCATTGTAAATAAACATCGAAGTATCGAGGCTAAGCTGGAGGGTCTTTGAATAATATTACTACTACTAAAAATAATGACAAAGAACAGGAACTTGGAATCAGATGGATGGATAAGAACTGCAATTCTGCCACTTATCAGATGCGTAAAAAGTGGACTCTGTTTACTCTTCTATAAAGGGAGCATCATCCACGCAGGCCCTGACCTTGGATGGAGTTCCATTTTGATGACTCTACAGCACGTCAGTTCTGATGTCAGCTGAATACCTCACTTTTTTTGTTGTTGTTGTTGCTTATTTTACTATTAATATTGTTTTCTTTTATCCCTGATCTTTAAAAAATTGTTCTTTATATGTCTTTGGGGTTTAGACACATTCTATATAAACTCACAGCAGATAGGATGATATCAGCAAACTACGTACTGTAGCATTGTACGGAGTATTTGTTATTGATGAGAAGATACACAAAAACAAATCAAGGACAGTGGTGAGTAGGGCCCTTGTAACTGTGTGTAAGTAGGCTGTTATTCGGGGACTACCTCACTTCTTGACTCTTAACCATTATACCAGGCCTATCTCAGAACAAGGACAAAGAAGGAGAATCAGGACAAACGTCTTCCTGATTCCAGCCCTCCATCCTGACTATAGGAGGATGCGTTCTGATAAAAGCTTGTAGCCTCATGGACCATGCTATGTAGTTGTTTTAAAATAATAGCTACACTAAGGGGGGCGGGGAGGGCACCTTAAGAAATTTCATTAAAATTAAAAAAAAGAAATTTCATTGAAAGGGCCTTTATATACAAAGTGGTACCAGATACAGAGAGGACAACATAGGTCTAAGTACCATTCCACATATACTTGACACTGCTTCTGGGTTCTGGCCAAACCATGTGACTGAGAGCGACTTCTGTGGTTTTTGTATCCACAGGGCCTACATTTTGGGTTAAGAGTTGCATTTTTGTTTTTTTTTAATCCTAAGCTTCTTAAACTGCGGGCTGTCAAAGTATGGGTCACATAACTGAATATGAGGTTTGCAAAAAGAATGTAGCAATGGTACAAAGTTCCTGAACGCCCAGTGACCACAAATTAACTTGAAATCCGACGTGCAATGAACCCAAGGTGTTTCTGGCAGCGCCTGACTGCGCTGTAAATTCCTCAGGCAAGTGGGAGGAGTTGCAGGAGCCCTGACCCAGATGGTCACCTGGCATTGCCACTGTCCTCCAGGAGCCCTATTGGCAGTCTTCCTTCACTGACAGTTGGAACAACTCAGAAACTGTTGGCAAGGTAAATACATTTGGACCGATGTAGGCACTGTCTGGTAGGTTGCTCTGCAGAACTCGGGTGCTGTACCTCCTGAGCTTGCTTTGATGGTTCAGTTTTCCCTGCAGATGCTCACTTCCCACTCAGAGGCAGCGATGCCATATAATGGAGCCGGCAGAGGGAGCAGATGTCGAGCGCAGTCGCTGGTCAACTTGTCTTCCTTCTTTATTGGAGAATGCTGCCTATGAGAGCTGCATTTTAAAAAGCTGGAATGCCTTCTTTCTAGAAAGGGGCAGGTCATCAGTGCAGCAGTGAAAGCAGGAACCCCTAAGTAAGGCCAGGTTGTTGGAAAGTTTTCTTCTCACGGCCTCCCCATGCTGGGCAACTCCAACCTCCAGTCTAATGACTGCCTGGGAAATCAATGGCCATACAGGTTACTCCACACTTGTTCCTAATCTGTCACTCAAGGCCTAGAACAGTCCCCGAGTAGGCATTCAGTAAATAATTGGTCACTGACTAAAACAGGAGCGCCAAACATTCAAACTCTGTCCTTTGCTGACTGTAGTAAATTGCGAAGTCAACTAATTTCTCTGTGCTTCCATTTCTTCCCCTGTGTAAGGTCACCTTGACAAGCTCAGAGATGGAGAAACACATGGGCAGGGTTTCCCTCTACTCTCCCTGCACGTGGGCTCAGAGAGCACACCTGTGGAGCCCTAAGCAGCCGTCCCAATGGAGCAGAGTCCATGAGTGGTAGGATCGATGTACAATCCCTGGATGTGGCTCTCTTTGAGATATAGAATGCTGCAGGTTTATAGCAAATGGAAGACCAGCTGGAACAAAGGAATGAATGAATCAGCGCGTCTCTCCTGATGGAATACATGACTCAGAGGTGTGAAGTGCAAGGCGGGGAAGAAAGCTACCAAGACATGGTTGGGGACCTACATATGGAAAAACCATACATTTCAATGTTTTGAAAAGCTTTAGTAAGCCTTCCTGACAGTGGGGGAGAGGGTTAAGACTTGGCTATCCAGAAAGATGTATGGGCCACCTGGACAACATGAACACCTTGACTTACAAATGTAAGAGCTATCCACTGGTTATGGCAGGTCACAGACTCCACAGATGGCCAAAAGACATCTACCTAGAAACACAGGCTTATATGATCCTACCTGCCTTCCCAAATCGGGAAGTGCCATCACCAACCTGGAGCTTCTAGGAGTCTCACTCCAGAAACTGATTCCTAATTGTGCCTCCTCAATAAACAAGGCTGAATTATTAGGAGCTATTATGTTTCAAATCATAATTGTAATGTCCTATACGCTTTGGGGCAAATTCATCCATTTGATGGCTCAACATTCCTACATGTCAGGTAGAGTAGGTGTGATCTGTGTTTAATCCAAGAGAAGAAAAAAGCGATTAAAGAGCGGAGAGGTACCATGGATAGACCTAGGTCTCCTGCTGTGGGTACAGCGGGACTAGATGCTGGCTGCTGGTTCTCGGAACAGTGCTCCTTGCTCTCAGAATGGCCTCCAGTGACAGCAGGGCCCATGTGGTTCTTAGGGACTTAGAGGAGCGGGTGCTGTGAGAGACATAGCACGCCTCCTCTGACTATGCTGGTTGGTGGTCCAATTATAGAAACTTCCACAGCAAAAGAGCTGAGCCAGACATTTGGTGAGATATGAAAAATAAATGGCTGCTACCCAAGGAACGTAATAAGGCCATTCCCCCTTGCATAGCACATTGCAGTTTACGAAACACACATGCAGATGCCAGTCTGGTTTAATTTTCACATCCCTGCAAGGAATGCCCTTTTTTTCTAAAAGATGAGGAAATTAAGATGCACAGAATTCACCTACCCTGAGACTTGAACATCAGACAGTAGAAGGTGGGATCGCCTATCAGGTGATTTGGGCAAAGCTTCTTGTATCTATTTTGCAGAGATGTTGGAGCACGGTGGACTCTAGGATGGGGCTTTTTCTCCTTGAATTCGACTACTCTCTAAAGCTGGAAGAGCTTCTCGCCCTGCTCCCATCCTGGTAGCCACTAAAATGAAGGCTGATGCATTGGGAGGATCCTGGTCTTGTTAGCTGCCACTGGGTTGGCCCCTGTTCATGATGACTCCATGCACAGAAGAAGGAAACTGGACCGGGACCGCACCATTTCCACGACCAGTTGTGGATGACACTGCTGTGACTCATAGGCTTGCAGGGCTGGTTCTTGGAAGTGTATTACCACATACTCCTTTCTGACCTCTCTTCATCTGGAAGCTCCCCTGAAACTTGTTGACCAGCTTAGTAACATGCAAGCCTCTGTTGACAGGTGAGTGATGGCCGCTTTTGAGGTGCCCTGGGACTCCGACTCAAGTCTTTCAAACAGGACGTGAGAATTGGACCACGGCACCTTATTGTAACCACTCTATGCCATGGTTATACCGCAGAACTGGATATTTGGATGGGACAATTGACCATTGGGTAACCTAAGCCTAGGAGGCAGTACCAGTGTTGGTGGCTCTCACATCTGTTCTTGATTTGACATCCCTCTTTGATTTACACAGCTATGATCGTGAGACATGGAAGGCATGGGTCCTATCTCACCTTCTGGGACCCCTAACTTGGCTGGTTCTGAAATGGTTTGCTCCCAGGGACCCTGACTTGGGCTGCCAGTACCGAGGCCTGAGATCCATTAGCTGATGGGCACATCTTTCCAACCAGGCAAAAAGATGTCAGAGCTGCCCCAGAAGAGGTCTTAAATGTTCAGCTGTAAGAATTCCAACAGAGTCAGACTGAAACTTTATTTCATTATGCCTCCAGGTCTGGGAAGGATGCCAGTGAACTGCACTCCTGACAGGACTCTCATCACTTATACCTCAAAGGAAAATAAAAGTGAGCTCCCAAAGTGCCAGGCTGCAGCCCTTCTTATCAGATGGCAACACCTCCACAGAGCAGCTGAGCAAGGTGATGAGCAAAGAACTGTCACTTCCTGATCGCCGGAACCCTACATACGGACTGGTCAATCCCTGTCTGTTCCTTCTCAAAGTTTTGCATACAGGACCGAGCTGAGGAGAGGCTATGGGCTAGGGGTGATCAATCAGCTTTACCTGCAAGCCAAGTCTGAGGGCTTGCTTGGTAATGGCTGACTTGGTGCTGTGTTAAGAATGATTCTGAGACTATAAATGGGTATGGTTGGAAAGATGGTTGTTGTGATCCATATTAGAAGGCTCGATGCACCTATGATCTAGGAGGCTAGCAGGTCTACACTTTTCTTCGCCGAACGCAAGATGCTGAGGAGTACAGAGGTTAAGGAACTTGGGCAGTTTGATGACTGAACTAGAGAGAACAAGATTCTACAATACTGGTCTGTCATCGGTACACGTACTCCTATTGTTCTGGATTTGCATACTGTCGCTGATTACTTGAAATAAGCCAGCAAATTAGGGGACTTAGAAATCCCATTGTAGTTTAATGAACTTTTATAATGATGTCTTGCTCATGTACAACAATTTGTGGGCCTCTCTGCGCTTACTGACGTCTTTCCATTCACAATTGAGAGTTTTCACTCTTAGTTTGGCCAGACACCTTAGATTCTACACCTGCACACAGTTTAAGCTACATGGCCTGTTGGTACTGTCTCAGCAAAGAAGGATAAACCAGGCTATGAAAGCAAAGAAGTTGTAAAAAGCCCACATAATCCGATCGAACAACCATTGTTGGTGTGTAAGTGCTCAGCACATTCTCCTGGGGAATTCTGTTCAACATGCAGGAAAGTGGAGAGGCTTACAACAGAAGCATCTCTGGAATTATAGATGGCATTCAACACCAGTAGTAGGAATCCTAGTGGCAGAATGGTTTTACTTTGGACTGCTAGCAACTGCCAGATCAGCAGTTCGAACCCACCAGTTGCTCCTCAGGAAAAAGGTAGGGATTTCTACTCCTGTAAAGAGTTACAGTCTCGGAAACTCACAGGGGTAGTTCTAGTCTGTCTGTTCTACAAGATTGCTTTGTGTGGGAATCGACTCTGTGGCAGTGAGTTTGGGTTTTTTTGTTTTTGACAATTAATGATTGTGTATGGACTTTTTTTCTTTCTCAATGTTTTGTGGAATTTCTAAAAGAGCTCTTTATTGCAGGAAGGCTTAAAAGGACCAAATTTAGAAGGAACTTTCCTACAAATTTGCAATGAAAATGTGTGGTCCAATTGAGCTGTTGTATGAGTGTACATGTCAGATTTTTTTTTAAGCTACCATAAAAATAAAATGGTAATTATCACCTTAGTTATGTTATAATTATCCTTTGAAAAGATAATAGTTTGGATATACTTACTAAAATGTCCTGTTTCTTCCTTTTCTTTTTAATTCAATTTAACTACTAAAGAATGTAAATGGCACATGTAGTTAACATAACGTTTCCACCAACTAGTGCTGATCTAAAATAAGACTAGTCTCTTCATGACATATTTTGTGCACAAATTACTAAAATTGTTTCCTACGCATAGATACCTGCATGGCACAAGACAGTGTCTTCTATGAGGCATATAGAGCAAGGAACCCATGTTTTTAATAGCATCACTCTAAAACACCACAGATTTTTTCTGTCTAGTATTGTGGCCCTGCTTCTGTGCCATGGTCTTCCATTTGCTGTGTGCTGAGTGGGAAAATCTGATGAGATTAATTGTTATTCTTTTTCCTTCTGGCTTCCTCGGCTTCTCCCCTCAGTTTTCTGTTCAGTTGGCTTCAGCGGGGACACTGGCATATGCAGCGGACAGGAGCAGAGGGGCTCGGGTTGTCATGGGCGTTAAAGAGTCATGCACATCTGGCTCCACCAATCAAAAACCAGTTACCATCAAGTCTGCTCCAAATCACAAGACCTCATGTGCGGCAGCCCGTTCCAGCTTCACCGCTCTTCAATGTGTGATTTTTCGCCAGTAGATCACCAGATCATTCCTTTGTGGTACCTGTGGGTGGCCTACACCTCCCAATCTTTGGGTAAGCAGCAAGTGCATTAACTCTGCACCCACCCCAGGATTTGGTCTGGGTGTATATGTTCCAAAAGTCTACAGAGCACTGTTTGAGAATGATTTTACTCTTGCCCTTCTATGACCCTACAGTTGCTCCTTCAAGGAAGTGCTGCTCACCTGGAATCACCATCTACTTTCAGGTGACCTTCCGATGATCTGAATATGCTTCCTGCACTCATTGTCGGCCATACTCATGCTCAACATGCGGTCCGCCATTCCTGGTCTTTCCCCGCCCTCAACAAGGTGTCAGCAACTGAATATCATCCCTGGCAAACGCAAGCAAGGGGCAACCCTGGATCTTGATGCCCTATCACCTTTTGTAAATGGCCTAGGTGCAGCTGCTGTGTATAAACCGACCTGGATTCTACCACTCCAAGAAAGACTGCAGAACAATACGACGTTTCACACAACCTAAGGGTTGTAAACAAATGGGATCTTGATGAAGGGCTTTCCTGGCTCCAACTGCCTTTTCCTAAATGCCATTATTAATATTTCACCCCCAGCCAGCCCTACGAGGACGCTTTTCTGATTTGATTTTACTTATTGTGATGGTTGCTTATTCAACTGCAGTCTGACTCTACTAGACAGATTGATAGGCTGAGCAATACACAGATGAGACCTTCTGCCATTACTCCCACTCGTTTTATCCACAAATGCAGCAAATGAGTAAATCAAGTGTGTGAAAACACCAAGCCTTTGCCTTCCCTAGCTAGATACCTGAGCCACTTCCTTCATGATTTTTATGAATCAATTTCTTCATTCATGAAGCACAGTATGTGTCATATATATATACATATATATACAATAACACATTTATATTGTTTTAAATACATAGTATATTCAATATCTGTATGCATATTTGTCATGGATTGAACTGTGTCCGCTAAAATATGAGCCAAGTTGGTTTGCCTGTGATTGCCAATTGTTTGGCAGTTATGTCATCCTTCCCCATGATGTGATCTTATGTGATCAGCCAATCAGTGATAAAGGGGATCAGGGTTGGGATGCAACATTCTTATTCAAACCATAGCCCCCATTCAGTGTAAGAGGAGTCTCTCTAGGGGTGTGGCCTGCCTCATCCTCTATCTTACAAAATACAAAAGGACAGAGAAATGAGCAGAGAGAGGGGCCTTAGTACCAACAAGAAAGACGAACTGGAAGCAAAGTGTGTCCTTTGGATCCTGAGGTCCCTGTGCTAAGAACCCCCTAGACTCAGGGAACGATTGGTGCTAAGATGCATGAAGAGATCCAAGGAATGCTGGGCCCACAAATACTGCAGGAGACAAGGACCTTTCCCCAGAACTGACAGAGAGAAACTCCTTCCCTGGAGCTGGTGCCGTGGACAGGCCCTCTTACATTGTGAGAGAATAAAAACCATCCACTGTCTCATTTCTTTACAGCAGCCCAGGATAACCAAGACCGTATTATATACTGTATCTGAATATATATTATAGTATCTTTATAGGTACTGTATGTACAGGTACTCTACAGTATAGGTGTAGTATATCTATAACATAGACAAGTAAGTCCAAAAGTATTGCTATAAAATAGTAGAAACCCTTATTAAACAAAAATTTCAAAATGTGCAGATACTGTTTTACAACAACATATCCTCCCTCTGGGTCTGTACCCTTCTGAAGGGGACGTTTCTCTCCCTCAAGCCATATTGTGCACTTCAGTACCACGTCCTAATGGCCATTTGGGCATCCTGGAGGGAGTCCAATTATGTTTGTTTTAAATGCTCTTTGAGTTTGGAGAACAGAAAGAAATCTGAGAGGTAAAAACAGGGTAGGTTTACCAAGTAAATTCTCATAAGACAGTCCTTGCTACCCTTGTGCACTGTTATGTTTCTGGGGGCTGGGGGAGGGGAGTCTGGGTGCAATTTCCCTGGCCTTTTTCTCACCAATGCCCTTTTCATTTGTTCTGTGTCCTTCTAAAAATCAATCAAGACAATCCTTTGGGAATCCTTCAAAACAGTCCCCATAACCTGCTGAGCTGAGCTGACCTCTCTACCGGGAATTGAGCTTACTTAGTAGCAGATCCCCTCAGAAACCGACTGTGTTGAC
Source organism: Echinops telfairi (assembly GCF_000313985.2). Taxonomy (NCBI): domain Eukaryota; kingdom Metazoa; phylum Chordata; class Mammalia; order Afrosoricida; family Tenrecidae; genus Echinops; species Echinops telfairi. The sequence continues at coordinate 2,672,267 of NW_022103904.1, forward strand.
CTACTGTTTTTCCTTCTTCTTTTACTGAGGGAGCTTGTGTGCAGCCACCCACATGCTGAAATGCATTTTGTTTGGAACAGATCTGTGCATGCATGAATAAGAGCCCTCATAGCAATTCTTTTTGACTTACCCTTGCATGGCTTCTAGGTTCATTATATTATATTACGCTATAATATAGTGAAACTAGTGTTGCTGAGACTGCTGTGAGGGTCTGTATAGTTTACTACGTGCACATAGAAAAAGTATTAAAGAGTGATGGGCACAATGTAATTGCACAGTGAATGTTAACTATTATTGTGATTGGTTTTATACCAACTTCTAGGATAATTGAAAAATTCTGTCGTTCAAATCCTCTGTGCTTGGTTTCTATAATTGGGATCAGCATAAGCATATTGCCTTCGATTTATACCCTTGCAACTCTGCTGTGCACTTGAAAGTCTAGGGGAATGCATGGCATTTTACATGAACATCCATCTTTCCAATAGGCTTCCTGCGCTACAAATGCCAGGAAGAAGTAGCTGGGACAGAAGCCTTCGATTCCAGAGTGAAGAGACATTTACCAGGGTTACCTGAAAAGTCACTCCCACTCCATGCCAGACCTCTCTAGTTCCATCTACCCTGTGGGCTCAAGGGCCAGAAAGCCACCAAGTTGTCAACTCCTTCCCAAGACATCTAATCAGAGCCACAACGGGATTGTCCAGGAAGACCCCCTCCAGACTCAGGGCCACGGCAAGGCGGGGAGTGGAGTGGGCTGGGCTGCAGCTATACTCAGTGCAGCCACATGCCCAGAGGAGATGATCAATTTCAGGGTTATTCCCCTAGGTCGGGGGTCTTCCTTTATCTTGAAGTGACTTATCATCAAAGGTTATGGGACTGTGGATCAATGTGGTGGCGGGAGGGAGAATTTATGGCATTCTGATTTTTTAAAGTGCCACCATCCAAAAACAGATTAAGAACTTCTGTTGTGGGTTTTCTTTGTTTTGTTTTGTGTTTTCCTTCCATCAAAGGCTGGATTCCTCTCTCATTCTTCCCAACAGGTGCCAGCAACTCCCTCGTGTTAAAGTCACCCTACTGGGATAGAGGAAGGGCCAAAAGAAGAGGCTGAAGGCACCAAAGAGATGACTGTGTTACATCAACTTGAACCCAGACTCCTCCAAACTGTACCCATTGGGTGAGGGATGTATCAGAGAGACCCAAAGGGCACACGCCTACCTCCAATCAGGTGGGTTCCTCCACTTCTCAGATCACCCTTGGCCCCTGGGATCAGAGGCCACCTCCCATCTCTAGAAAGGCCTTCATCGATCAAATGGACATGTCCCTGACCTCATCTAGCAACCACATTTTCTCCATGCCCTACTCAAGCCTCTCAGAAAACTCTCTCCCTCCTCCTGCAGGGTCCGCTCCACTTCTTCAGTAGGCACACAGTTGCCCGTCTCTCTTCGACACTCACTCTGCTGGAGGCTTCTGTGGGCAAAGCCTTCCCACCTCTCTTGTTTCTTGAAGCATTCATTCCAGAGTCCGTTTAAGATCCAATGAATGTCATTATCAAGTCATGTGCAGACTCCCGACCAACTCCTTTGTCAAAAGGGCATTTTTGAAAAAGGAAAAACCAATAAGATGTTCTGCTTCACACTGAGTCTGCTTAACATTCTTCCGAGAAAACACACACACACACACACACACACACACACACACACACACACACCAGTGATGGAGACTTAGAACAAGCAGACTAAGACCCCGGGAAGAGGCTCCTGCGTGAGATGGAAGCTGTGAGTTCAGTTCCTGCGCTCCCGCCCACCTTGCAGGCCACCCCCTCCTCTCCACATTGGAGAGGGTGACAGTGACGATGGCTCCTCTGGAAGCCTGCACTCCCCTGGGTCCTGGCTTGTCACATATATGTGCTTTTTATTCTTTAAAATCATTTTATTGGGGGCTTTTACAACTCTTGTTACAAACCATACATCAACTGTATCCAACATATTCGTACATATATCCCATCATACATATATTCCATATATCGTACATATATCCCATCGTTCTTTTCTAGACATTTACTTTCCATTGAACCCTTGGGATCAGCTCCTCTTTTTTATATTCTAAGTTTGCCGCTAGATGAGCCCCCCACCCCCAGGAAGAGTTTCCCCTTCCCCACTCTACCTTAGCCACTGCCTGTTTACAGCATCACTTTCATCTATTGCCTGCTTCCACCTAACACAATGGAAACTGTCATCCACAGGGTCAGAAAATTAAGCCCCAGGGAGCAGAGAGAGAGCTCTGAGCCTCCCTTCCTTGGTAAAGTGCCAATCCTGGAATAAGAACTTTGCAAAACCCTCTCTGGTTATCAGCGGTTTCGAAGCATGCAAAGCAGAGGCACGACTTCCACGGCGCAATCTTCCGGGCTGCAATTCAACCAGTATGTGCAATGGATTAAAAACAAACAAACAAAACCAGCCTCTTGCAATTTGGAAGCTGGTTTCATCAAGAAGAGAGAGGGACATGAGCCAGCTCGGTCCCACATTGCCCGTGCGGAGGACAGCAGCACTTCGTCCCCGCCTGAGGTCTGAAGTCGTGTGTCAAAGACCCTTGTGATGGCATCTCCCTCTTCACCAGGCAAATACCGGCAACCAAATCCAGCAGCGTTCAGCTCCGTGCCTGCACCTCGTCCACTCCCCAGCAATGCACAGAGCTTGATGCTTATGAATTTAGTTTCAGAGGCTTCTTTTGAAATGGATCAGTACCCAGCAAGAGTAAGCAGAGCTCCACTCTTCACACGAATCCTAACTAGCAGGGCTTGTAGCCCGGCAGGAAACACAATACAGGGCAAAGCCCAGGATGCCCAAGCCGAGCAGACAGCCTTTGGAAGACAGCCTCTCCCATCACAGAACCCTACAATGCCTGCTCTTCTGTTTTTCTTCCCCTCTCTCCTTTTCGTGCACAACAATAGAACAAAGCTACATTTTTAGCTCCAGCCGCTCACCCAGCAGACAGATGTGTAAGGTTTACTCACCAAGCTCCCGTAAGTCCATCTTTCCAAACTACAAACACTGCTTCTAAGCTGCCGCCACCACAAAACAACTTAGAGCCGTCCCCCAGATGAACAATGCGCCGGAACACCAGATGGTCGCCCAGTCGGCTTGTTCATGAAATGGGTTTCTAGTTGAGCCATGTGAACAGAGACCCGCCGCACACCTTTGAAGGGTCTACACTTCAAGTCCAGTGCAATAAGCATGTAGCTTTGCTTATGTTTATGGAGCTGGAGCCTAGAGGTGCTCCGATTGGCAGGCGTCGGGGGAAGATCAGCCAATCCCAGGGAGCCTCCATTTCAGGGAAACTCCTGCTCATTTATGGAGCATCTTCCGAGATGCCCGGCTTTGCTAGGGAGAGCTCTGCTCTCAGGGAATCACAGGAGAGAAACAGTCACTTCGCTTCTACTTCACAGCCCTATGCCCGGCGTCAATGATCATATCCCTCTATTCCTTGGGGAGACTCAAGATCTTCATTTTTTCCTACCCCCTGCCCCCCACCCCCCAAAAATAAAACACCAACTAAGCGATCGAAGGGGGAAGAAGTCGTAAAAGAAAGTGCTGGTGATGGGCTGGAGATCGTTCATATTCATCAGCTTCCACTTTGTTGGGAGAAAGGAGGGGAGCGCGCTGGGCTCAATAATTACTGATTCTGTTGCCATGGAAACAGACTGGCTGCAGCGGGTTGGATTCGTGCAGAACATCTGCTGCCAGACCCATAATCAACTGCAATCTCATCTCTTCCCTTCTCTTTACTTTGATTTGATGGTGAGTTTGTTTTCTCCCTCCTTCTCTTCACATCCAGTGGTTGGCCAGAAATGGCATGCAAACTCCTCGCTAGGCACACACCGCATTGTGCACGCTGGGGCAGCTGACACACCAGCGATGCTGGGCGCAAGAGTGCATCCCAAGAGGGCTCACGCTGGCAGGATGGGATTGGACCCTGATTCCTACTTGTGGTACCAACAAGCATAAACAGCCCCACCTCTGCCTCTACCTTTCATTCAGTTTACAGGGACTTTTATACTAAAGAATTAGGGGACTGTTAGTAGGGTGTCTTTTAAAATATTTGTCAACTGAAAGGACGCCCAGATAGAAGCTGGTGGTGGCATTTTTCAGAAGGCCCAGAAGTGACCTCAAACCAAACTTTGGAAGATTTTTCAAGCACAGTTCTAGGACCAGCTAGCTCCCTGCATTTGGGAGTCCCTGGGTGGTAAAGATGATTGAGGAGTGGCTGCTAACCCTGGCTCGAAGTTCCAGTTTTCCTAGAGGTGCCTCAGAAGAAAGTCCTGGCGATCTATTCCAAAAAGAGTATCAGCCATTGAAAATCCTATGGAGCACAGTTCCACTCATGTGGGGATACATATGGGTCTCTGTGAACCAGCATCCACTCACGACAGCAACTGGGTTTCCTCCTTGCTTAGCTCCCCATCATTAGCACCTCAACTGGGCCACAGAGATTTATTTCCCTGCATCTCCACAGCTTGTTTTACCCCACTCTAATTTCTCCCCGGCTGGCTCCAAATTCTCCTGGTTCTAAGACCACAAGCTAATGCCACAGACGTGGATGAGCTATTTTTCTCATGAGCAGCAGGGGTTGCCACTGAGCAATAAATGGTTGCCTGAGCTCCTCAGACCCAGGAGGGGGATCAGATGGTAGTAATCGCACCGAGGGTTTGAGGAGGAAGGCCCCAATTCTATAATAATCACCTGAAGACATTAAGTGTCAAAAAAAAGAGTGCTTTTATGGTTGAAAGTAGAAAGGAATGATTCTCTGTACTATTGCAATTGGTTTCAGCATCACCACAACTGCCAGGAGAACCTTTCCTTTCCCGATATATCTCTGTGGGTTTAGGAGCTTCTTCCCAGTAACGGCATAGACCTAGCTGCGGCTCGTTCTTTGCATGTCTCCAGCTCTTGAAGCCAAGCACTCTCAGATCACTATCCAATGAGCAAGAGTCGCCCTGGACTGAACTTGTTCCTGAGCAACTTTTGGTCCAAGCGTCATTTCCATCCATCCCCAAGTCCCCTGCTCTGGCCTTTGGACCTTGGTGCTGGATTTGTTCTTTGAAAATCTGAATTTGGGTTCTCCATTTTGACTTGGGTAACACTGTAACCTAAGGAAGAAACTGCCACCCAAATTCGGACCCCCAGGCACCAAATTCCAAGAAGGACCATTTTTTCCTTCGCTCGGGTCTGGCTGCTTCCAGGTTACGAGTAAAGCAGGTTTGCTTTACCATGCTACAGATCATCTCCTATAACCTCTGCCCTGAGCCCACTCAGTGAAGAAGGGTCTTTCAAACGTCAGGAATTATACATGATGTTAGTCTGGGTAGACTAGAGAAACAAAATTCATAGACATATTTTATAAGAGACAGTTTTATATAAAGGGTAAATATACACTAGGAAAGCATCCCAACCCAGTGCTGTCCAAGTCCATAAGTCCGACATTAGCCCATATGTCCTACACCGATCTACAAAGTCCTCCTCAATCTCACAAAACACACACAACGATGCCGAATACAGAAGAAAGCCGAATCAGTGAGTGTGTCAGCATCTCAGCGCTGGCAGGGGTCTCCACACGGCTGCTCCGGCACCCAGGGTTGCAATGGGGTAGGTCCATGTAGCTTCTCCTTGGGGATGTCTCACAGGAAGTGAGCCTTGCCAGCTGAGGCAAAGAACTAGCTAAGGCAGCCACAACCGGCCCGACCATCAGACAACAAGAGACAAGAAAGGAGGCTTGCTGAGTCATTTATCTCTCAACTGCCCTTCAATGAATCCCTCATGTGTTCACGGGCCAGGTTGACACAATAAACCTCAACTATCACACACATGAAGACCCGTTAGAACATGGAAGCTTTAAACACTTGAAAAAAGCCACATGTAGCTGGCTCATAATGTGGGCAATTGGGAATGTGATGAGAGAGAAGCCTGCCAAAGAAGGCAGAAGGCAGACCAGTAGGGCTTTAAAGACCACCTTAAAATGTTTATTTATATCCTAGGAGCAATTGCCATCCATTGAAGACCTCATCCTCTCACAAAAACAACATAAAACATTCCTTAGTATAGTTGATTTCAGTGGTAGATAAGCAAGATAACAAAGTGATTAAATAATGTATATCAAGACATGCATAAAAGTCATAGGACTGATTGAATTACTATTCACTGAACATATATAGTCAAGGTAGCTTTCTAAGGATTTTTACTAGATGAACCAATTTAATCATCAGAACAGTCTTGTGAGATGAGTATTGTTATTAATCTTTATTATTATACAGATAAGAAAACTGAGACATAAGCAGGTTCAGTTACCATGACAGATACATGGCAGAACTTGGATTTGAACCAAGAGTCAATAGCGCCAAGGATGATCCCTGGGAAAAACATGTTCACCATCATTTGGGGTTCTTCTTACAATTCAGATGCTGGGCTCCAACCGCATCTCATCTCACCTTCATCTGAATCTCAAGGTGATTGGATCTAAGACCATTTCCATGAGCAATCTAGGGGATCCTTATACACAGTACAGTTACAGAGTAATTGCTAAGAAGTGTTTGAATAAAGAAGGAGAGATTGCAATTAATCTTTAATGTGTAAAACGGAAAGGGGAATATTTTTTTTCTTTCTATTTATTTATTTATTTTAATCATTTTATTAGGGGGGCGTACAACTCTTATCACAATCCATACATACATCAATTGTGTAAAGCACATTTGTACATTCATTGCCCTCATCATTCTCAAAACATTTGCTCTCCACTTAAGCCCCTGGCATCAGCTCCTCATTCCCCCCCTCTCCCTGTTTCCCCCTCTCTCATGAACCCTTGATAATTGATAAATTTTTATTTTGTCATATCTTAAGGTAGAAAAATATTTATTTAATGTCTTTTTTAGCTACCACACTCAGCCATCCAAAAGCCACAAGGAGAGCTCTTGGGTTCGACGAACTTTTCTGAAAAAGACACAGCTCCACCTACATTACCATAGGGACCAGTTCAGATAAAACAGTTACAAAGGCTTTCAAGAAACATACAAAGAATGTTCACAGAACCTGGCCTCTGAGTTGTATTTCTGAGATCACAGACTAGCTGTTAACTTGGGCCATTATTGGTTACTTTTGGCCCTTCTCGACCACGTGATGAAAATAGTGAAGCTTGTGGAGCTGCTGCGGAACATCAATGAAAGGGAAATCTAGCTTTTATCAGGTTGATATTTGAACTGCTGTTTGTCAAGTTCCCATTACAAAGCTAGTTTGCATACACCTAATGGACTTATACTTCAGAGCATGAAAATGTCTTCTAGGGGCCCTAACATCACACTTCTGAGCACATTCAGATACATGAGGTTCCACCTGCAGATGAAAGAAGCCAATCATAGTGTCACGTTCTCTGGAGGATTCAGAGGGATACACCATTCCTGGGTGCAGAACAAAAGCCAGAAGACAGCTCTCCTCCCAATTCAAGCCCACATTATAACCTGCTCTGCTCAGGGAATGCTGGTTGGTATCTTTTGCCCTGTCTTTTCCTGAGAGAGATTCACTCTGGTGAAATTTATATCACTTTGCATAAATTTGATTTATTAAGTATATTGTTATGACATCTGATGTAGTTCATATGCATTTACCATGCTTTAAAATAAATTCACAAATCACAAAAGAAATTCTGCTACCTGACATCTCATGCATTCTTGGATAAGAAAGCATAACAACTGCTGTACCATGATTTCTAAACCAGCTTTCCACGTTTTCCTTTGTCTAACGATAGGTCCCAATTGAGAGGAGCACAATTTGCATTCATTATTTTAAAGAGGGAGTGTAGATTTCCATGTACTGAGTCACAGAGAGGTGGCATGAATAGCCAATTTTTCCATAATCTAGACATCCATTTTACTGGGACGTATGTGTATTACTGGCACAGGATGCGACACTAGGGATTATCCCTTTCACTCATGACATGGTAGTTCTACTGAACATTGTTTGTGTTTGGTTTGTTGTTACGAGGGAGCTACTGTAAACTGTGGTCAAGTTGAGCCTCAAAGAGATTCTGAACAAGGTGGATGTTGATGTAAAGCAGCCTCAACTTCAACTATACCTTTAAGCATTCTGACACACACACTCACACACACACTCACAGTGATCATAACTCCTAAGGGGTCAGAAATGGGGACTCCCTTTTAATTAACCAGCAGGGTACTTATTATTGGCTCAGCTCAACTGCTATCTTCCATTCCAGAGATAAAACTGGTTCTTCTTGGATAGATAATTCTCTGCTCTGTGACACTGACTAGGATGTAGTTATCACAGATTATTCAACATGGTGCATTGTAAAACTAAAATATACTCAACTCCTAATAAATATGGTCACGATAATTTCTTCTCTTCTCCCTCTGAAAGGGGAGATGATCCTAATAACAGCCCGCACGCCGATGGCTGTTTCTCCATTCCTCACTGATGTGGCGGACAGGATGAGGATAAGGAGAACTTAGGACGTCAGCTATACTGTCACCTTACGGGTAGGTCCCAGGTTGCTAAGCTCCACCTGACATGGCCTCGATGTCTGTGGGAGGAAAGAGCAATGCTGCCAGCATGCCAGGGGACAACACTATGACACAAGGAACAGTCTCCAGATAGAGATAATAATATAAGAAAATTGCCACCCGTTTTCAAATGGAGAACCTAAGGATCAAGATATTTAAGCAATTTGCATATAGTCACCATCTAGTAAGTAGTAGATGCAGGATTCACGCTCAGGAGGCTATTTATGGAGCAAGTAAGCAGTATACTCTCCACCTCCTTAGAGCATCCATAAGAAAGCTGTCAGCAGCAGGCAAGAATAGCTTCAATTGCATCCTAAGGCTGAGTTATGGAATATGAACCATTAATATGAGGAAGTTCATTTTCCTGAACTTAGCTATTTTTGTATTTCACACAAAAAATGCTTACAATACAAGAGAAAAGCTACAAACATCAAGTAATAAAACCATGAAAAGGCAAACCTGTTTAGTAGCAAACCTCCTGCTCACCCTTCTCTCTTCCAGATCACCAACTGCTAATAGGTACCCAAGACTTGCATGCAAAGGGTTGCAAGGTCAAAGTCTGGAAGTCACTGGGGAGTTTAAAACTGGTTGCCACGGGAAAAACACAGGGGCTGGCAGAAGAGCACATGCTATCATGTGGGTCTTGTCAATCTGAGGGCAATCCAAGGGATGGTTGATGGCATTCTGAAAGCTTATCAGCTTACCAGCTTGAATTTTCCAAATATACCATCAAAACCTGTTCCAGAAATGTGCAGGCTGATGGGAAAACCATGCCAAAAAGGAAAACTAAAATTCCCAAATTCTCAACTCTGCCTTGCCAAGCATGTCCCCTGGCAATATGGTGGTAAAAAGCAACTAGGCCAATGATGGGATATTCTTTAGATGGTACAAAGCAGGAAACTGCTTCCTCACCACTAGGAAAAAGGAATCTTCTGGGCCTTCATCACATCCCTTCTTGATTTCATACCTAACGAATAACTAAACCTCCCTAAATATGAGGGAGGTTTATGGAAAAAAATTCATTCCTCATATTCTCAATCAGAGAATAAATTTCCTAGCAGTTAGCAGAAATGAAATCCGCGGCTCCCCCTCTGTGTTTGTTACCGGAGTGCTGTGCACAGTCGAGTGATGACAGAGGGCACAGAAGACGCATTGATATATTTGGACCATGATAGAGACAAAGGATATCGACTGTATCGGAGACTGCCCAAAGAACAAACAGAATCCACTTTAGAATAAATCTATCTTAGATAAAGAATGCTCCTTCAAAGAAACGGTGGGGAAATTTTGGCACACTTCCTTAGAACACATCACCAGGGAGTATCTGTCACTAAAAATTGACATTGTTTTTGGTAAAGTCAATGAAGATGAGGTAACCCTCAATGAGGTGGATTGGCAGGATGACCACAATAATAGACTAAGGAACACCAATGATCACCACAATGGCATAGAAATGGCACCCTGGGCTCATTTTGTTACGCATAAGATCACCATGAATTGGACCCAAGACTATGGCAGCTGTGGCAATGTTGGATGCCTTTTTTTTCTTCTTGTTTTCAAATTTCTGATTTTGCTGCTATGGTAACCAATTCACAGAAACGTTGGCAGATCAAAGATCACAGTTAGCCCATGTACACCGGTCTCCTGATAGAATGGGAATTGCACTGCAACAAGGATGAGGGAAGAATGGGGTCATTGCTGAGCCAGAAAGAAACTAAGAAGAAAAAGGAAGACCAGTGGGCACAATTTACCTACACACAAGGCGGGGGGAAAAAGGAAAGTGTAGTTAATTCTGAGTAGGTCAAGGTCAGGTAGGTGGAAGGAGGTAGACAAAGCAGTAATTTGATGGGCCAAGGAAGCAGTATGAGAGGTCTGCGTGGGTCTAGGGATGCAACCTCATGGGGAAAATAACCATGGGACCAGAAGGAGAACCCTATGAAATTCTAGGGTGAGTCCTGTTAAACCAAGTTGTTTTCCCTTCATCCCTTGGGCAAAGAAGTCAGCTTTATCAGAATCCAGTCACATACATACTATGTGCTCAGAGTTTCAACAAAGATCAGCAACAACCCATTGGAAAAACCAATGCCCAGAATGCCTACTCATGGCCAAGCAGCGCTGCCACCACACGGGCAGGCTTGTTGTTCTTAAACACAACCCTCCAACACCAAAAGCTTGTAAGCGCCTGCTTGCTTCCGACTGTACACTGCAGTCTACTTCACATCGAAGGTAGCTTTGAAACGTGAACGACAGACCCTAGGCAAATTATACTGACAAGCAATTCCCACTTCACACAGACAAAGCGCTCTGCAACCTAATTTGTGCAGAAATTAATTTTAGCCCGAGATATTATTTTATTTTATTGTTCAGTACTTGTCTGCATCCTTAAGTCACTAATTGCTAGAAATAGTTAATCTGACAATATGAATAAAAATTAGGCCCAAAGGGTAGTAAACAATCCGTGTGCATGTAATCCCCCACCTCTGAAATCATTCCAAGGATAATATGAAACAATTTTCAAAAATGCATTGCCTACAGTTCTCTTAAAACAGTGACAAGCATAAGAATTGAGAGGGAAATATTTCAAATAGCCATATATGTTCAGTCATGAATAAATGCTCTTGCTTACATAAGTTTATTTGTATCTATTATGTGCTAGACATCTCAGCTGCTCTGCAAATACAGTAAAAATTATGTATTTCATCATGTAAAGTCCATTTTGGAAGGAAGGGACTGATCTTCATTAATTAAACTAACACTGCGGGAACTTATAAGCCTATAATATGCTTTCACATATTACCTATTTTTTCTATCAAGTCTTGGGTACCCAAGTTATTATTGTTGTTTTTATCTGCAATTGACTCAGTTCTGATTCATCTGACCTATGTATAACAGAACAAAACATTACCCAGCTCTATGCCATCTTCCTGAACCCCAGAATAGAGGTTTAATATCTTGCAAGCAATAAAGCTCCAATTACAATAGTCCTCTCCTTCTATTTTATTATGTTCTACGTTTTCCCCCCAGCAGACTCCGTACTGCTCATCTGATGAGCTTCTACTCATAAATTAAAGGCCTCCTGAGAAGAGCCCTTCCTCAACCTAAATCCCCCTTTGGGTTTCTGAACACTGCACCAGGAATACCAGCTATGGTGTCTCAGAGGCCTCAGCCCAACGTACACAACTGTATTGTACCTTTACATGCATGGAATGTTACGAAAGCCCCAGAATTCCTTTCTGTCATCCTACTCCACATCATGGGTAAGGTTATAAGATGTGTATATCTTTGTGAACATCTCCTATGACTCATTCCCTGTTGTCTCCCAGCCCTTCCACTTCCCACTCCTGCACACCCCAGCCCCGCAGCCTGAGGGAAAGAGGAGAGCGTGGAAAGTGCTCCTGAAGCCCTCTCCTCTGCAAGCCCCTTTTACAAGCAGTTCAGGCACAGGGCCCAGCTCCTGGGATCTGGCTCATGTTTTTCAGGGATGTCACATCTGCTCAGAACGTCCTTCCAGTTAATGAGTCTCCCCAGAATCAAACTGCACAGAGCTATTCGTCATGGTACCAATCACCCACAAGCTGAAGATGCTGACATGCTGGCTGACCCAGCATACTTAGTCCTTACCTATGTTTTATGTGAAGGAAGAATAAAACAAATGAAGCCCAAGTTTACAATGTGCGTGTGGAGATCAAAGAATCCCCTTCTACCAGAACTATGGATCAGATTAGAAGCTTGCTGTCAGACACCTGCACATTTTAAAGTTCTTCTAAAAATATAACTGTGAGCCTACATAGTTGGTATGGAACAATTTTGGAACGTTGGTAATAAGAAAGATTTAAAATTTATATATAATGAATCACAATACCTAAGCCATTGTTAAATCATTAGAATTTTCTTAGTTGAGATAAAATTTTACATCAAGCTCCCCTACACTTAACATAATGTAGAAAGCATTTACATGCATTTAGATACGTGTGGCAAATATCACTTTGAATGTCTGAAAAACATTCCAACATATAAATGCACTCATAAATGATCAGATCTTTATTGCTAAACTGTTGGGTTATTTTTGATTTATTGCTGCTATAAATAATAATGAAATAAATATCTATATGCACATGGCTCCTGCCCCCTCAATGAGAGCTTGCATGTCTATAATTTCATAATAGCTGCAATTCTATTGCATAACTTTTTAAATGAGTCAATTGGCTGTGGGTGAATTTTCCAACAAGAGTTTGGCCCGATGTAATCCTAAAAACTCTACTTAAACATCAAGTTTTCTAGCAGCAAGTACTCCTTACCTGTCCCCACACATAATGCTGGTTCTTCCCACTCTTCTTGCAGAAGGAGTTACCGGCCTTCTGGACCTTATGAGTAGGATAGATGAGGAAGTAGGTAATCAACTTTACAAAGAGGTGGAAACTAGGTCTCTCTCCCACCCTCAACCAGCTTAGTCAGAACGTAGATGTGTGGTGGGGGATGTGACAGTGTCTGCCGGTGCCTCAGCCCTGGTACCGTGGAAGGAAAAAATCAATTGTCTTTCATCAGTCAGTAATTATGACCAAAATAAAACCTGAAGGTGTTTTGATAACAGAAAAAAATCATCTTCCTTCTCTGCTAGACATGTCTTCATTCATTTTCTGCTCTTCAAAGAAACAGCTGCTCTAAAGAAGTCCCCACCTTGTTAAGTATTTGTCACACAGTGAGCTCCACCTATGGTCCTAATCTGTTCGATGGGTGACAAAGTTTGTTCTAGAATGTGTTTTGTCCTTTTAAAGCATTATCAGCTTATGAATAAAACAATACAAAATGTATCACTCCCCCACTACCCCCAAAGGCTATTTGCAATTAAGTTAACATTTTCACCCTGGAGTAGAAAGGTGGAAAGAATTAACCCCCATTCTCAGTAGGTAAAGACTGGATGGAGAGAGGAGAACACTACCTATAATCTATTGCCATCACTTCCCATGAGTACTTCCGGGATTCTGTAGAATTGCTTTAAGGCCAAGGGTTGGGACAGAGCATGGCAGGAACCTAACTAAAGCAAAGATAATTGGCTAAAACATGTTTTTATACTGAATATATGATTTAGTATGTTAATTGCTATAGGGAAGTATACTTATGCTCCCAAACCAGGGTTCTACAGGGCCGTAGAGCCCTTGAAACTGTGTAGGAATGTGGAATTTCCATCGAAAGGCGAAGGATTCAACTTGATGAGGGAACAAGGGCAAAGAGAGAGACTTGGAAATTTAAGGAATGCTTGGAGAAGCACAGAGGGGGTGTGTTATAGGGTGTAAGGGGTATTGTGGTTGGGGTAGAACGTTCATGCAGTAGGAAGAAGAAGCCAAACATTTTTGAGTATAGATGTGTTATAGGAAGATCTCTGTTCTAGGAAGGTGTTTCTGGCATCTGAAGTAAAGAAAAATTGTGGGAAGGCTGGATCCCAATTCAAGAAGATCAGTTAAAGAGCAAATATGCCAACTACATAAGGAATGGCAGTAGGAAGAAGGCTCACAGCAGGGAAAAGCAGGTCATCTTTCTGAGAAACTGGTGCGGCAGGATTTGGAGAAGGGGAAGAGAAGGTGCTAGCGATCATATCAAGATTTCTGGTGTAGGAGATGGGAAGGTTACAGTGCTACTCCTGGAGTTTAGACAGCTCAGAGCAGTGTGAATACTGAGTCAGAGGTGTCTGTCACCCATCCACGGAAATGAAGTCCAGGAGATGGTGAAGGTTGACATTTGTCTTTGTCAGGTTGATGGTTTATGACGGGACAGCCTATGCTTTGTGGGTCATGGAGAAGTAAAGACAGCGCTACAGGGGTCCCAAAACGGAGGGCATCCTGGAGAACTCAGAGGGGGCATGAGATGATGCTTTGGAGAAAGGAAGTGGGATGAGCACTAGGGTGAGGCCTTCATGTTTGACATTTAGCAGGTTATTTCTGGCCCAAGTAAAAGCAATTCCGGTAGCTGAACGTGGATGAACACCAGACCACAGGGCATAGAGGAGGTAGGGAAAAGAAGATGACATTTCATTCTCTCTTAGAAATTTCATCAGGTTGGAGATTGTCAGAGAAGGGGTAAAATCTTGGAAGAGGAACCAAAGTCAATGCCATTGAGTCAATGACAACTCACAGTGACACTGTAGGATAGGGTGGAAATGCTCCTGTGAGTTTCCAAGCTAGAACTCTGGAAACACACACACACACACACACACACACACACACACACACACACACACACACACACACCTTTTTTAAGGATCAGAGAGATTTTAGTGTATTTTTAGGCTAAAGAAAAGAGATTGGGAGAAGGAAGGAGGCTATGCATAAGTACGAAGGTGAAAGGGATAAAAGACCTATTTTTATAAAATTTTAAATGCTTATGTTCTTCATGAGAGCAAGATTCAAAACAATGTGACTTCTTTCCAGTCTTAAATTAGAACAACCCAACAACTCTGAAATCCCTCTTGTCTCTTGGAAATCATGTCATTTTTGGCTAAAGAGGCTTTCAAATATTCAAAAGAGATATGAGTGCAGTTTGGCTGAGTTATATTTTTAGTCACCTTTTCCAATTTTTTTTCCTAAAAATAATGCTAGTAACTGAGAACTTGCCAACAATAATTATCTTGCTTCTTTCTTTAACTATATAGATAGAAAGCTGTAGACATACACAGAATTTTAGGTACATGCACACCTTCAGTGCATATGTTTGTGGATGCATTTTCCCTACCGTATGAGAGGATTTTTTTTTTTAATTATTTTACTGGGGGCTTGAATAATTCTTATCACAATCCATACATACATCCATTGTGTCAAGCACATATGTACATTTGTTGCCCTCATCGTTCTCAAAACATTTGCCTTTTACTTTAGCCCTTATTATCAGTTGCTCATTTCCCCCCTCCCTCCCCACTCCCCCATGAACCCTTTATAATTAATAAATTATTATAGTTTTGTCATAATTTACACTGTCTGACATCTCCCTCCACGCTCTTCTCTGCTGTCCATCCCCCAGGGAGGAGGCAATACTTAGATTCATGTAATCGGTTCCCCCTTTCTACCCCACATTCCCTTCACCCTCCAGGCCTCGCCCCTCTCACCACTGGTCCTGAAGGAGTCATCTGTCCTGGATTCCC
>NW_022103904.1:2689495-2690736 GCF_000313985.2 Echinops telfairi
ATGGCAACAAAAAAGGAAACCAATTAACCATAGAAGAATAAATTAATTAAAATAAAAACATTTTAAGCAGAAAGAAAAACCTGTAAATAGGAGGCACTAGCCAATAGGGTCAAGTGCTGCAGAAAAGAGCAAGAGGTTTTAAAATGTCCATGGGAGGTCATTTGACAAAATTGAAAATAAGTAGACCTTGTGCCTAAGTAATTGTCACTTGTACCAGAGCTTTAAGAGGCAGCTTCCTTCTGCTAACTTATGTGTGGGGGCAGAGCACAGGTTTCAGTGGGGTCCTGAGTGAATGGGACGTGAACAGAAAAGGTGGCAACTATTTGAAGGCACTTAGCCTGGGGGTGACATGGGGTTGAGAAAGTTAGAAATTTGTTTGGGTTTTCATTTCGTTTTACTATGATAAAATACATATGACATTTTGCCATTGTAACTGTTTTTAATGGTACAATATGGTGGCATTAATTACATGTACCATATTGTGCAACCATCCATTTCGAAAGGTTTCTCATCACTGTAAACAGAAATTCAGTACTCACATGAGCAATAATCTCCCATTTCACCATTTCTATGCATTTCCTAACTTTTCACATTTCCTATAAATGAGATCATACAATATGTTTCCTTTGTATCTAACTTACTTCAATTGGTACTAGGTGTCCAAGGTCCATCTATGTTGCAGCACATATAAGAACTTTGTTTCTCTTTACAGCAGAAGAAGATGGCATTGTATATATGTATTATCTATTTTTTGTTTATCCATTCATCTGCTGATGAATACTTGGCTTATTTACACCTTTGGGTTATGTGAATCATGCTGCTCTGAATATTGTTGTGCTGTTTGTGTTCTTGCTTTTGGTACTTTTGCATTTATACCTAGGAGTAGAATGACAACTCCCTGTCAATTAGGAACTGTCATTCTACCCCTCACTATAAGTTCAAAAGAACTGAAAGCAAGAGCATAAACAGAACAATATTCATAGCAGCATGATTCTGACAAGGAACTGCCAAAAGTGCAGGCCAAATCAGGAAGAGGACATAGCCCCAGATGCTATATCTTTTGATAGCTGGGCACCATCAGCTTTCTTCACCACATTTGCTTATGCACCCATTGTCTTCTGCGATCGTGTCAGGAAGATGAGCATCTCAGACTGCCGAATTGTTAGAACAAAGTGTTCTTGTGTTGAGGGAGTACTTGAGGTGTCAAAGGGATCAGGTAAAGCATCAAAGACTAAAAAAAA
>NW_022103904.1:2691041-2721742 GCF_000313985.2 Echinops telfairi
TGGTACATATAGGAACTGGAAACACAGGGAATCCAGGGCAGATGAACCCCTCAGGATCAGTGGTGCACAAAACCTCTTTAGAGTATTGAAGAGCAAAGATGTTCCTTTGAAGACTAAGGTGGGTCTGACCCAAATCATGGTATTCTCCATTGCATCATATGCATGTTAAAGTTTGACAGTGAATAAGGAAGGCAGTAGAAGATTCAATGCAATTGAATTGTGGTGTTGGAGGAAAATCTCAAAGGTGAAATGCACTGCTAAAAGGACGAACCGATTGGAAGAAGTAAGGCCAGAGTGCTCCTTAGAGGCAAGGATGGCAAGACTTCATCTTACATACTGTGGATATGTTTCCAGGAAAGACCAACCACTGGAGAAGGATATTAGGTAAAGTGGAGGGGCAGCAACGGAGAGCAAGGCCGGCCCCGTGGCTGCACCAATGGGCTTGGACAGAGGAAGAATTGTGAGGGTGGCACGGGACCAGGCAGCCTTTCCTTCTGTTGGGTAGTGTTGCTATGGGTTGGAGCTGACTAGGTGGCACCGAACAACAACAATAACAGGAGGTAGAGTGGACTGGGTCATAGGACACTTCTTGGTTTAATTCACTGAGGCGCCCATACGTTTTTTCCACAGTGACGTCACCGTTATGCACTTCTACCAGTAATACTCGAGCATACTATTTTTGTTTGTTCTCTTTAGAGTTTGAGAATTTTGTGCATACTGGTGAGAATTCTCATTGGAGAGAAAGGCACTGAGGATGCACAGACCCAAAGGATCCCCGATAGCATCTCAGATAAAGGAAGAAGCAAGCATTAGATTCCAAAACACAGAACAGTGTCTGCCTTAGATGACACAAGGGCCACAGACATCATCTAGGACAGAGGGCTCGAAGTTACAAGGATGAGTCTAACAGGCTTCCCACAAAAATCATAGAAATCTTTATTCAGCAAAAATATCCAAGTGTTGGGCTATCTTTTCTTATCATCTCCTCTACTAGCCCTATCCCCTTCTGAAGACAGTGTTTCTATCTCTCTTATTATTCCAGAAGGAGTTCTGCCCACTTAATGTAACCCCACATCTGGATGATCCTTTTGGCATCCTCACTGGGTATTCCTTTAACTTGTACTTTTGAGTTTGGGGAAGGGATAAAAGTCTGAAGGGGTAAGACCAGGGCTGGAGGCTGGATGCACCAAGGTTTCTCACCTAAGATTTCCTATCACATCACTAATACCTTCTAATCAAAAGCAACTGTACTGTTGTGAAGAAAAAACATCGGTGCCACAAATTTCCTGGTCTTTTTCTCACCACCGCGGTTTTCAACTTCCATAAAGTTTCTTCTTAATAATTCCTAGGATCCCTCTAGACCCTTAAAAACAGTCACCATAACTGAGTTCTCTGTCTTGACTTTAACTGGCCCAGCAGATTTCCTCAGAAGTCATGACTTTGATAGGCTTTTTCAAAGGCACTCTAACAAGTCTAAAAGGAAGGCTAATGATGTTGTCAGGTAGAAATTGGACTGCTAAAAGCAAGGCCGTACGTTCAAACCCACCAGCCTCTCCAAGGGAGAAAGTTGAGACTATCTGTTCCCATAAAGATTTGCAACCTAAGTTCACATCAACTTGATGGCAGTGGGTTTGGTTTTTGATTTGCAATGAGTCTAAGAAAAATGGATTACTGAGAGGAATTATCTGCAACCATCCAGTGATCACAAAACTATGTCTAAACCCCTTTTGTTTGGGATACCCTGTGCATGGATTCAACTATATGATGTACCCTCATACAGAGAAAAGTGGAGACAGAGCCGGGCTAGCATCCACATCTCCCACTACCTTGTTTGGAGTACTGTCCAATCTCCCTTGTACTTTTCCTCAGTACCCTGCTGGTGTAGCACTTACACATTGGGGTGCTACCCCATGAGGTCAGAAGTGTGAAACAACCAGTCATTCTTCTTGCTTTTAATTTTTTAAATCATTTTATGGGGGGCTCTTATTGTGTTTTCTTTAATGATTACGGAACAAGGGCACAGCAAGGACAGTGCACTAGCACACAAAAAGACAACATCACAACTCAACAGTCAATGCATAGGCACCTCTGCCAGATTCCACACACTGTACCACACTCATTAGTTTGAATCCATTTAAAACTGCAGTCAAATATGGCAGCTTCACCTGCTTTCATTGAGTGGTTTCACCATGAGCCTCCTGTCCACTTTCTTGGTCCCTCAGCCACAGGGAGGAAAGCCAAGGCGGAGGCTTCCTTTGTGCCAGCTTGCTCTCTGCTGCTTGCCAACTGTGTTCTAAAGCATATAAAAACTTGAACACTTAATGAATTCAAAGTTCTGGTACCCTGTGTCCAAAAATCACCAACACTGTCCCATTCACAATGCTATGTTTCTGGTACATGCATAAGCTAATTCAGATCTTTCTAAAAAACAATTCAAAAGGAACAGAACATCTCATATTCATCAGGATTTTTCTAGGACAACCTTTGGGATAAGACTTAGGAACAAGTATCCAGGATTACCCAGTGCCCTGACCACGATATGAACCAACTAAACATCTTGTTCTAATACACTTTAGGGCAGCAGAACCTTTATCATATATATGACTATATATGTCATCAGCATGTTAAATATATACATATACATGTATCATTTTATCATGATAAACTCATTTTAATAGCATCTCTTTTCATGTTTTGCTTGACGCACTCACAGTGACCAGGGAGCTAGCTTTGGGGGAGAATTCCACGCTCCTGTGACTCACGGAATGGGATCTGGCATTCTATGCCAGTGACATTTACTTCGGTGGCAGCTCAAGCGGCACAAAGCCATATGCTGTACACCTGAAAACCGGCCAAGCCACACACACATGGATAGGCATAACAGAAATGGGAAAGCGGGCACCAGAAGAGTTCTCTGGCGCTGACAGCTTCCAGCCCCCCAACAAGCAATCGCTGCAGCAAGAACCAAGCCTTCTTACTCGTGTCACGCTCTTGGAGGATGCAATCTCCGCCTCCCCCCCCCCCCCCCAATTTTAAGAGAACCAGGGAGCTATGGGTCAAAGGCAAAAGGTCATTTTTGTGAACTTCCGGATGTGCACATTTGCCATCTACTGTGCCTGCTACACGCACACACATTCCTTGAGTAAGTGCCTTCCAGGCCCCTCAGTGGAATCCGCGGTGGAAGCCATGTGAGTCCTTTGCATAGGGGACTCTCTTGACAGCGACCTTAGGGAAAGGAGAGGTGTTACTCTTGATGCTATTTTGCCCCAGGGGTCTGGGCATATGACTCGTGGGGAAACACGGTGTTCCTGAAACTGCCAGGGTAGGTGGATTAAGCAGACCCAAGATAGACCCGAGGAGCCCCCGTGGCCTGGTGGGCTATGCTCCCCGTGGGAGAAGGCTGATGCTGGGAAACCCACAGGGGCGGTCCGGCTCTGTCCTGCAGGGTTGCTATGAGCCAGAATCAGTGTGGGGGCTGCGGATTTAGGGTTAGGTTGAGACGAGTGATATCAGAAATGAGTGAAGGCGGAAAAAAATGAAACAGCTGGATAGTTTGAAACAAGGGCCTCCAAGGGTCTTGGAAAAGAGAAATGCAGTCCGTTTGGCAAGGACTCCATTTCCGTGAGCTTGATAGAAGGCTACCTACATGGGAAAGCAGTCCCTGCTGCCATTTTTATCCAGGCACTGATGGCAACATCACCAGCTCCCTCCCTGGATGGAAGGGGCTATGCATCCCAATAAGGCCCCTTGGCATTTGGGGTATGATAACTCTTTATTATTATGCCACCCAGCTATGTATGTGATGCTTATAGGGCTGTCATATTGGGTACTTTCCAAACCCTAGCCACCAGGATAGATGCTAAGGATGTAGCCAAGAGGCTCTGCTCTCAAGAATCCTATCAATCAACGAGACAACTGCAGATCATTGTGCTATAGGTCTAGGCTATGGATATTCTCTGAGGCAGGGCCAGGGGAGTCCCAAGGGGGCTGTTCAGTGAGCTGTTGTGGTGGCTGAAAGCTCAAGAACCATCCTAAGGATGACGTTGGCCAGCTAGAATAAGACGTGAGTTGAGTGCCTTCCTGAATGCCTTCCTCCACAGAGTCCCACTGAGCACCAACTACGACAATGTTATTTTCCATTTTACTCCAACTGCGGGGAAGATCCACAGAGAAAGCAGAAGGAGAGAGGAAGGAGGGGGAGAAGAAGAAACTGGTAGCAAAGCATTCTCATTACTCAAATTTAAACTGTTGCTGTGGTTGTCTTCAATAGTTTCAAGTTTCAACATCACTCCTGTTGTTTTTTTTATTTTAAGTGGCAAAATATATATAACAATACATTTGCCATCTCAAGCTTTTTATGTGCACAAGTCAGGGCTGTTTGTTACGTCCCTCGTGCTGTATAATCATTACCATCAAAGTCAAGGTTCCATGTTCAATATTCACCCCGCAACAACTGCCACCAAAGGGTGGGGAAACTTCTGTCAACTGTACTGTAAACTGTGATGGGTAGGGTTATTGCGCCAACCTGGCCAATAGGAACAGGTGGGATTAATCAGGTTGCAGTTTGATTGGAGGACAAAGAGATAAATGGCTCTGCAAGGCTCACCCCCCACCGCCTCTCTCTTCCTCTCCGGTGAGCAGAGAATGCTGGAATGTGCTGCTGCTTTTGCTAGTTCTCTGCCTCAACTTGTGAGCTACGCTACCTGGGGGCCAGGTCAACCCATGGATCCTGTTGCTAGAGCTTGAGGCCCCTTCAAGATCTGCTTCGCAAAGCTTCCGAGCTACTGACTGTTGGTGACTCACCCTGCTGCTTGCTGCCTGTGGGCAGACTCTGCTGCCTGCTTCCTTGACCTTGGACCTGGCAGCCCACGTGAAGGCCTTCCAGTTCACTAACTGTCCCATGGAAGCAAGTTGAACTGAACCCTCTATACTGCTGTGTGGACTAATTAACTATTATATTCCTTCTCACGGTATAAATCTATCTAGTCATCAGTGTCCTGGTTTCGTTTCTCTAGAGAACCCTGCCTAACACAGTGACTTTGGTCCTTTTACTTTCCTTTCAACTGGCATCCAGGCTTCTTCTCTGGTTACATTGGGCTGGTAGCTATGAGATCAGCAGTTCAAAACCACCAGTCACTCTATGGGACAAACACAGGACTTTCTACTTCCTTAAAGAGTTACCATCTCAGAAACCTACAGGGGTAGTTCTCTCCTGTCCTGTCCTGTCATATAGGGTTTGCTATGAGTCAGAATTGACTCAGTGGCAGTGTTGGGTTTTAGCTCTAGTACCTGCGGACCAAGCAGGCAGGTCCAGGTGGGAAGCAGAGGCCATTGTTTAGTTAGCTATTTGGTAAAATGAAAAGGTGGATAATCTCAATTCATTGGTGTTCAGGTATAATAAAAGCATGAGTTCTAAGAAATCGTGTAGAGCATGCAAGAAATGTAAGCTAGCAGTTGAAAGGTGTATGTTTAAATGATTGAAGACATGTGTTAAAACTATGAATGCATGGTTTTCTGCTGGCTATTTAGAAATCTTACGTGGCATTGTCTAACTTGTTGCAGAGTTTTAGCAAATGACTCCTGACCGCATTCTCTCATCCTACTTCATTCCAATATCTGGAAAGGACTAATTATGAGGCCACAATAACCAGTTACCGAGTTGATTCTGACTGGTGGTGACACCACGTGTGTCAGAGGTGAACTGTGTCCTATGCGACTTTCAACAACTGATCCTCAGGAAGTAGATCATCAGGCCTGTCTTCCAAGGTGCCTCTGGGTGAGCTCAAACCCCCAAACCTAGGGAGAACCTAGAAGCAGCGCTTGGACGCTCTGACTCTGCTGTAAAAGACATATTCTCTTCAGAGTATGTGCTCAACCTCCCAACTGACATCATTTGCTTTGCAATTAGAGCATAAATATTTTTCTTTTAGATCAATGAGCACTGGTAGTTCATGAGGGACTCCCACCTAATGGTGCCCTTCTTAGTTGTCCAATTCAGATGCCTCTCTGGCCTTTAATTTAAAATGCCCAACTCTCATTAAGGCTTACTTAAAATGTAGGTAATTTCCTTTTAATTGGGCATGTACTAATAGAACAGCATCAGGGCCATTATCAAATCCCTCCCACGATCTACAATGGACGGCGTAATTCAGGTCATAAGAATGAGCGAACAATTCCTACAGGGCTCCGAAGAGCAGTTAAACGGAATGGAAAGAAGTTCAGAAGTCACCGAGCCGAGTCACGCCAAGCAGTTAGAGTCGCCGTTGTTCTCACACTCGGGGCGGGTCTGAAATTGAACCAAGGAACTGACGAAGGAAACTCCAGGCGGAAGAGCAAGTCAGTGCCTCATGTCTCCTAATTGGCAAGTCAGGATGCAGCAAGTGTTACACAGGCAAAGATCTCCCTGCTCTCTAAAGGCTGCAGAAACGCAAGCTCTAGGTCACACCTTGAACATGAATATCCAGCCCACTGCCAGGTTTATCCCAAACTGTTCACAATAATCTTTTATGATAAATAGAACTGTTATAACTGTACCAGTTATAGAGTATGTTCTGAAAGCAAAACTTGTTAGCAGTGTTTTCAGGCAACTAAACATTAACTTTGAAACAGTTTAAAAAAAAAACCGTTTTGATACAATTATTTCTCATGGAAATTACACAAGGTCAAGCCTCCCTGCATTCACAATGATCCCCTGGGACAGGAGATGTGCACTAGGGTTATTGGAGACTGTAAATACTATCAGGAACCAGCTAACCTCGTCTTTCACCCATGAACTGGTTGGTGGGTTCGAAATTCTGCAATTCTTTCTGCACCTCTAGGGGCCGTCCCATACTTGTCCCTTCTATGGACACTGATTCAGGCTGCAGATGCAGAGGGGTGGTGTGGGGTGCACTGGGAAGACCCCAGGGTTTGTAAAGAGAGCCCCCAGCACATTTTATGGTTGTTAGGGATTAAAACATGATCCCCCACAAAAGATATATGGAAGTCCTGAGCATTGTCCCTGTCAACAGGGTGACCTTATGAGGGGAGGTAGGGTTTTTTCTTTGTGGATGTTATCAAGTGAGGAAGTAGAGTGGGTCCTAAGCCTAATTTCTTTTTAGTAGCATTTTATAAAACAGAAGGACAGACATGGAAATAGAGGACCCACATGGGGATTTGAAGATCTGTCTCAAGAGCCAAAGAATTCCAACAAACACCCTGCTCCACCAAAAGGGGGAGAGACTGGCAGAGAGCAGAGTCCTGGCAGGGCATTTAACGTGTGAGAAAACACATTTCTGGCTGTTCACTGTGATATTGTTGCATGGCAGTCCTCGGAATGGGAGGCACACACCAGGTCCATGTTTCTCATGCAAGTGAGTGGATCCTAGACATACAGACCTGGAAAAGGCAGCTCACAGATAAGGAGTTTGTGGTAGTTACATAATCTGGTGTCAATTGGAGAATTAAGAATGAAGGGGTGGAGTTTGGTCTGTCAATTGGGTCATAGCTAATGAGGCCTCTGTGTGGGCATGGCCTTCTCCTGAGAACGCTGGGAACTCTGGGATTTCCTCCTCAGAGGCGGGAAACAGTCTGTCTCTGACCTCACTCCCTTGGAGATGCTCTACTGACAAGACACATGGCACTATGCCCTGGGAGCTGGAGAAGGCACAGGGACCTACCCTGATGCAACCAGACTTCTGGAGCTGGAGAAGTCACGTGGAGATCCCTGCCAGCACTGAGATGCTTACACCACTGGAACCAAGGGCTTCACACCCACTGGCCTGTGATCTTCCTGCATTCAGCATCATTACATGTGTTGTGTGAGTCTGAAGAGGACTTTATAGATTGGTACCAGACATTGGGCTAGTATCAGACTTATGAACTCGGTCTGGACAGGGCTGGGATGCTTCCTCAATATTCAACTGTTCTTCGATGAAAAATACAACTTTCCTCTAGTTCCTAAATGTTTCCTCCCCGCTCCCACTATCATGACACGAATTCTACCTTGCAAGTCTGACTACACCAGAGGATGTACACTGGTACAGATAGGAACTGGAAATACAGGGAATCCAGGGCGGATGATTCCTTCAGGACCAGTGGTGTGAGTGGCGATACTGGGAAGGTAGAGGGAGAGTGGGTTGGAAAGAGGGAACTGATTACAAGGAACTATGTGTGACCTCCTCCCTGGGGGACGGACAACCGAAAAGTGGGTGAAGGGAGATGTTGGACAGGGCAAGATATGACAAAATAATCATGTATAAATTATCAAGGACTCATGAGGGAGGGGAAAAATGAGGGCCTAATGCCGGGGGCTTAAGTGGAGAGGAAAGGTTTTGAGAATGATGAGGGCAATCAATGTACAAATGCGATTTACACAATTGATGTATATATGGATTGTGATAAGAGCTGTATGAGCCCCTAATAAAATGATTTTTTTAAAAAATCCAACTGTTCTTGTAAATAAACCTCTTTCGCATACACATGTGTGTCTATGGATTTGTTTCTCTGGTCTACCCAGACTAACACAGAGTTCGATAAAGTGACTCTTGTTCTTCTCGTTCAATACAAATTTTATTTGTGAGGTAGATGAAGGCTTACATAGGAGACCACCAATCTTACACCCGATGTGTCTGCATTCTGCTCCACTGGCTTCGCTGCAACCCCCGCCATGCACCATCGCCCTTCGCAGCCACCTCCTCCCAGTGTGGCCTGCCTCTATCCGTCCTCCTTTACGAGCCCTTCTGAACTTCGGGTGACTGCTGCTCCCTTCATCCCAAATAGTCAATTGTTCTAAGGTGTGCTCACACCTCAACAAGTTATCTTTCCCTATAGAGACCTATTTATTGTTTGGCTAAAAAACTGAGTCACAGAGGTGAGTTCAGTTCCAGGCCTGAAGTGTCTAGACCATAACTTCAGGGTCACCAACAAACAGCAAGCCTGGTCTCTTTCATCATTTTCAATTTGGCTCCACATTTTTTTCACCCACACTGCTGAAGACCTTTTAATACAACCACTTTCAGAGGAAGTGGTAGCAGTAGCCGGGTATCATCTAGTTCTTCTGGTTTCAGGGTCTTGGAGACCGAGGTTCCCATAATCCATCAGTCCCATTGGACTAATTGTTTCTATGTGACTTTGATTTTCATTATTCTTTCCTGGAGATGGAGAGAAGTCCATAGTTGCACCTTAAATGGCTGTGCATGAGCTTTTAAGACCCTAAGCTAAAGCTAATCTCTTGGGTCAAAGAGAGACCATCACCTCCCTTTCCTGAACAGGTGCCATGAGCATTGCCTTGGCTAAGTGTCTTCCCTTTCTGAGGCATTCCGGCTCTGAATGGCTCTCTCGAGTCCTGAGCCACCTTATAGTTCTACATCAGCAAGAGCTGAGTGCTTACTCCAACCAGCACCAAGCAGTTTATGGACTTGACACCACACAGGATTCAGAGCCACGCTCCTAGTGGGTATCGTTAATGTTGCCTGAGTCTCCCAGTGCCGCTGTAACAAAAATACTGCACCTGGGTGACTTTAAATAAGAGAGATTTATTTTCTCTCCGTCTAGAAGACCAGAAGTCTGAATCCAAGGTACCTTATGCTCTTTCTCTTGGCTTTGGGAGAAATCCCTTTTGTGGCCTAGTTGACCCTCGGCAATCTTCACACGACAGCCATCTCTACCTGCTCTCCCCTAAGTTTGTGCTTGTTCTGGTGTCTAACCTACTATTTTCATCACTCAGAAACTATTAGGTTTAGGACACACAGATGCTCATTAATACAACAAAGACACCCTATTCTGAAATGGGATTGCATCCACAGGTATAGGAGTTAGGACTCCAACACATATTTTGGATGCCATAATCCCATTCTACAGGTGGATGAGAAATATGAACAGGTCACCACTCAGCCCAGACCCCCACATCACCTGCAGCATGTTTTGGACAGGCTGGAAAGCAGTGCCCCCCCCCCCCCACAACCAGGCACTGACACCAAGGGACCATCCTCACTTTGGACTTTGTCACCAGCATGGTTAGAGGTACAAGAACACCTTAATCTACAGGTATTTGAACAAAGTGACTTTGGGAAATGCAGACAGCCCAATGTACTGCACACCCAAGTGTAAATTACTGCCAGTTTAGATTTTGTCTGCTGAGACGAACAGCTGACGTCTCCTTTTCTCCATGGTAATTTACAAAGCACACCTTTTAGAGCTCAACCCTCACAGTGACTTTGAGAATGACTACTAGTATTATTGCCCCTGCCAATTTCCAGATGGAAAAATGGCTTGGCGAGTTAAAGAACCTGCTCAAAGTCACACAACTGGTGCGTGGCCAAGCGGGACTGACACCAGCCTCTCCTGCTGGCTCTCTGCCTCGGTTCTCTTTTCCACCACACATGCTCAATGGGGAGCACCGTACTGGTTCTTGAGGGGGCAGGACAAAAACATTACTCTTCCGACAGTATGCCTGGGGTATTCAAATCATGGTGCGGGATAAACAGAGGAGACGACATGTGAAAGCCAGGTAATAATGAAAAGCAGTTTGGAAAAGACTGCTCTAAAATACACTGCAGTGGTTGGACTAGTGTACTTTGTGGTTGTTATCGATTTCTCTTAAGAAAGTCTGCACACTAGGGTATATTTCTGTAATTATCTTTGGAAAACATTCGTTAACAAAGTCATTAGCTCTTGGTCTTCACTGCTGCCATACCTTGACCACTGTCTGACAAAAGTGTTGTATCCCATGATAAAGGGGAATGCACTAAAGTTCATAGCTGAAAAGTAAGCACACCCCAATGCTTTCTCTTCCTCTCTCTCCGACACATATGTATGCATCACACACACACACACACACACACACACACACACACACACACACACACACGGCATGAGTGTGCAGGCACTTGAAACCACTACCCAATGGGAACTACAGAGGGAACAATGGCATGTCTTCCTGTAATGCATTTGTTTCCAGGGGACATTTGATTTCCTGTGACCAGCAACCAAGGTGAAACATGAGAAGCCTTTCAAATCAGTGTTTGCTATTAGTCTGGACAGCTGGGAAATGGATAACCTCATTGTACAACAATAGGGCCTTAAAAGATCTCTCCTCTACTTAAATATTCATACTTCAATTAAAAGGTACACCTACTTTATTAGCCACACCAGGCCCAGTTCAGATCAATACAAGCAGCGTGAGATGGGATTCTAATGAAGAGAAACAACGCTGAGTCCTCCCCAGCTTCCTCTGGGCACCACCACACAAAGCTGCCTTTCAAAACTTGCTCCCAGCTATTTTACAGTCACCTGCCTCATGCAGATGAGGGGGCTCATGTTTATTCATGAGGAGAGTCACAGACCACCTTTCATTCCCTGAGCCAGCTCAGTTCCCCAACAGAGCGCCATCTGCAGCACTGATAGGTTGAGCTGATGCAGTGGGGAGGGGGGGCGGGGGGGTACGGGCTCCCCCAGCCTCCCAAAAGTCAGTAAGCTGAGAAGCAGAATTTACTATTTTATTTCTTGGGGTTGCCACCTTGAGGCTTTGAACAACCCCTTTTGATTCGCCACCATAACCCACTGGATGTGACTCATGCACGGTTACTTTCTGTGGATAATCTTTCCAAGCAACTCTTTCTCTGTCCTGCCCTCCCGCTCGTCCTAATTAAGATTTTTCTCCCTCTGACTTGGATATGGCGCACAGCCTAGCTTGAGGCAGCTGCAGCTTTGTTCAGTGGGCCTGGGTACTACACACACACATACACACACACTCCCTAATCGCTGCAGAGTCAGTTCCAACTCACAGCAAGCCCATGCGCTACACAGTAGACTGGTGCTCCACAGGGTTTTCTGAGCTGCTATCTGTACAGAAGCAGACAATTAGGCCTTTCTTCCACAGGGCCACTGGGTGGGTTCGAACCACCGACCTCTGGGTTAGTTGTTGGAAGCAAACACTTTGCACCACCCAGGAGCATTCCCTGTGCAATGACGAAGACTATTTTCAAGCCTCATTCTAGGCCTGCAGCCCAGAGAGTCTAACCTCTGGCATATGGACTTTGCTTACAGTGCTACCGGGTATCATCTTAAAACAGTACATTTACTTCCCAGTGACGAGATTTTTCCAATCATTAGTTTCTTCCACTGTGGCAAATGGAAAGCACGGCAAAGTCAATATCATCTTGGGTTTTAATGTCACTTTGATAGAGTCTAAATAACACCAAAGCAATGAGAATATATATATTAACCATCTCTGAAGGGGCACAGGCAAGGTGACTGACTGCTCTGTGGGCTGGAGAGATCTTATTTCTCTCCAGTGATTAAGTTTGAGAGAACTGTGGGGTCTCCTGCGACTCTGAACGCTGCTCTAGGTGGTAAGGCATGCAGGGCACTGAGGTCTAGAATAAAATTGTTTGGAATTGATGCCATTTTCAGGTGAAAGCTTAGGATTGCTATTACTAAATGGGTTGTTAATTCAGTTCAGAACAGAATTTGGGGTTTACAAGCAACTTTGAAGGAGCTCTGGTGGTACAGAGGAGTACTTGTGGATCTGCTAACTGTTAAGGCCCACGATTCAAACTCACCAGCTGCTCCCATGAAGAAAGATGCTTCCATAATGATTTCAGTCTCTGAAGCCCTAAGGAACAGATCTTCTCTGTCCTACAGAGTTAAACAGCGAGTACAATGGGGGGGTAGTGGACAGACAGCTTTGTGGGGTTTTTTGTTTTGTTTTATAACATAATGACCAAAACCTTTCTTCTGAGGAAAAGAACAATTTATATCTTTTTCATAGACAGGATCTAGTTTATGATGTCTTAAATAATTGTTTTACCTCTGTATACCACATTGTACTTTTGCAAAGTATTTTAACACTGACTGCTTCAACTTCATATGCTATCAGTATAAGGTAAGGTAACTGGGAGTCTAGTATCTCTTTCTTTGTTTTAAGTTTCATGGTTGGAGAATTAGGATGAAAACCTAGGCTTTCCAATTTATACAGTAATAGAGAATAAAATTCCATTCATTTATACAATTTGCACTAATTTCTGATGTGTCATTTAGGTTAATGAATACCCGTTCTATTGACATGATCCACCACTCTCTCTCTTACTGCCATCCAGTCAATGTGAACTCATAGTGATTCTATCGGGCAGGATAGAACTGCCTCTGTGGGTTTCTGAGAGTGTAGCTCTTTACAGGAGTAGAAAGCCTCATCTCTCTCCTGTAACTCACCACGAGTGATTAATAAATGTATCTACTAACAAAATTTATTTCAGCTGTGGCTGTATATTTTTACAAAATATAAAATACCAACGCCTGGGCTCCACCCATAAGTTTCTGATTTAATTGGACTGAGGTGCAATTGAGCACTGGGATCTGAGAATTTCAAAAGCTCCCCAAGTAACTCTCAATGTGTAGCCCAGGTTGCAAAACTGTGCTACACACAAGCAGACCTTTCGATGTTTTTATTCTTGTTTTTGTTTTTTCAAGTGAAACCGTCAGGCACGCAAGCTTTAATGAGATCCCTGCACCTGAAATATCCAAATCACTTGTGTCCTCTTTCCTACCTGCTCAGAAAAGGGCTTCAATGAAATGATGATGAGACCACTGGCATGCTGAGGTATCCAGCTGCAGTTTAGCTCCTCTGTAATGCCCATAAAAATGAATAATGCATGCTCTAAAATATTGGTAATAAAAGGCAAAAACATAGAATATAAGCTCAACAGCCTGAATCAATGGATTATTCTGCCGAGAGTTATATTGAGGAACTGAAGGAAAGTACTTCTCAACGCATAAATATTTTAATCGCTCACTAATTCTGCGTCTCTTATATAAATAAGAAACATCTCATCTACTGCTTCTCAAGTCTGGAGGAGCAGGAAGACAGTTGCTCTTACAAACACTGATCTGCAAGAGTGGCATTACCTACACTGTCGCCGGTAGTCACCAACACGTTGTCTCTGACTCACAATGATTTTATGAAGTCTAATAGCTGGAAACACTGTCTACTCCCATGGCATCCACAGGAGCACTGGAATGCTTCAGTCCATTGCCGAGGCTATTATGTACTGCCTTTCAGGCTACTTGGAAGCTCATTTTCCAACATGACATCAGACCGTATTCTGCTGTGAGTCTTTTCATTAGCTAATGGTTAAGTGCTTGGTGACTAACTGAAAGATCGGTGGTTCCAACCCACCCCGTGATGCCACGAGAGAAAGATGGGGTAGTTTGCTTCTGTAAAGATTACGTAGAGCCCCCAATGTGGGCAGTTCCATTCTGTTACATGGCATGACAGGGGGCCACATTCAACTCATTTGCACCTAATGATAGAACGACACATTTTGGAAG
Source organism: Echinops telfairi (assembly GCF_000313985.2). Classification (NCBI taxonomy): domain Eukaryota; kingdom Metazoa; phylum Chordata; class Mammalia; order Afrosoricida; family Tenrecidae; genus Echinops; species Echinops telfairi. Next base: position 2,705,349 of record NW_022103904.1, read on the forward strand.
CAAACCCTTAGGCATTTCTTCCCTCCTCTCTCTTAGCTTGGACGTTTCCTTGAAACCTGCCAACCAAAGTTGACCCTGCCACTATTTGGAACACCAGTGGCAATGTTTCCATCATCACCGTAGCTTGAGAGCCCTCACAATAGGACCAAGTGACCGGTGGGTCGTGGAGCACTAGAAACATCTATTGGGGTGCCCTACACAAGACAGGCTGAAAAAGCTCTTCCTGCTGTTCTTAGAATCTAGGTCAGATTATTAGATGAATCAAAAACTCAAATTGAGGGACCCCGCTTTTCCACGGATGTCATAAAGAAGGCAGGTACCTTTCCAGAAACTCACGTCACAAGGCTAACAACCATCTCTGCCTTTCATGCTTCCACTCAAAGAGGCCTGGGCCTGAGACGGTGACCAAGGGAGTTTGGGCAGTTGTTCAGAAGAAAGTATGTCTCATCCTTGAAGAGACTTCTGAATGTAAATTTGGACCATCTTAAAAACTCAAGAGGCAAACTCACTGCCACCGGGTCAGTTCGGACTCCGAGTGACTCTCTCGATGGGCAGATTAGAAACATCCCTGTTGGTCTCCACTGCTAGCAGTGGTTATGAGAACATAAAGCCTCCTCTTTCTCCTGAAGAATGATTGGTGGGCTCAAATCACTGACCATGTGGTTAGCGGTTCAACTTGACCACTCACTGCACCAACAGAGCTCCCGGACAATTTTAGAGGATTAAAAAAATTCAATCTACCTTCATTTGTTTCTAAATTTAATCTCCTCAATTACAAAGCAAATAAAAAGAAGCTAGGCAGATGGACTTCAAGGTCATCTTTATCCCCTTCTCTGCTGTATTAACAGGTAAAGTAAAGCAGTGGTTAAAAGGCAACAAAAAATCAAAATCAAAACCCAAGCCAGAAACTGAAACCGAACAAGAGGCTTCCCAACAATTTCTCCAGTTTTAAAGACTAGTGGGGAGAGAACAGGGACACCGAGAAAATGACACATCGTTGTATCTTTATACAAATAACCACCAGGAGGACTTTTTGACTGGCGTCATGAAAAGCCACAAGATGAAACAAAATAAAAGCTCACCTATCTATGCTCCATTAATTTAAGTTGATTTCTAAGGTGACCAGATTTACAGTGGGACACCATTGACCAGGTGGGGGGGAGCGGGGGGGGGGGTGTCGTGATTAAAAATTTGGTCTATATGGACCAAATAGACTGTTCCCTAGCTTGTCATGCATTCTTTCCAAAAATAGGGCCTTTTTTAAAACGCAAAAAATCGGGACTGTCCCGCCAAAAGCAGGACGTCTGGTCACCTTAACCTACACACCTAAAATCGAGTCTACATTGTGGTAGGCAGTATGATGCTCCCGCCTGCTCCCTAACCTCGCTTACCCAACACGTACAACAATCTCTGGGACATGTGGGCATGCCACTTTACATGGCAACACGAGATCTGTGTTGGGATGGGATCGAGGTGGCTAATCAGACGGCCTTAACATCGGGAGACTATCCGGAATTACACAGGTGTGCCCAATGTCATGAAGAGGGTCCTGAAACCGTGGAAGATGGAGGTGGAAGAGGAGGTTAGAGGGATAGGATGTGATGTGAGAGGGGCTGAACCTGAAGCTTCTGGCTTTGAAGATGGCACACAGGGATCCTGGAGCCAAGGAATGTGTCTAGCCTACAGAGCTAAAAAAATTAATTAAGTAAAAGAACAATGAAATGGATTCCCCACTAAATCCACCTACATTTACTGCCAGTGGGCCAATTCCAAATCACAGCAAGCCTGTACGGCAGCGTTTCCCAAAGTGGGCAATACTGCTCCCTGGGGGAGGGGTTACTGAACGATCCAAGGGGCCACACAAGCAGATGCCTACATCTTATCTGGTATTACAGATTATAGTACTAACGTTCTTCTTTGCCAAGGGTGTGCTGAGGAGGAGTATTTTTCGTTTTTTTCCATGAAAAGGGAGTGGTAGGTCAAATATGCTATGGGATCTAGCAGAACGGCCCCTTTGGGTTTCTGAGGCTATAAATCTTTTCAGCAGAAGAAAGCCTCTTCTTTCTCTCATGAAGCGGCTGCTGTTTTCAAACTGCTGACTTCGGTGTTCTCAACCCACCAACACTCCCTGGGCTCTGGATTCCCTCATGGAGCCTGAGAAAGGAGCACAGCCCCGCTGTAGCCTATGCATGTCTGGATTACACAACTGTCAAATAATACCACTGTATGGCTTACAGTTTGTGGGAATTTGTCACAGCAGCCGTGGAAAACTAATACGGACTTGATCAAAACAGATGTGTAACTGATAAGACTGATTGGCTACAAAAGCAAGGTGCATTTTATACATATATAATATTATATACATAAGTAAGGCATATTGCATTACTAATAAAAGCAATCATAGAAACATACTTTTCCTGACTTATTAAGGCTCCTTCTCATTTTCACTCCCTATACCACCCTCTGATACCAGCTCTTAACCCACTGGTGTCTGTATTTGGGGTGGAACAGGAGCCCTTTCAGAAACAATTGATGGGACTCCTCCAGTTGTTGTTGGCCCTCTCTCTCGGGGATGACCTGCAGCTGAATTGCAAAGTCGCTCTTAATTAATTCAAGGACACTTAGGCGGCTGTGGCTACCATCACAGGGGCATGAATGGGCTTCTTCGCCCCAACCCTGAAACCATGCCTCTCCTTAGGCAGAGCTTCTCAGACACTGGTCATCTGGATTGCAGCTTCCAGATCGGGACTCTCCAGGAAAGAGAGTCCCTGGAGCCTTTTAGAGAGAATTACTGCTGTCAGTTGCTGTAAAGCCAATTCCAAGTCACAGTGAGCCCAAGTGCTATGGGGTAGAACCGCTCCGTAGGGTGTCAAGGCTGTGAACTTTCAGAAGCACATCATCAGACCCTCTTGTGAGGCGCTTCTGGGAGGGTTCAATCCACCCATCTTTCAGTTAGTTGTTGAGTGCTGAACCCCTTGCCATCGATCAGTTCTGATTTATAGAGAACCTGTACCGGTCTTCCCAGGCTGTAAATCTTTTGGGGAGTAGAAAGCTCCATCTTTCTCCTGCAGAGGAGCAGGTGGGTTTGAACTGTCGATACTGCAGTTGGCAGTCCACCACTTTCCTGACAGAACAAGATCACGATCTGAGAGACAGGATGGCACCTGTCTACTCTGACTACTGTAATGATGGGGATGTTCAGGCTAGAACTTGTGGAGGCTTGAGCAAGAGTCACCTTTCCTTCTCCTAGTTTGCTTTCTTTGTAACTCATTTTGGTTCAAGACGATCCCAAACAGATTGGAGTGGGAACAAAGAACAGGATGTAAATTCAGAGAAAAGGTGAAGAGGAAACTAAGGATCTCAAACACAGATGGAATTCAGGTATCATGTGGCGTACCAAGCCTACGTCTGTGAAGATCTCAAAAGATGACTAAGAGACTCTCCTTGAACCTTACACTGTGTCATCTGTTGAGGGATTTGGGGGCATGGTCATGGCCCGAACTTTAATGTCCTAAAAAATTATAGGCATTAAGGTTTAAAATATATCTATCCTACTGAGAATCTTATGAATGAAAACGGTTTGATCCATAGCTGATTACCAGGGCTGGACAGCATTTCATTCCATGGAGCACAGGGTTGCTAAGAATCAGGACTCACGTGATGGAAGAACAATCGACAATCAACAAGTAGTATCAACACACATCTTCATTTCCATACAGATCTGCCTTTGTTATAACTATAAAAGTTTTATAATCTCTATGATACCTGGAGCTTGCTTTAAGTTGGTCAATATCATCATCTCCATTCAACACTCACCCACAAATAGAAATATGAAATTCACATTATGGCAATGAATTACAATATTAAGAAAAAACCAAAAGGCACCTCAGAAGGATCTAATGGTTACTGTAAATTAAATGATTATCTATTCAGTTCCCTGAGCGCTAGCTTGCATTTTAATAATGATGCTTTTGACACAACAAAGAGGTTAAGTCAACACATCCATAAACCACAAAGAACCCAAACAACCTAGACAGCAGTCTCTGGGGCCATTCTCCCTTTGTAAGTCACTGGAGGCCAGGGCCTTTCCCAGGTCAACTGGCAAGAACAAGACAGCCTAAACTATGTGGTACAGGTTTTGTGTTAACTAAGCTGAGCCAGTATTCTCAATGGCTTGGCACTTAAGGCCTAGTAATTTCCCATGATGTAATCTAACCCAATTGAATACATTCCATAATGGGGTCTGCTTTGGGCAGTCAATCCAAGTGTTAAGATGATTAAGGCGGAATATAACCTAATGTAAGCTCATAGCCCTGAGAGAATTGAAAGGAATTTTCCTTGGAGGTGTGGTTTACTTCCAATCTCAGTGGACTCTGTGGTTGGGTCTGGAATCTGCATCTCACTCATAGACCTTAGTCTTTGGACTTGAGCCAACTGCCTGGCATACTGCTTGTCAACCACAGAGCCATCGGCAACCTTTCATCTGACCTGCCCATCTTGAATTCATTCGCCTCTTCAGTCACAAGCTTGACCTGCTAACCTTGGACTTATCCATCTATAGCCACCAGCCTGTGGTCTTTCTGCCAATCTTGGTTGTCAGTAACCCGAGCCATCTGAGTCAGGTGAAACCTCCAGCTTGACATCTGACCCACAGGCCTGGGACCTGCCTGGACTTGGACTTGCCTACTTCTACCACTGTGCAAACCATTTTCTTAATGTACATTTCTCTAGACATCTTCATATATGTCACTAGTTTTACTTCTCTAGAGAACCCAGCCTAAAACATAAACGAATGCCATTTACAAAATAAATTCTCCCAGATAATGCTTCTGTAGAAAGGATCTCTGCTAATAGGCCCAGCTTGGTCAACCAAAAGAATCAAAGCTGCTCCTAACCCAACTTTCCCCAGAGAGATGAGACTATCATCAAGACCCAGCACCAACTCTACGTAAATATGATTCTTTTCCTCCATTCTCAAAACACCTTCAAGGTCCTAGTCTCCCACGTACAACTTCAGGATCATTCAACACCTAGAGGATGGCCACCTTTGGTGACACTACCTCAGATCTGTCTTACCTTGTTGAAGTCTTCCGAAGTGGCTCTCATTTCTTTCCAGGTCTTGTTCAGGAGCTGGATGCAGATGCAAAAAAACTCCTCAAAGGATCGGTCATGGGTGAAGAACATCGGATGGAAGTCATTGCAGGTCTCGCTGGCTGGATGGAAAAGAGGAGAAATAAAAGTGGGCATTTTAAAACAACGGAGTGAGTAGATACAGTCAAATAGTGATTCCCCCAAGAGAGAGAATAGTCATCTTGGTTCAGGTGATTGGAGGAATGACCTTTTGAAAATGCAATCAAAGAATAACCTCTGATTGGAGGAATGACCTTTGAAAATGCAACTTCAAAGTTTAAGTCAAATGTAAACCTTAGACACACATTTTTGACTGAAGAAACTCAGTGCCTAACCAACCAACCCCAAGCCATGATCCTTAGTCCTGTCTTTGTTCCACGCTCCCCAGAGGTGAATAGAAGTCCCGCTTTCAGGACATTGTAAGAGCCAGTCCAACAGCACTCTCCAGTGCCGGTCTTCTGCTCCCTTCATTTCCGCTTCCGGTACAGCCCAGCGATGGCAGAAGACAGGCTTTTGCTAGCACACAACAATTGTAGCTTTGCAAATAGCAGCCTTGATCATTTCTCTAGAGTACTCTCGACTTTCCTGTAGCAAGAGCTGGTGACAACCGAGTCCATTAAGCTTCTCATCCCACACTAACTGTTTCTACTACATTCCCAGGCAAAGATGGCAGAAGGTCAAGACAACCCAAATAGCTGTAAAGGATGCAACTGCTCCAGTCGTGACAAACCACAACGCCACGCTTGAGACATCACCGCAGCCCTCCTTGGGTCAGATCCAGGGTGCCAGGCATAGCAACGGTTTCAGAATCCCCAACCAGCACCCGGGCCAGCTCACCCGGGCCAGCTCTCAATTCCAGTGTCTATCCTGTTTACATCCATGACATCGCATGCAGGGCACCTGCTATTTACAATGCCCCTGGGCAGTTCCCAGGGCTGTGATGGTTCACGTTTTATGGATGAGAATAGGAGCCCAAGGAACCATGCATTGTTGACTCTCAAAAACCAGTGCTCTAAATCCTTTTTAAAACAAATAAACCAGCAGTTGTGGATAGAATACTTCTGATTAACCAGTTATACTCCAAGGCTAGGAGAGGAGGAAGGTTTAGGGTGAAATGGAGTTCAGGAACCTTTCTCTACTTAGGGGGAGTCCTGGGGCCAGCCATCTATGAGGGATGGCCACCTATCACTCTTAGGGTTCATCCTCTGGTGGAGTCGGCAAGGAGAACCTAATCACACCTAAGAGAGACAGGCTTTGATAAGGCAGGGCCACAAGCAAATGCAAATCAAATGCTCAACCTTGATGAACAGAGTGAATTCCAGACTCCTGCATAATTTAAAACATCCAAGTGGTATATACTTATATAGCTCACCCTTGTGAGTGGTACAACTTGATGTCAAGATACAGAAATGCTAGCTTCTTCTAGGCAGTGCAAGGGCCCAAGTTAGCATCAATGCACAGCAGCATGTAACGTGGAAATGGGGCAGGATGGTGGTCAGAAGACACAGGTTCAAGTGCAGCCCCTGCCAATTATAGCAAGCCACTTTACCTTTTTCATGCAGCTTTTGCTACTCTTCACTATAAAATGACAAAGTTGGCTCCTCTGCCTTCTCCATGGTTTTCAGAGATGATCAAATGGCATTATTTCTGGGGAAGTGCTTCGGAAATGATCAGAGTGCAAATACAGAGAGGAGGTGCCAATGAGGATGGTGTTGTGCCAGTTTATTGCTTCCAAGAACATACCTTGCTCTTTAATTTTACCCCGATCCCCAGCCATGCCTATTCATATCAGCCAGAAACATATCAGCCACCTCACCTCCAAGTCTATGCTCCTGGGGGAGAGATGGCAAACCTGAAGCTCTGACGTGAAATCACAGCTCTTTGGGGCACTTGAGGCATCTACACACAAGGAATGTGCTCTTTGGTGCCTGTGCACCGAGCTGTCCATCTCCCTTCCATAAACACCAAAACCAATCAAAGAAGTACCTTAAAATACTATGGCCACCCGAGAACTCATTATTAATGACATTCTCCCAGTATCATTTCCTGGCTAATGTGATTACATGTACTATCTCCCCAGCCTCTGCCCCATTAAAGTTTGTATGGGAATGCTGGGGCTGAGACAGCCAGATAAAGCTGAAAGTCCCCAGCCTCACTGTAGGATGAAGAGGAGAGAAAGAATACAGGAAAGCAGGGAGTGTTTATTGAGTACTTAGCCTGTACCAAGTGCACTGCAGAGATCAGCGCTGTGCACAGGAGTCCACAGTTAACAGACTCGGCTGCCAACGGAAAGGTTGGGGGTTAGAGTCCACCCGGAGGGGCCTCAGAGGAAAGGACTGGCAATCTACTTCTAAAATATCAGCTATTGTAAACTCCACGGAGCACAGTTCAAATCTGACTACACAGGGTTGCACATGAGTAGGAATCTAGTCAAAAGGCAACTGGCTTTGTAAGCAGGGGTTATGGTTATCCTCCTTTTAGATACGAGGAAGGCAAAAGTTGGAGGAAGTAAACCGTAAGTTACCCCAAATGACCATTTGGGGGTCCACAGCCAACTTCCTACCTTAGCCGATAGCAAAAATGAGAGCATTTCCTTCTTACTCCTGTTTTTGTCTGCTTGTTTGGGGGGTGGGGCGGTGGGTTGGTCATTTCTTGACCTAGTTCTCCTGTACGCAATAGAAACTGTGAAGGGGACTGCCAGCCCAAGAGGTCCACAGTAGTGAAGAGCCAGCATCTGTAATTGACAACACCTGTCCACACGGCAGAGGCACCAACAACAGCTGCCACCAACCAACCACGTGGGCCTGCCACTGACTATTTTACTCCCACTGCTACCAAGTAGTACAACAAGCACAGAGGCAGATGCCATTAATTTCTTTCTTGGATAACTAATACAAGATTTAGAAAGGTTAGGCGAAAGGTTATCCCAAAGTCACATGGCTTGTAACTGTAGATGTGGGATTTGAACTCTGGTCACGTGGCTCCAAAGCCCGTTTTCTATGACATTAGATTTCCTCATTGCATCATCCAGTTATCCCTGCCTCCACTGCCCTGCCCGAACCCCAAATAATTGTTTCATCCCCGTAGAAGGTATAGATGAAGTACATTCTTATGAACAGAAAAACTTCAATGCTTAATGGTGACGACTGTTAAGTCAGCTCCAACTCCCAGGGACCATGTGTACAAAGAAGGGAACATGGCTCAGCCCTGTGCCATTTCATCACTGTTGCTCTGCTGGAGTCCCTTCTTGTGTACTGTTTCTCAGCCCAGGCGGCTCGTCTTTCAGCTTCTAGTATAGAGGATTCATAAAGTCGCTGGCTAAAGTTTGGAAGATCATCAGACCTTTTCTTCTTAGTCTGTCTTAGTCTGGAAGCTCCACTGAAACCTGTCCACCATGGGCCACCTTGCTAGAACACGGAATACCAGTGGTATCGCTTCCAGCCCCATATCAGCACTCAAGCCACTCGTTTGACAAATGGACAGACTTAGAGTATACTTGGAGTTTGAGGTCCCTCTGCTTTCTCCCTGCTGCTCATGGTCCAGATGGAGTTGTATTCAAACCGTCGGCCTCTACTCCCCTTTGGGTCTGTACCACTCTTCTTCCTGTGTCTGGACCCAGCTGGACTCTTGACTCAGCTCTAGAAATAGGACCCTAGAAACCATTTTTGCCAGACAAGTCTACTTAAGTTCTCATCCTCTTCTTTAGTACTCCAAATAGTAGCTGAATCTCATAGGGACTTTCAAGTTAGCAATAAAGCAAATCATGCTGATGGTATATTAAGAAAATAATGAAGCCAGAAACAATGAGATAAGCAACGGATTGAGACCCAGCCCTGGAGTAATGGCTCAGGCTGCATTCCAATGCGGGCAGAATAAAAGGGAGAGCAGGGAAACAGGCAGAACGAGGACCACAGGAATAGGGATTTTAGAGAACATGCTGTTTTTCCTTACATTGTGTGTTCTGAAACTGCATGCCTACGTGATATAAATAAGACACAATTATTATTGTTTACTCATGTGAACCAGTTAGCATCAAACACATTGGCTGAAGGGGTGATTCACAATGCTGCCTGGCAGTCAAGTCAGTGTTCTATAGAAGCCAGCATTGGGAAACACAATTTTAGTGGTGATATTGAGGTGAACAGAAGTGATTATGTACCCTGTAATATGAAAATTGTCACAACTAGCACTTATGGAAAACTACATGTCAACATCGCCGGCATCACCTCTCCTATATTTCAATAGCAACGAAGGTACTATTATTCTCATCTCTGTTGATGAGGGAACCAAAGGATGGTGAAGTAACTTGCCGTGGCATAGGCACGGAATCTAACCCAACACTCTACCACCAGACTCACTCTTTTCAAATACCACATGATAAGATTGTCTTGTTGTAGTCACGGAATCTAACCCAACACTCTACAACCAGACTCACTCTTTTCAAATACCACATGATAAGATTGTCTTGTTGTAGTCACGGAAGCTAACCCAACACTCTACAACCAGACTCACTCTTTTCAAATACCACACAATAATATTGGCTTGTCGTCTTCTTAAATGTCCTTTGGACTCATTCCTCTGCAACGAGAAGTGAGCAAACAACAAATCAAGAACAATGTGGCCGTCTACAACAGACAATGCAAACATTTGTATGTTGTGTTAGTCTGGGTAGACTAAAGAAACATACTTCACAATAAACATTTTTGTCAATCATTATATCAATAATAATAAACAGAGGAGACCAATATAAACAAAGTATAATCAGATACTAAACTCAATTTTTAAAACAGTCAAGTTCAATCCTTATTTAGCTTATCTAAATCCTTAACTAAAATATTCTATTTATACAAAAATATGGGGTTAGGCCTCTTGAGAGTATCAAGCCAGAGTCAGGCTTTCTACCAGCCATTTTGACCTTCTGTCGTCCATTTTCTCTAACCAGCGTGGTCTCTGAGAAATTCCAATGGTGATTTCTACCCCTGAGCTCAAAATATACATTAATCACATTCATTCTCACTATTTCAAACAGGAATAAACAAAGACTACAACCAAACACAATAATCAAAACTTTAACTTCCCATATTCTTTCCAGAAAACAACTCAGTAAACTGCAAGGATATAGCTGACTTCTGGCTAGCCAAAGAAGGAACACTACGACGAGGGAGAGGTCAAACAAATAACTGTTCTCCATCTTTATGATTTGTTTCTCTAGTACCCCACTCCCAAGGTACCATAATGTGTGAGTCTGGGTAGACTAGAGAAACAAACCCATGGACACACATATGTGTATAAGAAAGAGATATATATACAAGAGCAATTGAACATTGAGAAAACATCCCAGCCCAGTCCAGATCAAGTCCATAAGTCTGATATTAGTCCATATGTCTGATACCAATCTATAAAGTCCTCTTCAGACTCATGGAGCACATACAATGATGTAGAATGTAGAAGATCACAGGCCAGTAGGGAAAAAGTCTTTGGGTCCAGGGTCATTAGAAACATCTTAGTGCTGGCAGGGGTCTCTGCATGGCTTCTCCAGCACCCAGGGCTGCATCAGGGTGGGTCCATGTGTCTTGTCAGCTGCTATGTCTCCCAGGGTGTGAGCAGAGAGTCTCCTACCTCCAAGGAGGAAAATTCAGCAATTCCCAGAATCATTAGGGGAAGGCCATGCCCACACTGATCTCATTGGCCATATCCTGATCAACAGCCTAGACTCCACCCTTACACTCTTAATCCTCAAATTGACACTAGATTATGTAACTACCACATATGCATTTGGGAATTTATGACCCATGGGCTTAAGGATGTGCTGTGTTAAAAGCAAGGATGATGTATAACTATGTTTTTCCTCTCAAACTTTCGAAAAGCATTCAGTATTGAGGATGATCAACTGGGGGATGAGCGGGGGGTGCTCAATTCATCTGACCCATTTTTCCCTTTCATTTCATTGACAGGGGGTCACTGAGGCTGGCATCACCCAGTGAAATAACTTATGTTGTCACCTCCAGCCATGGTTGACTCTCACAACAGATCACACAAAGCTCTCAGTAATGTTTTTTGGTTCTAATATTACTATTGTAATTCCCAAACATCATTGAATGTAATGGCAATAGTCGTAACATTAAAAAAAAAAAACCTCAGCAAAATTAAAACCATACCTTTAAATTTACAATAGCCCATGTAGACAAAACCACATGGTTCAAAGTATCACTGTAATTGGCAGTATGTGTAAGGCTTCTAAGGCTGCAAATTCTGATGGGAGCAGAGGGTCTCATATTTCTCCTGCAGAGCTACTGGTAGCTTTGAACCCCCAACCTTAGTGTCAGCTGTCCAATGCTTACCCAGCAGCATCAACAGGGCTCCTTGTAGCACAGTTAACCAAACACACTGCCGCTGAATCAATTGTGACTCAGGGCACCTCTATAGAAAAGAGTAGAACCGCACCCCGGTGTGTTTCCATTACTGTAACTCTCCAAGGGTAGACTGCTTTATCTTCTCTGGGGAGCACCTGGTGGTTTCAGACTGCTGACCTTGCGGCTAGCAGTCCAACAGGTACCCCCACCCCCCCATTCCACCAGGTCTCCTTCTCAGTGCCTTAAAAGATTCACAACATAAATGAGCACATAGATCTTGCCTCCTAAGTCTACTTATACATGTAAAATGGGATTAAAAATGCTTCGGTTGTGATAACAACAGAGATATTTTTATCAAAAATAAATACATTTCTGCTGAAATGCAGACAGTCGATTTAGTGTCACCCAGCATGACCTGTGTCCTTTGCAGCTCCCTAGTGACACCACTGCTGTAGGCAGACATGGTGAGAAGGCAAATGGCTTTCCTAAGACCACTAGATGGTGAAGAGGGAACACTGACTGGTCCCAGACTGCCAGGGTTCGGATCCTAACTCTGCCACTTACAGGCTGTCCTTGCCTCCTTTTTCTGGAGGCAACAGCAGTGCACACCTCTTCAGCTTATTAGGAGGCTGAACGGGGGAGAATGACTTTAGCGGAATAAGAACAATGCCATTATGAACCAAGAGGATTTAATGTCCATCATTAAAATGGACCCAGACCAGCCCGCTGTGGAGTGGCAGCTGATGTCCCTTTGTAGGGATGGTCTCCAACACACTCAAACCAAACTCACTGCCCTCGAGTCATTCCGACTCACAGCGACCCTGTAGGACAGGGTAGAACTGCCTCTTTGGGTTTCTGAGACTTTAAATCTTTACTGGATTAAAGAGTCTTTTGTTTCTCCTGGGGGGGGGGTGTTGTGGGGGGGCGGGGGCGGGCAGTTCCACTCGCTGCCCTACGGCTTGCAGCTCAGTGTGTAGCCACCAGAGCGACTTTAGGTAGGGTCAAGGTTTAAGCAGAGAAACAAAAGCAGGAAGAGTGACGTTTACAGTATTGTCTTTTAAGAGAAACAAAAACACTCACTGAGAGGGAAAAAACTGTGTTCAACTAATAGACAATGATTTTATAAATGAAATGTAGAGAAAGGCTTTAATGAGACAAAAATAGTGAGACTCTCTGAGACCAAATTGTTTTTAACCATACTATTTTTAACACAATGAGATTCTGCTGTAGAAAAAAGAATCAACTTAATTGTCTTCTAAGTGTGGAATATTAAGATATTTTCAGGGCCTAGGGTACAACCAATTCTATTAATTTGCTGACATCTAGTTCATTTATAAGTAGGCCATCTTTGAAAGCAACTATAATCTATGTACCAATGTACTGAAAAATGTAAGTAAGATCGTTGCATACTTATGAAGCAATTTGTTTTGTCTTTATGCCTTAAAGTACTGTAAATGACTGCTAACTCAAAGGTTGCTGGTTCGAACCCACCCAGCAGGCTGTGTAACAAAGGGTTCATGATCTGTTTCTGTAAAGAGTATGGTCCAAAAAAACCCTATGGCACAGTTCTAACTCTGTAGCAACGTATGGGCTCATCATGAATTACAACTGCTTCAAGAGTAAAACATCTGTTTTTTTAATGTGAGATGAGGAGCCCCTGGGGGGTACAGATATTTAAGGGCTTGCTACTAACTGTAAGTTTAGTGGTTCAAATCCTGGCAGTCTCATGCTGCAATGGCAGCCTTTGGAAATTCTGTAGGACACACTTCAGGGCTGACTAGGGGTCACGGCGATTCAGAAGTGACTCAGAGGGACCCGGCGTTGGTTTCCATGATGGGCCATGTGGTCGGTAACGGCGTCCTGGTCTCGGGGAGCTGGGGCAGCTGCAGCACAGTGAGGAGGGAGTGACCCCTGAAGAAGACCCTGGAGAACAGTGTTAGCGCTTGCCCCAAGGTCTTGGGAAGGTCATCTCAGCCCACTGGGCTCCAAGTTCCTGACTTATCTAGGTGATAGGTTCATTGATTTTTAAGGCATCTATGAAGTCCTGGTGGCATAGTGGTGATGCATCGGGCTGAGATCTGAGCGGTGGCTGGTCATCTGAAGGCAGGGCTTTCTACTCGCGTGAAGAGTGGACATCTCAGAAACTCACAGGGGCAGTTCTACCCTGCCTTAGAGAGTCACTAGGAGTCAGAATTGACTTGAGGCAGTGAGTTGGGCTATGGGTTTTTGGTCTGAAGTCCTACATTTTAAGAGTGTGGACACACACACCCCCTAGAAGCTCTTTTCAACTTAATCATTGCAGAATTTAGAGGACATGCCTGCTCTGAACTTTAGGTCCCACGCTATGATTTCCTTTATTCAATGGTCACCTCCTCATTTCATGTGGGTGCCAAAGCGTCAAAATGGCACTTAATAGACTCAGACATTATCGAAAAGTTAATATTTATTCTTCTCTTCTAAAAAAAAAAAGCTGTTTTCCCAACCTTTTCAACTATGAATGCCACCAAACACAAACACTTACATAAGAAAACTACTTGACAAAAGAGAGAGTGACAAGATGACACAGGTAATTGTGCCTAATTTCTGCTCTTTCATGGGGATTTTCTAGGACAAATATAATTTTGAGATGCTGAAAGCCTTTGTCCCTTGCTTACCTGGACACTTTTTATGCTAAGAGATACTGAACCCATTTGCAAATGGCAAGGTGAAAGCACTGACAACTTCTGAATACAAAAACATGTTATTTTACCAACAACAGCTTGGATAATGGTGTACTTTGAGAGGGTTACCTGCACTGACCAAAATGATAAATTACAGGAAAAGGGGATGTGTGCGGTGGATTACTTACCACTGTCCTTCTGAGGTCTATGGTCTAGTGACTGCCACAAAACATTTGGGTAGGGCCAGGCAGACAGGGTACATGTGGCCCACCATGGGGATTGGACGGCTTACTAACAATGTGCATAAATTGTTGTGGTGTTGGGCCAGGCAAACAGATATGTAGAACCCTAAAGATAAAGCGGGAATTAGTCATTTTTGTCATCCCACCAGGTTTAGAATGAGCCATCCCAGGGATAGGGGTGGGGGATATGGATTTCACTACCACAAAGAAGAGCCTGGAACAAAATGTCCCTGTGCTGAGAACCTCCTAGACTCTGAGGACACAGAGAGATGTAACACCTGAAACTGTGAGCACAATAGAATATGGCATCAGAGAAGGGCAGCTGCAGACCCATAAGGCTGGTGTGACATGGTGCAGTCCAAGAAGCAAGGTGACTTGCTCAAGCAGGGCAGAGGCTCGATCGAGGGGCTGAAGTTCATAAAGAAGCCTATCTATGAGCACGACTGAGAAGAAGCTGCCCTGGTGGAAGAACTCTATTTTTAGATATTCCTGATCCTGAATTACAACCTATTAGTTCTCTCATAAATGCTGTAAGTGTGAGTTTGGTGTGTGAGTTCTAAATGGACACTGACATGATTTACTGAATCCAGTTTAGAAAGAGAGAGTATGGTGGGAAGGAAAGGTGTGTCAGCATTGGTAAAAAGGGTGGAGAGAAAAGGGACATCTGACTTCCATCTCATAGGGGTCAGCCTTGGGCAGATGTGGACTTTGATTCTCCTGCTCCCCTTTCTGAAGTTAGAAGAGGTCTAACAACACCACCATGGTGCTATTTTAACCAGGGATCGGCGGTAGACACAGAAGCATGTTAGCACATGAACATTTACTCAGAGCAGTTGTCCAAACGTACTAGTATCCCACAGCAGGAAACCTCGAATGAGAACACTTGTTGGTCCTCTGGTCCACCTGGATAATATATCTATCACCTCTCTGAAGCAAACCGAGGCATCCTGGTGGTGTAGTGGCTAGGAGTTGGGCCGTGATTTGCATGGTGGGGAGTTGGAAGCCACTAACAGCCCTGAGGGAGAAAGACTGGGTTTTCTACTCCTGTAAACAGTGAAAGTCTCAGAAACCCACAGGGGGTTGCTATGAGTCCGTATCAAGCCAGTAACAGCAAGTTTGGTTTGGTTTTGAGGCACAAGTCTATGTAAGCCTTTGCAAAAAATCACCTTACCCTCGTGGCCTTCAGGTTTCTATTTTTAAATCTAGTATTCTTCCAAAGTCTGATTCTAGAGGGTGGTACTGTGTGGGCAGATGCTAAAAGTTCAGAACCTCCTGTAGGTGGGGTAGGTGAAATAAAGGGGAGGGAGGGCCAAGACCTTGAAGTTCACTCACTGCCACGGGGCTCAGCCAATCGAGAAGCTGCCACTCCTGCTATGTCAGGACAGAGATCAGAGGCTTTCAAACTTCGCAGGTCCTGAAGCTGCCTTTCATAGAACTCTGGATATTCTTTTCTATCCGCTAGGATGCCTAAAAATAGTATGAAATCTACACTGAAGAGACATGCGGTAGCTAATCCAATGCTTCCTTATTCGCCTTCCCTATGGGCCTTTTCATAAGGACAAGGAGAGAGAGAAATACCGACTCATATTAGAGCTGAAAATCAGACTCATTGTGCCAAACGACAGACAATTTAACAAGAAGGATCTAAGGCCACATCCCAGCCAGGCAGAAGGCATTAATAAAAATGCAGAGGTTCTGAAGTCAGGCTGGCCTTGATGAAAATCTTGCTGTTTCTACTTAATAGCAACAAGACCCTGCTCAACTTCTATAGTTCCTCTTGATGCCGATTTCCTCATTAAGGAAAAATCAAGACAATTACTTTTTATATCATCAGGTTTCTGCGAGGATTAAATGTAGAGCAATTAGCATAGTAACTAAGAAACAATAAACACTCAGCAAATGTCCGTTGTTACCAGCTTTAATCACAAAATTACTATTATTGTACTTAGGTAAAATGATGTTTGTTAGAATTAAAAGCAGGTCCTATAAATATGCTGCAGATAGTCAGC
>NW_022103904.1:2724156-2749293 GCF_000313985.2 Echinops telfairi
CAGCATAGTTCCATGTGCCTAATTAGCAGAGAGTCTCTCAGGGAGTGAGCAGAGAGAAAGTGTGTCTCCAGTCTCCAAGGAAGAAATAAAGGAGTTCCCAGAATCCACAGGAGAAGCCATACCCACACAGAGGCCTCACTGCTATAACCTGATTGACAGACCAGACTCCACCCCTTCACTCATAATCCTCTCAAGTCCCAAATTAACACCAGATTATGTAACTACCACATCTTACCTCCAGAATTTAGGGAAAAGGTGCACAAAGGGGAATTGATATACAGAAAATAACCCCCAAATATATAATGTGATTCAGCAAGGTTGTTAAATATCAGGCCAATATAAAAACAAAATCAAAGGTACTTCTAAGTACTAATAACCAGCAATTAGAGTAGATCTGGGAAAGATGTGTAAAACTCCTGTAATCAACACTGTACAGCAATGTTTGGGTTCTTGAAAAAATGGAATTACCACCAACAACAAAACCAAATTCACTGCCATCAAGTCAATTCCAACTTACAGCAGCCCTATGGGACAGAGTAGCCCTGCCCTGTGAGTCTCTGATGCTATGTTCTATTGCTACTTAAAGCAATCGAAGACTTAAGTAATGTGGGGATGTAAATTGGTTTAACCACTTTAGAAAACAGTGTGGCAGTGTTTCCCAAAGCTCATATATTCATATTGTACACTCCAGGAATTCCACCAAAATAGAGAAACCAAATGGGTTTGTGTGCATGTACATATGCATGTACACACACACACACACACACACACACACTCTGAAAGAGATAGGAAGCATGTTCATAGCAACCCAATTTTTTTATGACCAAAAGTCTGCAACAGTTCAAATGTCCATCCAACAACGTTTGTTGTTCGGGCCTATCGGGTTGGTTCAGACTCATAGAGACCCTGTGCACAACAGAACAAGACACTGCCCAGCCCGGCCCATCCTCACCGTTGCTCTCATGCTTGAGCACGTTCTTGGCTCTCAGTGGGCTGTCAAATCTATCTTGTCAAGGGTCTTCCTCCTTTTTACTTCTCTACTTTACCAAGCATGATGTCATTTTCCAACAAAAGACGAGATTTTTTTTTAAAAAGGAAAACAAAGACTGTCCATAACGAAACACAGTTACAAGACAGAATAGCTACTTTAAAAACTATACTACATAAAATAACAGGGATCGATCAGAGACATACTGTTGAGTAAAATGAGCCCAATGTGATAGGATTCGGCTTTAGGGGCCTGGCGGTGCAGTGGGTTACAAATGAGCCTGCTCACTGAGGGCAGCAGTTGGGTAACAGCAATTGCTCCAAATGAGGTGGAGCTGTCTCAGGTCAAGATCGCAGCCTCAGAGACTCACAGGGGCAGGTCGACTCTGTCCTACCGGGCTGCTAAGAGTTGGATTTGACTCTATGGCAGTGAATTTGGTTTGGGGTTTATTGTTGTTGGTGATTCCATTTTTTCAAAAACCCAAACACGCAAACCTCAGATACAGTGAGCGAATAATGAGGGAGGAAGACGTATATGGTAAAGGAGGGAGAAGGGATGAGGGGTGGGGCGGGTCAAGAAGGTCACCATCAACCAAAACCAAACTCACAGCCATCAGTCAATTTCCGCTCATTGGTTTCTGAGACTGTAACTCTTTGCAGAAATAGAGAGCCTTGTCCTTCTTCTACTAGGTGGCTGGTAGCTTCAAGCTGCTGACCTTGGGCTATCGGCTCAATGCAGAACCACAACCCCACCGTAGCTCCCAGGAGGTCTCTAGGGTTGAATGACGCTTTCTTTCTTGATCTGGGTAGTGGCTAGGTAGAACTGGATGGTTGGTGTTTTGAAAATTTGCTGAGCTTTGCACTTAGGATTTGAACATTTTGACAGATTCATGTCATACTTTCATTAAAAAGTTATCTTTAAAAAGTAAGCTATGGACTTTCTGGGAGAGTGAGACAGGACAATAATATTTCGACCAGCGTGGCTGTTCAGAGTAGTGCTTCCTTTGGCCGGCCCTGTGCCTCTATTACCAACTGGCAAGATGGCCCGGAGCTAGTTGGCCCAAGCTAGATCCTGCTCTACCACTCATTATGTGTGTGACCTGGCACTCAGGAACACGGAGAGAAAGGAAACAGATAAGGCTGAGGAAATAGGCGGCTTGATATCATATCGGGCTTAGTGGGGAGTACAGACTTCATTCCAGCTGAAATGACAGCCAATAGAGGGGCTCCGATGGGGACAAGATAGAGTGACAACTGTCAGCCTCCTTTCTGACTCCTATTGTTGGTCTCTTCTTTATGAAATTAAAATGGAGGTAATCTGAATATGTTCATTATTCTGACATACAATGACTCGGTAATTTTCTGTGTCGGGGTGAGTGGTAAAGATGGTAAATGCTAGCGTTCGTTCCAGGGGTGAGACGGGGGCCAGAATTCTCCCTCTGCATTTATTAGCTATGGGAACTCAACCGAATCACTTAATGTCTCCTATCCACTCTCATTACCATGAGACTAACAGTACCCAATTAATCATGGGGTTGGCTCAGGCTCGCGCAGGATTGTGTTCCATTGTCACATCAGTCTGGGGCAGAGTATGAACGGCAGCTCATATCAACAACACTGCTCAGATCTCATATTCTTGAGCAAAACTGTAATGAGGATTCCCATAAAGCACAGCATTGTGCCTGGCTTATCATAAGCCTTCCATAAATGCAAGTCAGGAGATGCTATGTAGAATACAAGCAGGGAGTATCTTCCCCCTACTCCCACCTAGCCATCCTGTTGGGGGAGGGGAAGCTTCAATTGAAGAAAAAGTTTAGCTTAAAGTCTAATATGTTGACTTTGAATTTCCCTTCAGGAAAGTATTCAAGCTTCCCTGGGAAGTTACAAGCCAGCATTCCCAGAGTCATTTTGTGAAGTGTGTAGCCAATGGAAAATAGGCAGAAATTCCAGTGAATTAACATTTCTGATAAGAACTGAGTTAAATGACTCCAGGGAGTGAGGCTGTAATTGAAAAATGGTTTATTGATCTATTCTGAATCCCCCCTATCTCCCTTCTGTTTGTTCTCAGCTGGAAAGAAAGATGTACAGAAAAACTCAACTAATAGTTTCTGAAACCTTTTAGAGGTCTAAGGACAGTCCTTTCCTGGCCAAAAGAGAAGCAAGGGACAATGAATTGGCTGAGAAGGAGTATCAGGTTTATGTATGAGCTCACTACATATAAACCTGGATGTGGTGAGCATGTAGTTGTTAAACCTGTTTTATCTACTTTCTGCAGGTGTTGTTGCTAGAATGAAGGGATAGTTGAGTGGGTGTTTAGCCAAGAAGACAATTCTAATTCTACGGTTGATATGGGTGACTTGTGTTTCCCAAGAGATATTCCTCTTGGTACCTATGACCGAGACTGCATTTGGTAACAGGGTGTCTGAAAGTAGAGTGAATTAACATGAGACCATGGTAGCCTGCAGTGAGCCTGAATCAAGTAGACCCAGGGCCTTTAGAGAAAGAGGAGGCAGCACTCCGAGAGGAGACATACACGCACAGAGGGAATCCAGCCATGGGAGGATGGAGGCAGGGATTAGTAATGCTGGCACAAAACAAGAAACATCTGGGGGAGGGGGGGGTTACCAGAAGGTAGAAGAGGCAAGGAAGGGCCCTCCCAGAGTCTTCAAACAGAGTATGTTCCAGACAGCCCCTTGATGTCAGACTTGCAGCCTCTAGAACTCTGGGCGAACCAGTCTCCTGTTGGAAGCAGTTCGACTTTGTGTTAACCATGCTGCAGCACTGGGAAAGTGATGCTCAATCCCCAATCCCTCTGAAATGAACGAATATGCCTTCACTGTTTGAATCACCCCGTTGGTGGGATCCATTAGGACAAAGACAGGGGATTTGTGCTGTGGCCAACAGTCCACGCCTGGGCAAGGACGGGCTTATTCAGGAAGGAGTGTCTGCGTGTCCTGGTTAAAATTTCCTTTGTGGGGAAAATTATTCTGAGAAGTGGCACATTAAGAGGCTGTCATACAGCAAATTTAGTACGGCTATAAATAATTGCCTGCCCAGCCATGCGAGCTGGGCACATGAGGGATAGGTTGAAATAGCAGATTAATGAACAGCGAGGATGAGCCTCCCCGAAGACAGGGCAAGGCAGTGACATCGAGGCGGTCTTTCTAGGAAAATGATTCTCGCTGTGACAAAGAGAACAGACTGGCTGGCAGACATGAAGTGAGTCTAGAGCTGTGGAGCCATGCTACTGGGCTGTTCTGAATCAGCGTCTGAGAAATCAACCTGGGCATTCTACCCTGTCCTGTAGGGTCATCATGAGTCAGAACTGACTGGATGACGGTGAGTTGGTTTCTCTGGTTTTGTTTTTTATCAGTATCTGGAGGTCATGCATGACCTGGGTCTGGCTTACTTCTCGAAGCCAGGCTTTTCTCATCTCCTGTCCCAAAGGCCTCAAAGGATGCATGGCAATAATAAGAGTATTTGTAACCTAGGTTGTAAAATTAAGAGAAATATGGGGAATATTTAGGCTAATAATCCCCTGGTGATCATACTTTTGCCAACTGATGATTTGGAAGGATGAAGATTTATAGCAGTAAAAAAATAAAAAGGTAAGGCCTTCATATTTGTATTTGTGCACAGTATAGTCCAGAGAAGCTGGGTTGTATGAAGAAGAATGTGGTATCGGGAATGGAGGAAGGTTGATTTATAACTGCCATATGCAGATAACAAACCCCTGCTTGCTGAGAGAGAGGAGGGTTCACAGCACGTGCTGATGAAGATTAGGAATCGCGGCCTACAATATGGATTACAATTTACTGTGAAGACGATCAAAATCCTCACAACTGGGCCAATCGGTAACGTCATGACAAACTGAGAAAAGACTGAAGTTGCCCAGGATTTCATCTTTCTTGGATCCACAACCACCGCTCAGGGCAGCATAGGGACGAGAGCAAAGGACGCACTGCATTGGGTAATCTGTTACACCAGATCTCTTGGACGTGTTGAAAATCAAGGATGCTATTTTGATGACTAAGCTGCACCTGACCCAATCCAAGGCATTTTCAAGTGGCTGATACGCTTGTGAGAGTTGAATACTGACGAAGGAAGACCAAAGGAGAATTGATGCCTTTGAATTATGGTGCTGGCGAAGCAGAGGGATCAAGAGAGAACAGGGCCAGGAAAAGGGTACCATGGCCGTTAAAGAAGAGGGGCCGTGCAAAAGAGTAAGGCCCTGGACCAGACGGACTGACACACCGCGGCAACAATGGGCTAAACCCTAGGAACGCTTGTGAGGGTGGCGCCGGCCCAGGCGGTGTTTCCTTCTGTGGGGCACAGGGTCTGTGAGTTAGGACTGAGTCCACAACATCAAACAACCACTAGCAACACTTCAGTTCCGTCCCCTTGACAAAATGAACAGAGGTGAGGAGAACCTCAGCTCTGTGCGAGGAAAGACCAGGTTTGTGGAAGTCGACGCAAAGAGCCGCTCACAAGTTATGAACAGAAGGCCCAATCCCCTGGAGCACAGCCTGGACCCTAGAGATAGTGGTTTACAAAAAGGTCTTCCCACAGGAGTTTGACTGAACTTATAACTGGAGAATGAAATGACATTAATATCAACGTAGTGATGACTGGCTAAAAACCGTTAAGTCTCACATGGTTAGTTTCCAAATACCAGGTCATTATGTGAAAATCCGCTTGATGTGAAAATGGAAGCTGGCCCTTACGTAATGGCCCAAACCACTGAGAATCGTTGCTGAGTCAAGCTGACCAAGTTAATGATCACAGCCGAAGTTACACTCACCTCACACCTCAGCATTCCTTACTGCCAGGCACCAATTAGATGGGAAGTCATTTTCTTACTCTGCCATAAAAGTAAACTGTCAGACAATGACATCGTTGATCAGGGAGAAGTCAATGTGCTCTGAATGTGGTAGATTTTATGTCAACTTGAATTTGTATGACAGTGTAGGAGTGAAGTCCAGCCTATCAAGCAGGTCACAGTCTGATGATGCCTCCTGTGGGGGTGGCCTTTCTACAAGAGAGATAGTGAGAACTTCTCCTTCCTTTCTCTTGGCCTTTGCCTTCCTGCTTGCTGGGACTCTGTGCTTGCCTCCAGGGGCAGCCCCCTGTGCACCCCTCAACCCTGAGCGCTATTGACACCCTGTCACGTTTCCCCTGAATTTGGAACTACGTGATTCTGAACCTACCAGCCCGTGATCTTGCTTCACCTTTCTGCACCATCGCCGGTAGCTCCGTGAGTCTGAGAGGGCTCCACAGTTAGCATCAGACCCGTAGACTACATTGGACTGGGCTGGGATGCCTTGGGAGAAGATGATATCTTGGAATAAAGCTCTTTCTTATACATAAATGAGTGTCTCTGGCTTTGCTTCCCTACTTAGTCCACCCCAACACACTGAATAAATAACATGGTGCTTGGGGAATCTGAAATAAGGCTAAGTGCAAGTTTGTGTCCAGAGTCCCTGCACTTAACTAGCCTATTTTCCTAACACTTGGGAAAGAAAGGTTTTCTTCCATGGGTGATTTTTAAAGCAAACATCCATAGTCCCTAGAACGTATTTGCTGTCATTTAAAAATGTCTTTAATTTTACTTCTTTCTTCTATAAGCCATTACGTGAATGGAGCCTTGTCTCACCAATGAAGGCAAGTTTTGGAGACACTGTCTTTACCATTGTGCTAGCATGGTCTTTTCTACCCGTCTGAGGCAGGCACTGTCAGCATAGAGGTGTTACTTTTTTAATGCCTACGGGACAAAATCAACACTTTATAGAATCTTAATTCCAGATATTTCCTATTTGCTTGTTGGTTCAATATTAAGAAAAAAGACACAAATTGTATATTCTTTTTTGTTTGTTTTTTGTTTTGTTTTTTATTTTATTTATTTTTTTAACATTTTATTAGGGGCTCATACAACTGTTATCCCAATCCATACACACATCAATTGTGTAAAGCGCATTTGTACATCGTTTCTCAAAACATTTTCTCTCCATTTAAACCCCCGACATTAGGTCCTCATTTTCCCCTCCCTCCCCGCTCCCCCCTCCCGCATGAGCCCTTGATAGTTTATAAATGGGTATTTTGTCATATCTTGCCCTGTCCGACGTCTCCCTTCATCCACTTTTCGGTTGTCTGTCCCCCAGGGAGGAGGTCACACACAGTTCCATGTAATCGGTTCCCTCTTTCCTACCCATTCTCCCTTTACCCTCCCTGTTTTGCCTCTCACACCACTGGTCCTATAGGGCTCATCCGTCCTGGATTCCCTGTATTTTCAGTTCCTATCTGTACCAGTGTACCTCCTCTGGTCTAGCCAGACTTGCAAGATCGAAATCGAGTCATGGTAATGGGAGCGGGGAGGAAACATTTAGGAACTAGAGGAAAGTTGTATTTCTCATCATTGTTACATCGTACCCTGACTGGCTATCCTGAAAGATTATGAGAATCAGGTTAGATGGTTTATCTTGGGGGCAAGCAGTCACATAGTGCTTAAAATACATCAGCTACTGTTCTCAGTTCTTTAACATTATTAAATCATTTAATTCTCATACAATTCCTGTGAGACGGGTTCCGTTCTTATCTCTACTTCACAGGTGATACAGCCAAGGCAAACGGAGGCCACATGGGCTTGGCAGGGGTCACACCCACAGCCAGAAAGTGGGAGGGCCAGAATAAACGCACAGGAGGCAACTGGCCTACAAAGTTTGTGTTCTCAAAAAAAAAAAAAGTGCCTAATGATTATACTCCACGTTCATTTGTCTGCTCACTTGTTCTGTGATGGCTCACATGCTACAATGGTGCTGGAAACTAGGGGACCAGTATTTCCAAGACTAGCAAAGTCATCTTTTGTATAATAGGTAGCACCAGAGGTTCCAGATATGACAGACTAGGAAGAAAGGCCTGGCAGTCTACTTCTGTAAATCACACAATATTATCTGGGACTCCGACTCGATTTCTTTGGATGCGTCATCAGGAAGGATTGGTTGCTGAAGATGGACATAAGATTTGGGAAAGTGGAGGGCAAGAAAAATGCTTGCTGAGGTGGACTGAGACCGTGACCTCAAGAATGCATTCAAACCTAGGGACACTCATGAGGCTGGCACGAGCCTGGGCTAAGCTATGCACAAGGTCACCAGGAGTCGGAGCCGGTTCCACAGCAACTAGCAACGCTAAGCAGTGGACTCGACTCGGAGGTCTCTGTGCCCCAGAAGCTTTTTCATGCACGCCTCCTATTGTCACCGGTAGGCAACAGCAGAGGAGAATTTGGCCAGAGTTCCAAGCTGCCTAGGCTCTTGGATTCTGAAGGATTAGATGGGCACCCGTGCCAACCCCAGGTGTCCCAATTTTAGAATCTCTCTGCAGCAAATCGCCCATGACTTTCACACACATGCATTCAAAACAATTGTGCGCACTCTGATTTCGTCACTACATACAAGGTGGCTTCACAGAGCTCCTGGCAAAGTTCCTTGAACCTTTAACTCCATCCCTACCTCGCTCCCTCCCCCCGCCTTTCCCGCCCTCTGCCCACAAGCTTTCTGAAGGCCCTTGTGTGTGGGAGTGGGGGTGGGGGTGGGGGATGATTAGATAGATATCTCCATTTCACTGAAATGGTCTGAGGAGGAGGTTTAAGGATTTGGTAGTCGTGTGGGAAATACTTTGGAGTATGAACTAGCATAACCACTAGGGTTTGCTTAAGA
The DNA here is from genome assembly GCF_000313985.2 of Echinops telfairi. Lineage (NCBI taxonomy): Eukaryota > Metazoa > Chordata > Mammalia > Afrosoricida > Tenrecidae > Echinops > Echinops telfairi. The sequence goes on from NW_022103904.1 coordinate 2,732,853, forward strand.
TCGATCACATTGTCTTAAAGGTCACTTCCATTGAGCAATCCAGACTCATAATGACCCTACACAGGGTTTCAGAGGCTGTACATTTTTACAAGAGCCTTACCTTTCTCCTAAGGAATGCTGGTGGGTTAGAACTAACTGCTACCCTTGCAATTAGTAGCCCAAAATATAATACCTACACAGCCTCTTCTTTCTCTGTCTGAGCAGCTAGTAGCTTTGAACTGCCAACCAGACTCAGCGGTCCAATGTTTACTCAACAGGCACCAAGGCTGCTTCTTGAATGTACTGCTACCCTATATATTAACTTGCTTTGCAGTTGACAAAAATTCTTTGCACCATAAAGAAGCAGTAGTAGAAATTAGGCTTAAACTCTTGTTACTGCTTTAGTAAGATTTGTCCCCATCCTACACAGTATTGTAGGCTAATTGGTGTTCCCAGGAATGAAACATTGAGTTCTTGCTTCTGGGGTTGATGTGTGCAAAGATTCTGTCTTAGACATGTGGGTTTGTAAAGAATTCAGTCTTAAATGGATGGGTAAAGCTCTATTTTGTTTGTTTTAACTTGTACTGTTGGGTAAGCCCTGGATGGCTGACTGCAATGTCAGTGGTCCAACACACCAGCTGCACCACCAGACACAAATGAGGCTGTTTGCTCCTGGAAAGGTGCACAGTCACAACCTCCTGTAGAGGCTGCTGTGAGTTAGAATGGATTTGATGGCACTGTGTTCTTTTCAGGGATGAAATTGGGTGGGTAGTTCTTATACTGAAATGTTTGCAATGTCTCCCCCTTGATCTTGCTGATTCATAATGATAATTAAGCCCTCAAGTCTATAAAATCCCTGTATCTTCAGGTGGCTGTTCATTAAATAAAAACTAACTTTGCCTTCAGTTGAAGTTAACTGGTTGCCCTCCCTCTCTTTTTAAACCCTCAGCTAAAAGAAATTGTTTTAGATAAGAGTCCACTTGAACACCCATCTCGAATACAGGGACAGAGTCACCAGTCAACGCTGTACGTGTCCGTCTGGTTACAGCAGCAGCAGGAGCTGAACAAGCACGGGTCTGTGAATACTGTAAGCATCTGGTTACAGCAAACACGGGCATCGCCGCGTCTTTCTCTCACCACACAAACAACTGTGCACTATGCCTGAGAAAGTAAGCACAGGTAAGCCCAGGAGGACCTTGCTTATTGGGTAATCTGTCCCTGCCAAGTGCAAAACCTGACTAAGGTGGGACTAAAAATAAAAGGCTTTTAACCTCAGGAATAAGAGTCTGATGGAAATTCTTGGATCTTCCTTCTGTAGAAACAAAAGCTAACTCTCTCAACCTTATTCCCATACGGAGCTGAGAGGGTTTTTATCTTTTACTTTTTATTCCTTCAATTTTGTCCCCAATATTTTGCAAGTGTCTTCTTTCTTTCCCTTGACAAATGCATTCTGGAACTTTCACTTTTAAAATTGTCCGATTCTCTAAAAAATGAGCTCTTCTTTTTTTTTTTTGTTACAGTAATTTTTTTACACTTATAAGTGGCCCAGGACATCTAAGATAGTTTTTACAATATAAAATGAAAAGCTATCCCATAGTAATCCAAACCAAAGCCATGTCTGCCATGTGGAGTGGATGCTAATAGAGCAGCAGTTCTCAACCTGTGGGTCGCGACCCCTTTAGGGGTAGAATGACCTTTTCACAGGGGACGCCTAAGACAATCAGAAAACACATATTTCCGATGGTCTTAGGAACCAAGACACCGCTCCTCTTATCAGTCTCCAGGTGCGTCAGCCCACATGCAGATAGGCCCACATACAAGAACATGCATGAAGGCTATTACCCATGCTACACCATGCTTCAAGACCAAATTTCATTTGTCATTAGAAATAAATATTTCACAATATATAACTGCATATTGTTTTGTGATTAATCACTATGCTTTAATTATGTTCAATTTTTAACAATGAAAATACATGCTGCATATCAGATATTACATTGCAATTCATAACAGTAGCAAAATTACAGTTATGAAGTAGCAATGAAAACAATTTTATGATTGGGGGTCACCACACCATGAGGAACTGTATGAAAGGGTCGCGGCATGAGGAAGGTTGAGAACCACTGAACTAGAGACTATGGCAATTAGAGTTTATGTCAACTTGCACTTGTGGAGGCGTGGGGTCCAACCTGCAGATCAGTCACAGCCTAATGATGCCTCCTAGGAGGTGTGGCCTTTTGATAAAAGAGACAATGGGACCCCTCCTTTCTCACTCTGCCCCTTTGCCTTTCTGCTTGCTTGGACTCTGTACCTGTCCTCAGAGGTAGCCCCGTGGGTGTCACCTGACCTGAGAGCTGTCTGCACTCTGCCATGTTTCCACTGCCTTGGATCTACAAAACTCTGCATCCACCAGCCCATGGTCTTCCTGCAACTTGATTCACCTTTCTGCATCATCAGCGTCTGAAGAGGGCTCAAGCCCCACTGGCCTCAGACCCCATGGACTTAAGTGGGTCTGGGGAGAAATGTCTTCATGATATAAGATTACTTCTGGATATAAAGTTCTTTCTTATACATAGATGAGTCCCACTGGTTTTGTTTCTCCAGACAACACAGCCTAATACAGAGATCTTATAGGACAGAGAAGAACTGCTCCACAGAGCTCCCAAAGCTACAATCTTCATGGAAGTCTCATCTTTCCCCCTTGGGGTGGACGGTGGGTTTAAACTACTGACCTTGGTGTTAGCAGGTGCGCCTTAAACCACTGTCTCATCTTAGGGCTCCTTTCCTCGATACAATAGCTATCTAGTAAGAAAATGCATAATGTTTAGCATGTATGTACTCTAGTTACTCAATGCCTTACAAATCTATTTACTAGTGTTCACATTCATTTGTGAGCAAAGTCTCAGAGGGAAGAGAGTTAAATGATAGCCCACTACCGCTAGAGAAGGGACACAGAGATCATTTTCCTTTTCTGGCCCTGATAGCAGCTCGGAGCTGTAGTGGTTCAGTTGGTTACGTGTTGAGCTGTGATCTGCAAGGTCCATAGTTCAAAACCACCAGCGGCTGCTTGGGAGAGAGCTGGGGTTTTCTACTCCCGTCAAGAGCTCCAGTCTCAGAAAGTTCACCCTGTCTTCTAGGGTCACTATGAATTCCTTGACCAGGAGCAGTGGTAGAGCCCTGATCTCCAGGAGCTTTGGTGGCATAGTGGGGCAAGTGCTGGGCTGCTAACCACAAACGGAGCAGTCCAAACCCGCCAGCCATTCGGAAAGAGAAAGACGAGGCTTTCTTTCTATTCCTGTAAAGAGTTACAGTCTCAGACAGTTCTACCCTGTCCTAGACGGTCGCTATGAGTCACAGTTGATGGCAGTGAGTCTTGACACCTAATCTGACTGCTCTCCTTGGGGGCTGCCGGGTCGGCTCCACGTTGCTATGACTTCACACAGTGTCCCCCTTCCTGCGCCATCGTTGTGCTCGTTAGTGTAAGTGGGTCTACAGCTCGGTCTGCTGGGGCCGTCTCTCTTGAGGAGGGCCTCCCTTGCTTTCACTGACCCTCCATTCTGCCAACACGGTGTCCTTTTCTAGGAAAATCCTCCTCCTCCTTTCTCATGAACATGTCTCTGTGTCATTGTTTTCTCCTGACCAGGGCTCTGGTCTCACCCTCCTCTCCTCCTTACTCGTGTTCTAGGGCAGTGGGTCTCAACCGGTGGGTCATGACCCCTTTAGGGGATGAACGACCCTTTCACAGGAGTCCCCCGTTCCATAACAGTAGCAAAATGACAATGATAAAGTAGCAAAGAAAATGATGTTCTGGTTGGGGGGTCACCACAATATGAGGATATTAGAGGATCGTGGCATTAGGAAGGTTGAGAACCACTGCTCTAGGGGAAGTCCATTGGTGAAGCCTTCAGTTTACATCTGACTCATGAACTTGAACTGGACGTGCGGACTTATCCACTTCTACAACTGAGTGAGCCATTTCTTGAGATAAACCTCCTTCCACATACTTACACATCCAAGTGTAACCCGCCCTAACATAACGACCCCCTTCTAAGAGTTCCCTATCGTCCTCGGCCACTTTCCCAATTCTCCTGCCTCTTTTCTTCTCCCCTCAAAGGAACTCTTAAATCCAGAAGGAAAGGGTCATGCCTTCTCTGTGTTGTCATCCTAAGCACTTCCCACCATTCCAAATGAACAACAAAGCACTCACCACAGAGTGGATTCTAACTGACGACAACCCCATGAGCATCAGACTAGAACTGTATTCCGTTGGGTTTCAGTGGCTGATTTCTCAGAACTAGGTCACCAGACCTTTCTTCCAAGGTGCAACGCAAGTAGACTTGGTTAGCAGCAGAATGTGTTAACCTTTTGGACCACCTAGGGATGTCTTATAAATAATAAATCAAAATCAAAAAGGAAACCCATTGCTATTGAGTTGAGCAGAACTTGTAAACCCACAAGGTTTACAAGACTGCAAATCTTTACAGAAGCAGGTAGCCACAGTTTTCCACAGCAAACAGCTGGTAGAGGCATACCATCAACCTTTTTGTTAGCAGCCATGCACTTAAGTGCTGTGTTTCCAGGGCTCCTTCTACAAACATTGGTGCAATGCATGGTTACATGTGAAGTAATCTTTGTCCAGTGGGCCTAAAATATTGAAGCCACCACACTCTTAAATATCACCCATTACACTGGAAGATGGCACTTGAAATCTTCTATTTATGTGTGTGCCAGTCAATCATTAGACACCCCCTCTCCACTGACAAAACAAAATAGGTAGGACCATGGGAGAAGGATCTGTGGAGACCATGCCCACACATTTAGTGCCTGGTCTAAAAAAAGCATGGGGTGTGTAGGACTCATCTTCATATTGTACCAGGATGTGCGCCCTCCCAGATTTAAAAATAGACTAGTTTGGCTGGCTCCAGGCCTGCGTGAGTCACCACAGAAACACCCCATTAGAGTGCACCCCCATGGATTGGCTTCCTTTGTATGTGCACCGTGAGTCAGGAGGCATGACTCACAGTTCACTCTCATGACAAAAAGAATCTGCTCTCCCTTCCTTTTCGTTACCGATGTTTTGTGGGCTTTAAGAGACATCTAAGGAAGCCAGGGGAAGGGAAACGCAGGGGGCAACTGGAGACTTGGCAATACCTATTTTTAACAAGCGACTCTCAAAGACCCTTTTTCATCAGCATAGCACAGATACTTTGGGGCCAGATGGGATGCATCTAATGCCTAAGGTGCTCCTGCGAGCACAGCCAACAAATGAAGGATAAGATGGTTTGAAGAAAAGGAAGCTGTTGTTCTGTGTCTCCGGCTGGGTGGCTACCCAAAGGTGGCCTCTCCGAGATGTTGCTGATGCCCTGTCTGTGTAGATGAGACTTCCCTGGGTATCATATTCAATAGCTTGGTCTGAGAGAGAGACAGATAGTCCCTAGTACAGCAGTGAGGTCTGATGTCTCGGGTGTGGTGGAGATGATGCAAAGTGAGAGGGAGACGGATGTCTCTCTTCTCCCAGGAATCATCCAAGTGAGCGATGGCCTCCCAGTGACCTGGATCCGAGGCAGTTGTAAGCGAGAGGCTAGCTCTTTCCATTGTAGTCTGGAGCACCTTTGATGAACGCTCCCTGCGTTTATAGCACCGTGTGAACTACCACAGAGGTGACTCAGACAAGGGTTCTATATATTCAGAAGAGTAAATGGATACATAAACCACTGTGAGCTGTATCCAAAAGAATGGATTTTTTTTAAAGCAGAACTGGCATATGAATTGGGCCCAAAAGGATAGATATGGTCTACATGTGTTTCTCTTTTCTGGTCAGGCTCATTCCATTTATATTCAGACTACTCATTCCAGGTTCAGGGTCTCTTAGAAGCCAGTGGGATGCATGCACAAGAGCCTTCCTACAAAGGCAATGCTCCCAGGCACAGTGCTACCGGGAGTGGGTTGGTGGTGGCCAGTCATGAGGCAGAGCCTAGATTAGCAAAGTCCACATTGCCCTGCTTTCCAGAGAACGCTTGCACAGTGAATTCTGCCTCCACTTTAATAAAAGGGGGATAAAAATACTAACCACCCACTTAGTTCGGAGGCACATTGCAGAATGGATAATGTTCAAAGCACTTTGAATATTTTAGGAGAAATGCTCTATGAAAACAAAACTTTGTTAACATGAATGTTGGAGGGGAATGAAGCAAAAACAATGTCTAGGACACTTGCTTCGGAGGGGTAAAAAATCAAGAAATAAATACTAGGTTCTTTTTTTGCAATGAACAGACATTCCATAGTCAAGTCCCTTCAGCAGAATTACTGGGTTAGAGGTCCAGGGTATGTCAAGTGTATGAAAATGTGAAGCAAGTGCACTGACTGGTAGGGCAGACTTTACTGTTGAGAATGCAGCATCCACAAAAGGGTTTGCAAGGCCATCTGTTCCATGAAGTGGTGCTGAGCCATGAATCACGAAGGTCAGCATAAGCAGAGATGACCGTTAAACAGCGACCAAGAGGAGTCTCTGAGTGATAGAAATGGCTACTGTGCTAAGATGCTATGCACCAGGGTGGAGGTCTCAGTCCACGCAGAGATGGCCTTGGAAGGAAGGCCTGGGGAATCTCTTTTCGAAAATTAGGCACTGAAAGGCCCATGGAGAGCAATGCTGTTCTCACACATATGAGGACATTGGACTCTTCTCGGAGGCAAATGGTATGGTTAGTGGAGAAAGAGCAAAAATAACTTTGTTATTGTGATAGGTAGGTTTACTGTGTCAATTTGACCAATAAGAACACGTGGGAATAATAAGGTTGCAGTATGATTGGAGGAGAAAGAGATAAATGGCTCAGCAAGCCTCGCCCCTCTCTCTCTTGCTCTCTGGTGATCAGACCGGCGTGAGGCTGCCTTAGCTAGTTCTCTGCCTCAACTTGTAAGCTATACTACCGGTGGGATGGCCAACCCATGGATCGTGTCGCTCGAGCTTGTGGTTCCTTCCAGATCTGCTTTGCCTTGCTGCTGGTGTACACATTGCTTGAGTTTGGGACTGTTAGATATTGTCGTCTGGCTGCCTGTTGATGACGCATTCTGCTGTTTGCTGTCTGTGGCCGGACTGCCTGCATTTGCTCTAAGGAAGACTCAGCTGTCTGCTTCCTTGACCTTGGACCCAGCAACCCTCATGAAGAACTTCCAGTATATTAACTATTCCATGGAATTGAGTTGAACCGAGCCCTCTGTATGGCTGTGTAGACTAATTAGCTGTTATATTCCTTTATGCTGTATGTGTGCATAAAATTATAAGTATGCTGGTTTTGTTTCCCTAGAGAACCCTGTCTAATACAGTTCTATAGCCAAGGCAGAAAGAGGTGGGCAACAAATAAAAAACTCATGGCCATTGAGTCAATGCTGACATATAGAAAGAAATATTTTGTGGTCTAGAATAAAGATAACAAAATGTGTGAACAGTTAGTAACTTTCTGAATTCTCTTTGCAATAAATAAGTCCTGGTAGAAGAAAGAGATCTCATTTATAGTTTCCTCTTTGGGACACGGTTGCTACATAGTTTGGGATGAATTCTTAATTTCTTCCAAACACATGGTATTGGACAATCAAGGAGAAATTGTACTAAAAACAACTTTGAACAATGTCTGGTGTCCTCCAAGTGCCAAGAATTGTTCTCATTGAGTTCCTGGTGGAATGATGAGGACTCAGCAGAGTGCCTACCAAGGGGAGCCCTGCATTTTGGTCATGGGATTTTCTCTTGGTCTTAGAGTAGATGGACGTCACTGGTATTGGGAGGGAAACTTGCAAAAAGGACCCAGTAACTGTGATGAATCTAATTTTTCTGCCCCCAACACGTGCTGGAATCCTAACCTGGTGTACATGGACCGAAATCCATTTGGGAAGAGGGTTTTCTCTGTCACGTTCATGAGTCCATTTCAGAGTATGATGTCTCCTCAGCCTCATTCTTAAGATATAGAAAGAGCAGATGTGGCACCAAAAAGCAAGGACAAGCAGACTGGGTGATCCGTGCCACACAGACACACATGGAGCTCTCCGAGGAATCGAGAATGCTGGGTACACAGAAACTGGACAGGACGTCTGCCCTCCTGAGACGGCAGGGAGGGAAACGCCCTTTCCAGCCTGTGCCCTCACACCTAGACTCCTGAAGTGTGGGAAGCTAAATGCCTGTTCCTTGAGCGCCCCCACTTGTAATATTTCTGTTACAGCCTCCCTACGAACCCAAGCCATGAATCCCAAAGTACCTAATGTAACCAAGAGCTGGACTCCCACGCTTGAAGCAACGTCATAAAAACATTTCCGCCCCCCAAAATGAAACATGGACAAGAAGATAACAGCAATGACGACTGTTTGGGAAGCCTGCGATTTCAGAAATGGGAGCGCGGAATGGCTCACGGAAATGGGCAGCTGGGCCAGGGAAAGAAGCTGCAGACATGCCGAGGACGTGGCCCTGTAGAAGTTGAAGATGCTGGTGGGAAATGCTGACGGGAGCATGATGGAATGAACGATCTACTTCCGGTGCAATGATGCAAGGAGAGCCGCAAGGGTAACTTGTGGGATTTTCTACATCCACTAGTGAAACTCACAGCCATCAAAATGGCAACCTTCCTAAGTAACAGAGGCGAGACTATGCCGGCTCTTCAGCGGTTCAACAATGGCAACAATGAAACATTTTTCATGGAGTGGTCTGAACTGCTCTCAAGGGAATAAGCCTGATGCCAGCAGTTGCCCTGCATATGTAGAGGGTGACGTGCTTTTCTGAGATTTTCCATAACCTTAACAGCTTTTGTTTATGCCACATTCACAACGATATTTGCATGTCCTTTTCCAATCCAGCCAAGAAGCTGATTAGCCATTCTTCCACTGGGCCCCGGCCAATTCCGTCCACTAACCCCTACGGCAGAGGTGACTAGAACATAATTGAGTGACTACCTGGGAAGAGAGAGCCATGTTCCTGCCAGCAAGCAGTGCCAGGAAGCAGGCCAGCAGAAGCCGAAGAAACGGCTCAAGCTGGCTGCTCCTAGCTAAAGACCTATGCACAGAGGTGAGTAACTCGGTTTTCCAAAAAATTCAGCTGAGAAGGGAACAGCAGAATAACAGCTCTGTTACAGAACCCATCAAAGCATCCGTTGCCCGAGCACAATTACACGCAGCCTGGGGGTTCAAAGAAGCCAGGCTTGGGATGCTTCTGGGATGAAGATAGGCAAATGACAAGGGTGACAAGGGAACATTTTCCATCGCTTCTATTTTCTCTCTCCTCTAATTCCTGTCGCCTTCTGAACATCTCCCTGAGAACTGCTCATCTACAAGGCTGAAACTCTCACTACCATGGGGCATTTTACAAGGCGTTTGTTTCTGCTGTTTACTTGAACACAACATCTGGTTTTCTCTGAGTTCATGGTATTGAGATGCACACACACAACCACATTAATCTGTGGCTTCGCGACGTGCTTGTTCTGGGCATCTGACATCCTCACGAAAATGAGGAATGAAAAGAAGAACTATGAGAATTATGGAAAAGTTATTGACCCTCAGGAAAGGGCGACTTCCTGTCTTTAAACCAGTGCTACCCAGAGTCTGCAGCCAAGAGAATGGCAACCAATGTTCCCAGAGGTTACAGTGAGAAGACCGACCTGCGCTGCCCATCTTGCCCACATAGCCAAACGTCGAAGCTTGAGCAACTTAGCTATCCACCATGGTCCGGTGCTTTTCCAACCCAGAGGACCATGCCGGGATCACTTCATTGAAAGCCAAACAAAAGGAGAGTCAGGTCTTAGGCCCATTCGCAACAATGGCTGTGCGCTTCTAGCTGTCGGTCAGCACGTGTTCTTCCCTTGCCCACTCGTTCCAATGTGTCTCTTATTCGAGACGCCCGTGGCCCTGCCAGCTTACTTGGCTCCAATCTCCTGACACACCACCTGCCATCCTTCCCAGAGTCCTCCTGCCCCTGGATGGTGTAGGTCACCGTTGGCATGGCTGAGCAGACAAGGTCTCCTGGACCTCCACCAAGACAGCGCCCTCATTTCACAGAAACAAATTTCTTATCTTATTAGGAACCTTATGGTGGCCCTAAATTAAGACCAGGCCAGTGACCCAAACGGCGCTCATGAAATTTAGGGGTGAACTTTCTGGTCCCCTCTCATTCTTGACATGAGAGCTCTTTTTGACTATTCCAGGGACGGCTTCCCCTTGGATTCTCAGCAGCAGAGGCTGGGAATGACAGAGGGTAACATGGTTCTTCCTTGCTCAGAGGTTTCCCTTCTAATGTGACATTGCCAAACGTGGAAAACTCTAAAATTCATGGACAGGGGACTTCCAAAAAGGTTGTGGATGCATGAAATGAAAAGATACTGGAATTTCGAGATGCACATGGCCATCACAAACGTGTTGAAGGCCCCTTATAAAGACTGGTAAACGTTCTCTTGAATATTAGTAAAGGATCTGTAAGAGATTTGGTGAAACTAGTCAATGCTTCTCTAAGTAAATGTGATTTAGTTTGTGAGAACATGGCACGTGAACCCAGGTGCTAACATAATAGACGGCCCTTTAGAGCTTCCCCTTATCGAAGGGGAAGATGCATGCATTACAACATGCCATGTTCCTTAATAGCATGTTTTGCTGCCCTAAGAAAAGCTGACGTTCTTTCCTGAATAAGAGCCACCTTCTCTCCATTCTCGCAGACATCTCCTTGGCACTCAGGGGAAAGAAGCAACAAGCAGGTAACTCCTTGCAGTAAACTCTGCTGAGTACACCAGCAAGTGTGGTGTGGGCAGGTGAATAAACTATGCTATCCCCATCCTGTCCACAAGATTGGGGGGAGATGCATCCTTCCAGTCTTGCTTAATAGCAACCCAGCTATGAGAAGAAACAAAGCACCACGAGGAATTTTGATATTTCGCATTAAAACAGAACCGTCAGAAGAAGGAAAAAAGTACCACGAGGAGTAAACACATCAACAGACACATGTGGGCAGCGTACACATGTGCACACACACGAAGTGGCCACATTACACACAGTACAATATACACTAAAGCAATAATTTCTGCACTAATCAGTCAGTGACAATGACTACATTCTTTAAGTTGAACAACCCTTCTCAGTATCCTTTTCCAAGTTCTTCCACCACCATTGACAAAAACGCACATCCCAGGGGTAGAGACAGCTCCTTTCTCACAAACAGTAACCGTTACTAATTGTGGATTTCTATTATCTTAGCTATCAGTGAGAGAACACAGGATTTGTCCTTTTGGGACTGACTTGTCTTCCTAACATAGTGTTTCCCAGGTTCGTTCGTGTGGTGGCATGCATCAGCACATGTGGGCTCGTTATGTCCGAGTAGCTACAGCTCAGATCTTAGTTCCTAATAACACCCTCTAATAAATAGAACTGGAGCACCTCAGTGAAGTGGCTGGTTCTAGCGATGGCACAGGAAATACCCAGAACGGACCTGGAAAATCTGGTAGTTCTAAAAAGTATGACAGTGCTCACAAATAAGCAAAGCCATCAAATGATGAGGCATGTCAACATGAATGGAAACAAGTCAGAGATTTCCCAAGTGCCCCAAAATGAAACCACTTGAACATTAGAATAGCATCAGATTGGATTGCACTCCCCAAGAATGAAAGGCACAGTCAGAAATTAATCCTAAGGATATATCTGAACAAGTAAACAAATAGGGGAGAAGTGATCACTCCCATGGGGAAGAATTCCAAGTACTTTATGTAGGCACTCAACCACAGGAAGGAAGATCAAAATTCCCCACTGCCTAAGTGTACCCTGAGTACAGTGACTTCCTTCCAAGGTGAGCAGCATGGGAAGAGTTGTGAGGTTTAGAATGAGCACTCTGGTATACGTTAGAAAACAGAAGCACTAGAGGTGAAATACTAGTCCTCCAAGCACCACAACTTTCTACCACCATGCTGGCTCTTAGTCCCAAGACTGTCCCATGGAACGAAACCTTGAGCTGATTAAGTCGATAGAAGAATCTTCTCAAATCCTAAATCTATCCAAAGTCTAAGGAGCCTTGGTGGCACGATGGTTCAGCAATTGGCTGCTAACCGCTGTGGTTCAGTGGTTGAAACACACCAGCCACTTCACATAAGAAAAGATCTGACCGTGGGGTCCTGCAGACATGGCAGCCTAGGAAACCCATGGCGATGTTCTACTCTGACCTACCTCATGCCTGTGAGTCTGAATCAACTCAACAGCACACACAACAACATCCAAAGTTGATAATCCTGATGCTTCCCTTGGTTGCCGTTAGCTGTCATCGATCAGCACTGACTCATGGTGACACTGTATAAAATGCAACAAGAGGTTGCCTGGTCCTGCTCCAGCTTCAGGATGGTTGAGATGTCTGAGTCATTGCTGTGGCCAGTGTGTAGCGCCTTCTATCACCGGAGGTGTATCTCCAACATTCTGTCAGAAAATGTTCTGGTACAATCCATAGGGTTTTTCATGGCTTAATTTTCAGAATCAGATTGTCAGGTCTTTCTTCCTCGACTCTTAACCTCGAAACTCTGTTGAAAATTTATCGATGATAACTGCTGGTATTTGAAATGCGGGTAGCATGGTGTCCTACATTATAGCCACACAGAAGCCACTATGGCACAGCACTCTGACAGGCACTTGGTGACTGACAGACGGTGGTTGTTTCATAGGTGCAACCTCCCTGTCTCCTGAATACAAAGAAACCAGGTGCTGTAACATATATTTTACTTGACCCCTTTTAATGTTTTGCAGATTGTGCATAGCTACTCAACAAGAATACACAATTTCAACAGGCAGACTCAGGGCAGCCATTGGAAGGCAGAAACTCCTTTCTCCACATATAAAGGAACATTTGTTAGAAATCAGACCATTTCAGATGACTGCCAAACACATCAAGAATCCCTTGTTAAATAGCTTTCCCATAGAGAATTCCAAGATATTGGCACATGTTAAAATAATAAAAAGGAGTGTGGTGACTTAGTGGGCTATGCACTGGGCTGCTCGCCACAAGATTAGCAGTTCAAAACCACTAGCTGCACCTCAGGAGAAAGATGAGGCTTTCTAGGTCTGTAAAGATTTATGGGCTCAGAAACCCACAGGGGCAGTTCAACACTGTCCAGTTGGGTCACTATGCATCGGCATCGACTGGATGGCATTGAGTGAAAACAAGAGAAGCAGGCACAGCCCAGTGGGCTTCTTATTGGAGAATGAGCGTGTGTGAACGACATGGGCACTGCCCTCTGGGTTCAGGTAGGCTGGGGAAAGGAGGGCCGAGGGGCTAGCTTTCGCTAGAGCAGGAATTGAGGTTTCATGCTGATGGTTTATACTCATTGGGGAACCAAAGGGAGGGTGACAGGAATAAGGAACACATTTAAACACCGAAAATAACAAAACACGATGCAGGTCTACATTGAACTAGAACAACTGAAACTCAGGGAAGGAAAACAGGCCCTTCACACCAGCTTTCGACAGACCAGCAGGAAGAAAGGTCGACCCGTCACGTGAGTTTCAGTTTCTTAACTGATTTAAATTCTTGTTCTGGGCTTTTCAAGGGAACTGGAATCTGGAGACAGGGGTGGGGCAGGGTGTGTGCAAATGGCTAACACATTCAGATGCTAACTGAAAGGTTGGAGGTTTGAGTCTAGACCAGAGGAGCCTCAAAAGAAAAGCCCAATAGTTCATTTCCAGAAACATCAGCCACAGTAAACCCTAGGATGCACAGTTCTGGTCTGACACGCATGAAGTAGCCATGAACTGGAACAGGCTCCCTGACAAGGGGTGATTGGTAAGCACAGAGAGATTTCTGGACACAGTACAAGGAATTTTTTTTCCAAGACCATTTCAGCGTGTAGAAGAGACAGAGAGATGCTAGAAATTTTTCACGATGTGCTCACTAATGATACCGAAATCTTCTCTCTATATTTATGAGATACAGATTCTCATATAAAAAATATGACTTGGGATCAATCAAAGCTAGTGTGTAAAATGTCTTAGGTGTTGATGTTATTACTACTTCCTCACAGGGCCCATTTATATGAGCCATATAAATGCATCCTTGAGGGACAGGGCTATGTCTTGGTAAACCTTTCTGCACCCAGCCTCTAGCCTTTTGTCTGCAGTACATGGTTGAATACAAATGACTTGGCATTTAATTTTATAGGCCCATTTAACCAAATAGCTCATTAGACACAGAAATAGTGCATTAATCGGTATACCCCAGCACAGGCTTTCCCTCTTTCTTTCTGTCTCAATTTTCCCACCACGTATGAGCTTTAGGACACACGACTAAGAGAGCTAGCTGACACGCCAAACAGGACCAGGCTCCACAATGAGCAAGTTAAAAATGGCTTCCGGTGGGGTTGGCCCAGTTTGGTTTACAAGAAACTGAAGTAGATCAGGGATAAAGAGGACAACAAAGAGCCAGCTGAGTGGATAGTTATCCAAATCACGTGCTCCTTATGGATCAACATAGAAGGTTCTTCCTCAGTAAGGAAATTTAGGCTGACCACACTACACACTCTTCTCCCGACTTGGGCCATCCGACCTATTCTAGTTTGAGTGTCATAAGCCTAAACATGGCTTGGACTTGCAGACTGTGCATGCTGTTTACACTCAATGTACTCTGTGAGGCTGAGAGGCTTTTCTAAATAAAGCACATGGACTTCAATGTATGAGCTTGAAGTTAGCTATTTGTCAATATGAGATCTTCCTGCCTTTGGGGAAGGCAATCAGATAAGCACACCGCGCCCCCGCCCCCTAGCGGAAGAGAAGGAGTTGATAAAGACAGTTTTCTCTTTCCCTATTCTCTTTGTAAACAAAACTGTGATTCTGCAGAATGGTTATTTTAGATAAAGAGGAACCTGCCCTTGAATCAGAATCTGAATCATTATATTTAAGAACCATCAACTATGAAAAAATATATATATATATGTATACATATATTGACAAAACACACAAAAAGAAATATTTACTATGGTAGTTTATTTTGGTGAAAAAATATCATTGCACGTAACAAAATCATAGGCTTAACTTTATAGAACTAAAGCTCTGAATCTTGAAAATGACGACACAATTGTGTGTTGATTTAGGATAGACTTTGTCAACCTTGGTCATACTGATATTTGGAACAATAATTGTTTCCTGGGAGGAGGGGGCTGTCAATAGGATGCTTAGCGGCTTCCCTGACCTCCACCCGTTACGGAACAGTTGTATTGCCCATGCAGCTGTGATCACCCAAACTGTCTCCAGATATTGACAATGGTCCTCCTAGGGCACAAAAGCATTCATGGTTGAGAACTACTGGTTCAGCCATTAAAACCTAGCAACTCCACCCCTAAACTTACATTATTAACTATATTCTATATTGTCAAAAGAAATGTCCTTAAATTATAAAACTGAAATCATCACAATTGCATTGCAATGACTTGTTTTCTTTATTTTTAATGGCAGAAAACAAAAGCCTTCTCCTGTACATGCATCTATTATACTTTTCCTATTATTTGAAGTAATGGAGTGGGAGCCTTGGTCTCATGATATACGCCTTGTAATGTGCCTCCCACTGACCTTACATGGCAATTCTGAAGCTAAAGTCTAGGTCACTATTTATTTGATAGATGGAGACACACATATAGACACACACACACGTGTACAATATATATTTGAAAGTTGTCATGGGAAGAATTAGCTTCAATACACATTTAAAAATAAACCAATACATAAACATGGAAGGAGATGATCATCAGATTAATTCCTATATAAGTCCATCACAGAAGGTCAGGATTAACTCGAAGCCAGTGAGTTTGGTTTGGAGTTTCTTATGCACAGGAGACCTGGTGACCTAGTGGGCTATGCATTGAACTGCTAACCTCAAAGTCAGCATTGAGACGCACCAGCTGTCTAAGGAAGAAAGATGGAGCTGTCTTCTCCTGTAACAACTTAAAAGTCTTGGAGACCCAAAGGGGGCAATTCTACTTTGCCTATGTCGTTGTTAGGTACCATTGAATCAGCTCCAACCATAGTCACCCTATGCACAAAGAAAGGAATACTGCACAATCCTGCACCATCCTAACAATTGTGCCTGAGCCTGAGCCCACTGAGGTAGCCACTGAGTCAATCCATCTCATCAAGGGCCTTCCTCTTTTTTGCGACCCCCTCCACTCTACCAAACATGCTGTCCTTCTCCAGGGACTGCTCTCTCCTAACATGTCCACAGTATGTAAGATGAAGTCTTGCTATCCTTGCGTATAAGGAGCACTCTGGTCTTATTTCTTCCAATACAGATTGGTTGGTGCTTTGAGCATTCCATAGGACTTTTGATATTCTTCTCCAGCACCACAATTCAAATGCATCGATTCTTCTAAGGTTTTCCTAATTCAATGTCCAACTTTCACATGTGCATGATGTAACAGAGAATACCAGGGCTTGGGTCAGGCACACATTAGTCCTCAAAGTAACGTCCTTGCTCTTCAAT
>NW_022103904.1:2750423-2753522 GCF_000313985.2 Echinops telfairi
GAGGGCAATGAATGTACAAATGTGCTTTACACAATTGATGTATGTATGGATTGTGATAAGAGTTGTATGAGCCCCTAATAAAATGATTAAAAAGAGAAAGAAAGAAGACCAAAAAAAAAAAAAGGCTTTTTCAAGTGAGCCTAATGGCTATGCAGTGGTCAGATAGACAGACAGGACAAAAGCTCCTCTTTGCCATTCCTTTGATTTACTCATAATTTGGTACAACATATAATTATTAATTTTGTTTTGAACTTTGGCTTTTGATGGATTAATGTTACCTTAGAGAAAGCGGCCCAGTATGTTCAGCGCTGGGCTGCTAACTAAAAGTTGGTGGAGGTAGATGAAGATGTCTTGCTCCCATAAAGTTATAGTCCCGGAAATCTCAACAAGCAGTTCTTCGCTGCCCTGTAGAGTCACTATGAGTTGGAATTGACTAGATACTAGATTTCGTGTTCAGTGTAGCATGAACTTGATTGGCAGGTGCAGAATCTGAAGTTGGGAGCAGGGTATGTGGATGTGGCGAGGGTCCCTGCAGCTGTGGTACAGTCTGCATTTCCTTACTGAGAGATCCTTGAGTACTGAACTACTAGTCCATAAAGAATAAGTGGCTTGGGTAACTATCTACACACCTGTCTGGTTTGGGGGTTTCCCGGGCTCTATCCCACCAGGTCCCTGTTTCAGCTCTCTACCAAGGATGTTTCTCTGACCACACTCTTTCATTTCATGCAAAGCCATGTTATCTATGTTTGATTCTGCTGGTTGCTTTGTATGCCAATTAAGATATGAAAAGGGGTTCTGGATCCTTCTCATTTGTATGACTCAGATTTCATTTTCTACAAAAAATAAGGAAAGGAAAAATTTTTAAATCTGAAATGCCCCACTTTCCTTGAAGAGCTTCAGGATGTTTGTCTGATTCACCAACTGGCCCAGTGTGACCAAATGTGACCGTTTTGTCTCCAGGTTAACCAGGGAGCAGTGAGGAGGGGGAAGCACTGAGGGAACACGATCAAACCAAGTGTTTCCTTTCGTGAAATCGATCATAAAATAAGACAGTCTGATTTTCTCGCACAAATGCTTTGTAGGCTCTGCACTTTTGACTCACATCTACAACCACGAGCAGAACCACATTTCCCTCCATCTTACTGAGTGCCATTAACACAGGCTTTCTCTCAGTTGGAGTTCCTGGATCATGCAAAGAGTTAATGCTTTGGGCTGGTAACCGAAAGGTTGGAGGTTTGAATTCACCCAGGCATGGCCCTCCGAAGGAACGGCCGCTGCTCTATTTCTGAAAACTCAGTCACTGAAAACCTCATGGGAGGAAGTTCTACCTTGATTCACATGAGGTCATTCAGTGGGAGAGCTACTACTTATCACTCCTTCGCTACAGTCAACAGGTCCACCAGTTTTTGTTTCCTTGCTTTACCATGAAAATCATGTGAAAATGTCTACCACAGATAAGTAAGCACACGGTAAGTCCATGCTTACCTTGCTTATTGGGTACTCTGTCCTTGCCAGAGAATGTAAATTTGTAGAGAGGCTTTGATTCTATAGGAAGGTGCTATGGAGTTGGAAAAGAGATTCCGACAATATCTAAAAGCAGAATCTTTGATATGGTGGGGGAAATGTGTAATTCTTTATATAATTAGTAAATAAGTATAAGTAGGTCCGTGCTTACTGTTCTAATTGGGAAATCCAACATTGGAGAAAACTACACTGGTTTTATAAGTTAAGATGCCTGATAATTGTTTTACAAACATTATTCCAATTCCCTTCACCACAACAAGCTAATGATGAGACTGTTTGATCTCCATTTTCGAGGTGAGGAAACTGAAGTGCAAAGGTATTAAACACCTTGCCCAAGACCGCCTGAAGCAATAGGGTCCTGCACAAGTCTTCTGGTCTCCACTGCCTATGTCAGTGGAGAATATCACCGCTTAAAAAACTATCACTTTTGGAGATATACTTCACACACCATAAATTTCTCCCTTTGAAGTGTGCACCTGAATGGTGTTCAGTGCACTTGCAAAGAGTCCTGGTAGTACATTGGCATAGCAGTTACATAATCTGGTGGCAACTTGAGATTTAAGAGTGAAGAGGTGGAGTTTAGCAGCTTGATTACCTCATTTGGAGGCACCGTTGACAAGACAGGAGGAGGAGCTACACTGGAGCCCTGGGGGTGGAGGAGTCTTCTGGAGACTTCTGCCAATGCTGAGATGCTTCCACTGCCACTGGATCCACAAGAGTATCCCTCCACTGGCCTGTAATCGTCCTGCACTCAGTGTCATTGCGTTAGTCTGAAGATGACTTTACTAACTGGTACTGGACGTATGGACTAATATTGGACTTGATCTGGACTGGGCTGGGATGTTTTCCTAATGTACAGTTACTCTTTATATAAAGCTCTTCCTATACACATATGAGTGTCTATGAATTTGTTTCTCTAGTCTACTCAGACTCACACAGTTGGTTAAGCACTCAGCTGCTCATCAACATAAGCCACCTGTTTGAACAAGTGCTCTCTGGAAGAAAGATGTGACAGCTGGCTTCGGTAAAGATTTCAGCCTTGCAAACCCTGCAGGGTAGTTCTATTGTGTCCTATAGGGTTGCTATGAGTTGGCATCTACTCAATGGCAATGGGTTTGGTTGGGTTGGGTAATGTACTTCAAGAGTGGTGCAACCATCACCATAATATACATAAAATATTTTCATCATGTCAAAATAAAATCTTATACACATTAGTAACAGTCTACATTCACTTTTCATTTTTAAACCTTATTTCCCTCCTTCTATCACTGTAATCACTAAAACGATTTAAAAATTTATGATATAATCTATCAGTTTATTCTTGCCTCTTCCAATGTGGATTTCTCATGGGAGTATACCTTATCCTACTCTCTAGGAAAACTGGATAGACCAAGAGCTTAAGGCAGCAGCCCTATTTGTCACATCAAATCATGGGATTTTTTAAAAAGCCACCCCTTGGGAGCCTCCCAGAAGGAGATAGATTCATCACAGACTTGATCTAAGGACAAATGTAATCTTGGTTTTTAAGTACTGTGACACTCCCTGGAAGAAATAAACACTGATCTCCTTGTCTCT
>NW_022103904.1:2754814-2772615 GCF_000313985.2 Echinops telfairi
ACTATACATAAATTTTAATGTATTATATTTGTAAATTGTACTTATGTTGAAATTAAAAAATATATATTACAATACTATTTTTGCGTTCTATGAAAATTTTTGTTGCTCCATATAGACAAAAATTTTAATTAAGAACACCCCCCCACCTGCCACCCCCATCCCGGTCAATGATGTCCTGCTTTACCAATGTTAAAATCTGGTCACCTTAGCCTAACAGCAACTCCAAGAGGTGTGCAGTTCATATGGTTCCATCTTCTAGATGAAGAGGTGCATTTCAGGAGGTAATGACCTCGAATTTGTTTTTTCCTAGCCTCATTGCGATTTAGTGGAAGAAAGTGAAAGACAGGTCACTGATAGGTAGCTTCCTGCAAGTGAGGTGACCTCCCATCGAGGGAGACAGCTTGACCACAGAAGTCAGCACAGATGGAGGGCCAAGTGCACTCTAAGGATTAGGGAGGATACTCTGCTTAACATTTGGAAGTGACCAGGGAGATTGCTTCTTTATCATGTTCAGCTGCCTTCCTCCTCTGGCCTCCTATTGCATACTCGCTTGATATGAACCCTTCTTGTAACTGAAGCATTTGAATGTTGTTTTATTTCAGAGTAAATATAAGTAGCACCATGACTTTGAAAGAACCACTGCACTAAAAGGGGAGAGATTGAGACATAGACCTTGACCTCTTGAGCACCCTGGATTGAGATCTAACCATAAGAATGTTTCAAATGGATATGAGGATATTTTAGCTCTGGAGAAGATTTTACTGGGGTGGGAGAAGCTTTCAAAGAAAACTATTCAATAAATTGGCCTATCTCTTTAGTGAGTCTTCCTAATTTGGGTAATTCGCCCAAGACTGATAAATTCAACCCTGAGTTTAACCAGGCACTAAAAATAAATGGTTTAAATTATGAAAGGGCACAAATGCTTCCATGCTAAAGGTTGTTTATATAATATACTATTCAGAAAGCATGGCTTGCTGAATCCTGTGAATTAAATGCCTCACTTGCTCACTTGTTACATGAGGATAATTAATTATATATATAGCTATTAGTTTTACAGATCATACATGCACGGATTTTTTCAAAAAACAAACAACTACCAAAAAAACTGTGTGAACCTATCTCTCTGATCAGTGGCTAGCTGAAGACAACTTTTTTCCAGTAATACACTTATCTTAGTTTTAAAGGAGTGCCTTCCAAATAAACACAAATCCCATCAAAATAGGAGCTTCCAAGGGGATCTGCTGGGACAGTTAAATTCCTGGCAGAGACAGCAGCTCAGAAAGTGGTAGCATGTTCTGTTTTGGGGGTTTCAAAGAGGTAATCTTGATAGATTTTTCCCCCCAAAGGATAAAGATAGGATGATCATGCGGGCATTTTAGGAAAAAGTTTTGAAAATGGAAAACTGCACTGATAAGGAAAAGGCCCAGGTAAGTTGTACCAATTTCCCGCCGCAAGCATCTGCACCTTGTTGGACAGTAGCAAGAGTTGTCCTAGGAGAATTTTACCGGGAACCTTTTCCATCCACCATACAGCCCTGCTCTTGCCCCTTCAATCTTCTATTTTGTTCCCCAAACACAGAACATTTCAAAGGAAAACAAATCAAGTCCCCTGAGGATGCAGAAACTGCTGTTTTAGGTGGTATAAATCGAAGAGAGCAAAATTCTTGAGCAAGGATTAGAGAAATGGAAATACCATCTTAAAAAATACATAGAACTAGATCAAGGGTATGTCAGGAAACAACAGCTTCACATTTTGATATTTTGCTTAATAAAGGTTCCTATGATTTTCTAGCAATATTTTTAATTTAGTTTCATATTTCGTGAATCCTTCCATGTGTTCCGAAGGTTAAGGGAATTTCCCCTTTCTACTACACGGATCTTGAAAAACACTGACTACCTATATGATTGGGTGCAGCATGGTTCCTTTCAGACAGAATTATTCTGAATGAATTCTTGGAATTTTGCCATTATAGTTTGGTGACATGATGTGTTAACCTTAAATGATGTCTCCTGTTCACGCTTTTACACAAGCTAATTGTCATTAAGTAGCAGAGACTCTCAGAACTGTCCACTGTGCTTCCTGCTCTTCTTTCTGCGAGTAGCTCATTGTCCTTCTTTTGAATCCAAGGTTTTCAAGATCTTCCTATGTGTGCTTAGAGAATCATCATCACAGCAAATTTATTTCTGTCTGTTGAGATCCACGGTAGGACCAAAGAATCCGACCAGTTCAGCAATATCGTTTTCCCTTCTGCA
The DNA here is from genome assembly GCF_000313985.2 of Echinops telfairi. Lineage (NCBI taxonomy): Eukaryota > Metazoa > Chordata > Mammalia > Afrosoricida > Tenrecidae > Echinops > Echinops telfairi. Next base: position 2,757,067 of record NW_022103904.1, read on the forward strand.
CAGCATGACCGTTCACTATGCTCTGTCCCAGTTTCTCAAACCTCTGCTTCGATTTCCAAGACACTCTGTCAATGTGTATCTTCTAGCTGTCACGAAATGCTCTGTACTCACCATTCTTCATTTCATGCAAAGACAGGTTGGCTTAAATAAATCAATATTGCCAGCCACTAAGTGGTGATTTGTATGTATAAAAGAAATCAAAAGAGTAAAGAAGAAAATTCTAATTTTTGTAACTAGTCTACCAGTGGCCTCATCAAACACTAAGAAATCCGCTTTCCCAGTCAGCTATGCACCTTATCCAATATTTGCTTTCATATGTAAGCTTAGTGAAAATCAGTAATATAACCCAGGAGACACTTGGAGGTGAAAAGAAGTGCAATTGTTTAGTAGGTCATAATATATCTATGAAGGCAGTGTCTTACCTATTAAAATTGCCCACATCTGGGTTCCCCCCCACCCCACCCCTGCAACTCATCTTTCTTAAGAGACAGGTTGGGAGACTAAGGTCAAGGTAAGTTGTACACCAGATGGCCTTAAGCAAAGTCAGGCAGAAACATCAGAAAGTGTTATGTAGAGATGTGATCTATATGGGCTGCGGCCACAAGACAGAAGCAGATCAATAAGCAACAGGCACAGCCTGAGTCATTTCAGGGCAGAGTTAAGGTAGAAGCAAATCTTAATCTGGGAGAAAGCCTTTGAAATACAATAAAACCTGGCTTGATTCAGCACCAAGGAGAGCACTAATCCAAGTCCCTGATTACCACAGGTTTGCTAAAGATGGCCAATGGACTCTCCCTTATAAAGTCCATCTAATATTAGTGTCAGTGGTTTGTGGAATGTTCCACAGAGGCCCTGGTGGTGGAGAGGGCAGTGGGGGTGAGCATGGTGACAGAGCACTTTAGTCAGAAAAAAATCTAGCTCTCTGTTTTCCTGTTGTTGGGCCACTGGGCATAATGAGGTTGGGATATTGTTCTACGAGTTTGCATTTGACATAGAAGGGAACTCTTTTCTTTTTTTATTAATCTCTTAGGCTGATTGGTTACATCTTGAAAAGTTATGACATGCACATGGTGGAAAATCAAACGACGATAAGGAAGCGATCGTCTGACTTTTGGCAACATTCACAAAGGACCACCATAACATTTTGGCTGAAATAGGAGTGATGTCTCACAACTTTGTAGGGCACTGTCTTTCCTTTGTTGAGAACACAGAAAAACATTTTCCACTCAGAATGGCCCAAGCATGCGCAGTAAGTCACACAAACACCATTTGACCTGAAACTCCCTGAATCCTTGAAGAAAGTCAACGTGCCCCCTGCTAACCTCCTCTTCTCAAGGCTCCCCACATGCTGCGTTCTTCCACAGCGGCTTAAAGGTATCATTGCCTTGCTCTGTGTGTACACATGCCTTGTAAAGGCAAAATCATCCTGCCTCTGAATGATTCCTACAATTTCAGGCATGCCATGAGCCATGCATATTAATCATGGAACGTTTAACTACCTCCTTGATCTGGAAATGAAATCTCTGTGGGTGAGCCTAAGATGACACTGGTTTTACTTACTGGCCACTTACTAGGTCGTCAAACCAAACGTGTAGTCAACGGAAATGCTCAACTCTGTTGCCACTCAGTGATGGCTTCTACTCCTTGGTGCTGAAGTTGTGCAGCTGATCTATATTTCAAAATCTAAGTGTAAGTTTATCGAAGGTAAACTGCTGCTCTCTCTCCCATGGAGTCAGCTTGTTGGGCATGTAATATATTTAAATATGAAAGACTCCTTTTGCTTTGGGGTAATCTGAAAAATCCACGTTTTTATTCTGATTATGAACTCAAACCCTTCAAAGGATAGCAAACCAAGCTAAACGCACAGCCATTACGTCAATTCTGACTCCTAGTGACCTTACAGGCCAGAGTAGAATTGCCATGGTGGGTTTCCAAGACTGTTTCTAAGCCTATCCTTTCTCCCAAGGAGCAGCACATGGGTTTGAACCAACAGCCTTGTCACTAACAGCCCAAGGAGTAACCCACTACACAAACAGGGCTCCCTCCAAAAGGCGAGACGTAGGGTTAAAGCCATCCTGTCTCCAAGGAAGGCGATTCCCTGGCAAAATTATCAAAATACACTCAAGTGCTAGATCCTAACCTTTGTACACTCTGCCTTGGACTGTTCTCTGTCATTCTAGTAGATGTGACACAGGAGGAAGAGACATTTCGGCAGAAATTCAGTTCAGCAAATTCAAAAATATCTCTCAGAGGTTGTTACTTGTTCATATAAACACCAAACAAACTTGTCTACTTCAATAATCCATTTAAGATTGTTGTCAGTTCTACAGCATTCAAATTACATCTTTAAAGATTTGTGGACATGTAAAATTCACCTTTTTGGTCCTTAGCATACAAAGAAGCACAAAGCAGGACCCCAATTTTCAAAGATCTGGGAAGAGTGTGGACTGGTTACAGACATAGGAACTATACTGTAAGGACAGGTATAGGTCAGTGTAAGTCATGTACAAAGTTACCATTTTCACATTGGTGTTAGTAATAACTGGTAAAATATGTTAATATTCTATTAACTGCCACCCTCGCAAAATTATAATTTGAAAAGAAATAAAACCTGAATGTTTTATCTAATCCAATTCAAATTAAGTATAATCATCAATGCTTAGTCAAATCATGTTCAATATAATTAAGGAACTTAGATACTACATATTATATGTTTTTTCATAGAATCATTGGATTTCAGGGCTGATCTTTTTTTTCCCCAACTCCTTCCAAACAGCATGCTATCCTATAGCAATCCAGAGGAAGGTATTGCTACGTAAGGATCTCCAGGTTCTGGCACCTCTCCCATTTCACTGAAAGACTCCTAAAAAATTTCAACTTCCATTGGCTATAAATGTGAAACATACAAGCTTCTTTGATTCAAACATCCTTCCAACCATTCATGTGCATATTAGCATATGTATTGCATTTCTTGTCCTGCAGTAATGCTTCTGCTTACAAACAATAGAGCTGAGCATATTCCATCACCCTGGGAACAGATTTCTAAAGGAATTTATCATTTACCTTCCTCAGGATATTCATGTCTCCCTGTGAGCCAAGTCAGAAAGCAGTTGCAACTGATCCTACTACATAAACACCGAACATTATAATGACAATGACAAACAGGCTCCTGTGACTGTGTAAATAGATAAACAGAGATGGCAACAAGACACACAGAGCTGGGATGGCTATGGGAAACCTTGTTCAAACTGGAAGCGGCAGATTTTACTGCTAAAATCATAGGATTTAAAGATGTGGGTGAATCCCTTCTTCATGACTGACTAGCTATATGAATTTGGATAAGCTAAGTTCCCTCTCAGAGGCTAGGTTTCTTCAACTACTGATACTTGACTCCTCGCTCCAAAATGACACCGATTCATGGATTTCAAGTAGGAGATGTAATGCTCCTACTCAAAGTACCAATCCCGCAATGGCCGTAAAGAATCACTGCCCATATATTCTACTAAGGACCCATAAGACATGGGTCACTAACCATCCAGTTGCAGGATCAAACAGCTTATGAGCTGATGCTTAGCAGTGTATATGATGTCATGAGTGCTAGCTCTCAGGAAATGGAACCACTCATTGGTTCTGCCGCCTTTGACTTTTGGGGTGAGAAGCCCTCCAGAGAATGCGCCTTCTCTCCCAAACTGCATGAGTCTTGTTCGTCAGGCATCATGCTGCGATCCCTCCAGAGCAGCGGTACACAGTTGCACTGACGGCCTCGTCGCCCTATGTGAAAATCACATCCTGCACGGGGGCAGTGTCCAACTTCCATGGCGAGTTGCCGCAGCTCCTCAGTAGCTGTCCAACTGATGCAGTCTACTGAAAGAGCCGCTGTATATTTTCTGGTTTCATTCCAGGTAACCCATCCATTCCATGACACAAGATTTAGCACCGAGTTTAACCTTAAGTAGGAATCCATTAGTCAGGAAATATTTTTTTTTTTTAGTTAGGAAATATTTAGGAAGCATTGCAATTTTGAGGAGAACAAGAAGAATAGAAACCATATTCCTGCCATTTCTTTTCACAATTTACATAGTCTTGTCTCAGTCGGTGTTACTTTTAGTAAACGGTGTGAAGGAGTTCTTTCACGTTGTAGGGAAAAGGTGATTTATAGGCCCAACTGCTTTTTATGAACTAGAGATCCCTAGTCAGGTCTTTGTAAGGTCTGTGAAGCCATGAGGAAAGGAAGGCAGCGATTAAAAAGCAACACCAGTTGTCACTGCCCAAGTGAATTTCTTGACGGGGGCGCCCGGCCAGGTTAGCTTTTCATGCATCAGTTGACAATAAGATAAATAATTCCGGGAGTTCCTGCTTTCCTGTCTCCACAGCAATCACGTTGTTCAAGCACAGTTCTCAGGAACAAGCCTAAATAGAACCGGGGTCGACGATACTATCGTGCCAATGTCTGATAGAAAAGAAAACCAGCAATTCCGTATTACAAGCTGAGCCCATTCCATTGGAATTTTTCAGAAAAGGACAATATGGAAAGTGAAATGAACATGAGCCGCCACCTTCCTTTCTAAGCAGACACATTTGATGCGTTCAGTCTTACAGGGCTGTGTGACACCGAGGATCACCCTTTGGTCATTTAGAGGAAAGGCCTTCTGGAGCTACCTGACCACCGCGACAGCTGGTTGTCTCTTGGTGTGGGCGTGTAAGTGGTAGCCGAGAAGGAGGAAGAAACGTGCATGGATACAGTCAGGGTCACAGCTGGGTTCTTTAAGACACTGGAGTCTGTCTTAAGACAGACAAAGCCAGTGGGAGCCAGAGAATTGAGCTCTAGTTGTTACATGGATAACTTTAAGCTGAGCAATCTTCTGGATGCCTGAATAAGTCATTTGTAAAATGTGGATTACGATAGTACTTGTTCCATCAGGTGGCTGAAGTATTAAATGAAATAATAAATGTAAAAAATATTAGCCAAAAGTATAATCCATGATAAATACTAAAATGAGAGTATATTTTACTATATTAAACTATAACATGTAAAAAGAGAGTGCTTAATAAATGATTGTTAATGGATTGAGATCAATGTAAATTATGGTCACTTTGAAGGGAATTCTATTATTAATGGCCTGTTTTACCATTTTTTCCTCCTACACATCCTTTGGTTGCTTTTGCATCCAAATCTAGTTGGTGAAAAGGTTAAAAGCAAGGGTATTTTATTTCAGACTTGTACTGCTTTCAGCAAAAAATGACTATTACTGCCAAAGTCTAATTTAGAAGATGAAAGAGAAAGAAGTGGTAGAAGACCTGCTTTCTCAGTGATCTCCCCAGTGCGCTCTTCGTAGGACAGAAGTGCTGCCAACCCTCCCTCCAGGCAGGAGAGGCGATCGCTCCAAGAAGAGATACTAAGATCATTTGTATGTAGACAACCAATTGCAAAGCCAAAGTGCCCTCATGAAATATTCTGCAAAGAATTTTCTTTCATGACCTTTGTTCTTTACACGGCTATTATAATTTCTCCTACAATATGTTCCACATACTAACATTTTACCAGCTCTGTAACAGCGCCTTGGCTTATTAAATTAACACCATCATAAGAAGAGATGAGACTAGTCTAAGCTTTACACACACAAACAGAGAGAATCTTGGCATCTATTAGTTCACTGCCATGAAGTGGATTCTTACACATAGTGACCCGATAGGAAGGGAAGCACCCCAAGACTGTAGCTCCTTCTGGGAACAGAAAACCTCATCCGTGTCCCGCAGAGCTGCTGCTGATTCCCTGGGACCCACTTTTCCTTTTTTTGAAGGCACGGTAAGACAAAATGTCTTACTGAGAGAACTTGTCTACATCTACCCACTGACCGAAGAGACATGTCAGAACATATTTTGTTTAGAATAAACCCATGCATGTACGGACTGGAAGCTCAGCATTAATACTTACTGACTTACCCTCAGATGCCGTGGCTACCAAACAGCAAAAAGGGTCACAGTTCTCAGAGCAAAGCCCATCATGCCCTGTGTTCCCAGACTCCTTCTCCTTTGCACTTCCTTGATCAGTGGGTCTTAGCATATGAATGCTAAGATGTATTCTCTGGGATGTATCGTATATGTTTATTTATATATTTAATTTATATTTATATATATCATTCTTGTGGTAAAATCATTAGCTTGTTCATCATATTTCCACTGGAGATTAAAATTCATGGGGAACATGAAGGCAGGGCTAACGGTAACTGTGGGTGGAATCTTATCTGTCAGATTCAGTGCTGCTACCCTTTGAAGGTCCCCATAGATTCCTGATTCCCAGACAGAGTGACTAGAGGTCTGGAAAAGTCTACCTGTGTTCGCTTCTCTGATGTTGAACCCTTTTCCAATGATTTAAATGTTTAATTATGCCCCCTGATGCTCTTCTTTCCCTTCTCTCCCCTCCAGTCACCATAGTGATGAATTCTCTGAATGGACTATGCAGCAAATACCCAGGGCAGCTACTCTACCAATGCTTTGTTAGACAGCTGCTGGAGCTATGGGAAGCAGGGAACCCAATGAATTTCAATCTTTTTCAGCACTTGTCATGAAGAGGAGGTTAAAATTAATTAACTCAAGGCAGATACGTGAGCTTAAGGCCAATTGATCAGCTCTGTGTACATGGAATATTCTAAAAATTGGAGATGATCCCCTTTGAAAACCACTCTTCCGTGTGCCAAACTTTGAGTCGATTTTTGTAGGAACTATTTTATGGCCTAGTCACTAGTTTTATTTTCCCCTTTCATTGCCTGGAAGAACCCACACTGTGGGTTTCACTACTTTCCAGCCTTAACTGCCATCATTATCTCCCTGAGCCCCCAAATGGTTTACTATTAGGTTAATCATTAGGGATGATTTCTAAGTGGCAAAGAGATTAACCAGCCAACTCCCACTTAAGGAACTGTGGCTTTGAAGTCAAGTGAAGTAAGCTCTAGACAGAACAGCTAAATCCTAGGTGGCTTCTCTGCTCTTTATTATCCTTTCCTCTTTGGCATTTGCCCCCGTGAGATCTCCTGACACCAAGGCAACAATGCCTTTCATTCTCTCGGCAGTCCCCAAGGGCTGCATATCGAAGCTAGAAATGGAGAAAAGGACTTGCCCAAGGACATGCATAGACCTTCACATCTAGACAGCCAGCCGCTGGTTGTATTTGATTTTCAACCAGAATCACATGTATCAGATGTTTCTGTGAGACCATCCAAAAACCAGAGAGGATGGAAACCCAAGGGTGTGAAGCATCTATGGAAGAGGTCCTAGCTTAGAGCTCACCATGATCTCTTTCAAACCTCTAGTCCTGTGAGGAAAGCAGCATTCCCGCACCTTGAAAGGTTGGTGTCAAAAGCTTTCAATTAAGTAACTGATCCAAGGTCACAAATCCAGGAAGAGGCAAGCAGGGATTTAAACCTCTAGCTCTAAACCCTGGTGCTAAAAAGTACAGAATTCACTTCTAATGAAGCATGACTCCTTTCTCATTGTTTAGTTAGAAATAAATAAAAAATCAAAAATCTGAAAAAAGCCCCACTGTCCCTGTGTAGAATCTAACTTGCAGTGACCTACAGGACAGGGCTCCTGAGAATGTAAATCTGTATAGGAGTCCAATGCTTGACGTCTTGTACCACCAAGACTCCAAGTTAAGAACAGAGCTTTAAAAGTCTAGAACTGACCAAAACAATGACGTCCCCTATATATTTGGTCATTAGCCTGATATTTTATTTTAGTGATGGAATAACGGAACAAAGACAATTCAAGCATCGACGTTAAAGCGCCAGTGGCCTGCTTGCAGCCTGTTTAGAGATGAGGGTGAGGCAGGGACGTGAGGAAGAAATCATTACTCAGCCACTCAGCCACCAAATCTGCACTGGCTAAGCTTCCGATCTTTCGAGATACATCGAAGTGATGGTTTCTACCAGTGACTGCCTGAGTTTCCCATTGGCCCTGGGCTATATTTTGTTGTTAGAAGCGGGACACCTACCATTAAGCTTGTTTCACCATTCCATCTTTCCAACTTCAGTTTTCACTCACTCGTAAAGCAGCATCCACAGAGAACCAGAAATAGATTAATGGGGAAACCAAGTAAGATACACAAGGGAGGTGTTATTTTATCTCTTATGAAACAGGGACTAGAAAGGCACAGAGAAGGAGAGAGGGGTGGTGCAGACCAGCAGTCTGCCATTTACTGCTTCATGCCAGGAGATAATTTAAGGGATAGAGGCCTCGTCTTCTATTTCGAAAGAACCAGCCACGGATGTTAGGGAGCGCAGTTATTATTTGCTGACACGTAAGGGGTCAATGTTGGAGCTGACTCCATGGCCATGAATCAGTGGTTCAAACCATCAGATGACGTTGTCTGCTCCAATAGACTGGCAGCATCAGAAACCCTACACAGTTAGACTCCGTGGCAGTGTTTGGGGTGTTTGGGGGTGATTTGGGGGGTGGGCATGGGGTAGCAAAGGTGAGAGAATTTCAAAGCAGTAGAGAAGATCCAAATGTATAGACTTCTGTGGAAACGAACATGAATTAAAGAGAAGTCATTTCTTTCCTAACCCAGCAGGTGTAAGAAATCCTTGGGTAAAGTAATGAGGGTTGCCTAAAGTTCAATTCCATGGTGGTAGTACCTATCAGTCCAATAGTAAGCAGCATAGACCCCTCCCTCCACCATTCTTCCCATCTATAGAACATCCTTAGCCATTATATACTAGATTCAGGCAGACCTCATCTTCCATGTAAACATCCACCAAACAATGAAGCCATTTAGAGATGGGGGTCAAGCAACAGATACCAATGGCCAATAGTTCAAGTAATGAAAGAATGCAAAATGGGGTTGTGTCATGAAGCCACTCCAACGACAATATACTCTTTAACTCCTCTCCAGAAGTGTGGTAGGAGAAAGGTATCTTGAGGAGAAAGAGTGCTCTGGTGTATTTTACCCGTAATATGGAATATATATTATTGTTTATAAACAATATATATATCAGCGGTTCTCAATCTGTGGGCCCCCACCCCTTTGGGGGTCGAATGACCCTTTCACAGGGGTCACCTGATTCATAACTGTAGCAAATTACAGTTCTGAAGTAGCAAAGAAAATAATTTTATGGTTGGGGGGGGTCACCACAACATGAGGAACTATATTAAAGGGTCGCGGCATTAGGAAGGTTGAAAACCACTGATATATATATATATATACATACACATATACGTATATATACATACACATATACATATATATACATACATATATATATATATAACAACATATATATGTACACATCTAATTTTTTTAAGACATGGGACAATCCCTGTGACTCAAACATTGAGACTGCCAATCTGAAAAGTTCTACATTTCAATAGGTTTCAGTCAGGATTTTATTTTTTAATCCCTAATATTCTTGCATTGCGATCACCTCAATGTGCGTCATCTTCCAAAATGAAGAATCACACTGAAAGGCACCTCGTGACGTCGGACAAAAATAAACTCTGGGTTTACATTTTGCCCCGTGGGAAGTGTTAGTATTCAACCTGCAGCTTCCCAGTTGACATAGCAGGATCCTGTAATTACCCCTAAAGGCCATTTGATTTGATTATATATTCACCACCATGTATAATTTACATAATGTTTTACAATTACCATTAATATGCAAATGCTAGACTAAAGATTATGTGGCTTAGAAATGCAATGCAAGTGCTTCTCTGATGGCCCTACACCATGTGCATAAAGATATCTAACCCAAAGGCCTTTCAATGTTGGAAAGGAAATGACTCCTGGCAATCAAGATCAAGACTGCGGTGTGAATGAGCATGCAAGTCAACATTTGCAGTTCACCTATCATAGTACACAGAGCCATGGACAAGTTTAGTAAGCATCTTTCCGTCTAAGGCACTAGCCTGCACATCCAGAGTATGAGAGTAAACAACAGTTTTCTCTGCAACTTCCTCCGAGGTGCTCCATGACATTAGAAAGGAGGGTCCAGGCTAGTACAGATATAGGGAAGCAGCATTTAGACATGTGCATATTTTGGGCATGTAAGTAGCATGAAAATTACTTGCCAGGTGAACATTATGACATGCTAATCCGATAGGCCAGTTTATGACATTGAATCCTCCTTCCCCATTTCCCAGGAGCTCTGGTGGTCTAGTGGGAATACATTAGGCTATAATCCACATGGTTGCCAGTTCAAAACCACCAGCAGCTGTGCAGGAGAAAGACTGGGCTTTCTACTCCCATCAACAACACAGTGTTGAACACCCACAGGGAGACACGATGAGTCAGCATTGACTTGACGGCAGTGAGTTTGGTTTGGTTTTGCTTTGGTGCCACATTCCCCAAGGACCTTAGTGGTGCTGTGGGTGAGGGGTTGGGCTGTTAACCCAAACCTCACAGTTCAAACCCACTGGCTGCTCCTTGAGTGAAAGATGAAGCAGTCTGCTCCCATAACGATTTACTGTCCAGGAAACCCTATGGGGCAGTTCTATTCTGCTCTATAGGATCTATATGAGTCTGAATCAGCCCAACAAATGAATGGGTGGGTCTCCATTTTCCAACAGTCCAAAACCACCTGCCAGTGAGTAAATCCCAAGGGAAAGTGACTCGATAGAGCAAAGTAGAACTGGCCAATAGAGTTTCTTAAATCAAATATTTAAAGAAACAGGCTGTCACGTCTTTCTCCCTCAGAGTGGATGGCGGGTTACAGCTAAGGTGAGGACATTTTGGTTAATAGCCAAGTGCTTTAACCATGGTGCCACTACGGTTCCTCCTCCCCAACTGGAACCCTGCTAAACAGGGAAAAGGAATGTGGGAGAAGGGAGAAATGCCTATGTCACTGTAGCATCACTGTTGATGTGTTAAGTGTGCAAACGCCAGGAAATTCTGTTTCAGTTCCCATAGCAAATGCAGCTTAACTCCTGGGTCTGATAAATTATGAAGATTAATCCCACTTGGGATATAAGGAAACAGTGCCTCTGGGCAAGGGATCCACAGGTAGGTGCAGCTTTGCATTAACAGAGTACTAATAAGATTGAATTTTACCTGAGCCCATTGTTCAAGAAATCCCTCAAAACTTTCCACGTCTGGTGAATAGCAGGGTTTACTGGGAGGAACTGACGATGGCTTAATACTCATTGGAATAACTAACTTCCCTTTCTGTATTCTCCCTTCTGTTTTCCCCAGTCTCCTAGGATCCTAACAAGCCCCACACCCACTGCCATCCAGTCAGTTCTGGCTTAGAATGATGCTGCATCAGGTTTCCGAGCTGCCAGCCTCATCTTTCTCCCTGGGAATGGCTGGTGGGTTTGAAGCAGTCATAGTTTGGTAAGCATTCCCACGCTTACCAAACAGAGCCACCAGTCGCCTTCCTAGGACTCAAGGTCTTATAAAAAGCAAACACACGCACATTCTTAGCAGACTGGCCCTAACGTGCTGCAACCACAGCATGTCATTCACCCAGCCTCCCCGCACTGCCCCCAGTTTAACTTTCTTGAACAAGCTCACCCGCCTTCCTCCTGCACTTTAGTGGAATTGGACGTTAGTGTCTCTCACTCCTCACTTTGGTCTTCTCCTTTCCTCCTACTCTCCCATCAACGCAGTGGGGGAATTCTCATTTTCTATGCAGGAAACCAGAGCCCTGGTGGTATAGTTGTTGTGTATTGGGCTGCCAACCCCAAGGTCAGCTGTTCGAAACCACAGGCACTCCTCAGAATAAAATAGGCTTTCTACTCCCATCAAGAGTTACAATCTTGGAAATCCACAGGGGAGTTCTCCCCTGTGCTAGAGGGTCACCATGAATCAGGACCAACACCATGGCTGTGAGTCTGGTTGGGGTTGATTTATTCAGGAAACCTGGGTTCAATTCCCAGTCAAGTTCCTCATGTGCAGCCACTCACCTCTCCATAGAGGCGTGTGTGGCTATGATGCCAAACCGGTGTCACCAAAGCTTCCTAACCAAGATGGGCGAGGAAGAAACGTCTAGTAACCTCCTTCCACTGCCCAGCCAATGAAAACCTGATGGATCACCACGGTCTAACGCTGTTCACTGGGGAGTCCTCCAGAGATAGGGCTGCTCTCCCTTACCCAGTTCCTCGTGCTGAAAAGGTTCTTTTGAATAAATGACATCTTTGTCATCTTTGAACGTCATCAGGTGTAACTGTTTTCCTTTTACAGTTTCAAATGCTCCTCCAGGTGAACCTCAAGGGAAACCGCACTCAGATGAGCAACCCCCTCGAAACTCTTTTTCAGAGAGAGAGATGCTCCCTCTCACTGGCACCACTTGACTAGGGATAGTTTCGTGAGGAAGAGGCTGGGGATTCCAGAAGAGGCTCAAAAATAAAATAAACAACCAGTCTCCCTTTACTGGAAAGCATAAGATGTAATTTTAATATATCCATGCAGTAAGAATAGGACGGACGGACGGACACACACACACACACAGTAAAATGACTTCTGGAGTCCCTGAGGGACGGACACACACACACACACACACACACACACACACACACACACACAGTAAAATGACTTTTGGAGTCCCTGAGAGGCACCCTTAAGGATGTGGCCACTACCCAAGAGATTGGTGGTTTGAATCTACCTTGAAACACTTCTGGCATAGCGGTAGGGAGTTGCGCTGCTAACACCAAGGCCAGCAGTTCAAAACCACCATCCATTTCTGAGGAGAAAGATGAGGATTTCTATTGTGTGGGACTTTTGAGTTTAATGTTAATGGTGGCAGAGTAACCTGTAAAGGGATATCAATAATCTCGTACAACAAAAAGAGTATAATCAATGCCACTGAATTTAGACACGTACAAGTTGTGGACTTGGAGAATGTTTTGTTGTGGATATTTTTGCTACAATTAGAAAAAAATAGTTACATGAATCACAATGACTACAAGGAAGCAGGAAATGTTCTAGAATTGAATGTGGTGATAATTATACAACTATTCTTGATATGATTGAATTATTGACTTGTCTGACATGTAGATGAAATCCTAATAAAACGGTTAAGAAGGAAAAGTTACAATCTCAGAAACCTACCAGAGAAGTTCTACCCTGCCCTGTAGGGTCACTGTCAGTCAGAATCAACTCAATGGTAGTGAGAGCAGCACCCCAAAAGAAAGAGCTGTGTTTTCTTCTGAAATCCTACCGGGAATTCTTCAACTTGGGTCACCATAAGCAGGAATTGGGGGGACAGAACTCAGCCCCAGAGTCCTTTTTCTCACCATTGTGCCATCATCCTGGACTATTCTTAGCTCCAGCTGTGTGACCTCACATGCTGGATGTAGAGTATCCAGAAACTGTGAAATCCAGAATCAGTATTATAAACACTCAAACTCCATAGACAGTCTGTTATCCTATTACCCTTACTAATTCAATTATTAATTGGTACGATTCTTCCATCTGGTCAAAACTTCAAGTCCAATCAGCCCCCTCCTACCACCCCACAGTTCTTTCTCCTGTTCCAATACCGTGGTCCATTGTAGACTCATCCTCTCTTCTTCTTTGTCCTGCTGATCCTCTAGCCCATTGACTTGCCCAAATCTTACCCAGGATGGAGCCCACAGGCTACCTGCTCTGTGCCTAAGCAGGAACAGCAGAGGTGTTTGATGGAACACGAGCTCAACATGAATGTCACTGCTTGCCTACGGTCAAAATCATTACCTGGGTCCTTGGCACTATCTGAGCACATCCTTATGTTTCTGTAAACAGCCTGCCCCCACCATTTTACGACAATCACTAAAATGTATATTGTACTGCTTCTAAGGGTTTTCCTTTAGCTCCCTACTCTAAGGGGACGTCTCCACGTCCTTCAGAGAGAAAACAGAAGCTACCAACAGGACCTTTTGTTAAAGTCCCACCATAAAATCCACACCACCTCTGCAAGCAATATGTAGTGTAAAGGCCATATACTGAGAGAGGAAGAGAATCCGATGATTAGGTTCAAATAATTGTTAGTGAACTATTTTACCTCTCTGGGCCTTGGTTTCCAAAGAATGACACTATACCTGTTTTAGAGTAGGTAAGTGACAGGAGACAATCCCAGTGAAGAAAATGTGCACTCAGTAATGTTAGCTTTTAGGGGCTCTGGTCACACAGTGCTTAAGCACTTAGCTTAAAGGGTTGGCAGCTCAAACCCTCCATAAGCTCTGTGGGAGAACAACACACCAACACGCCCCTGTAGAACTTATATAGAACCTAAGAAACTCTATGGGGAAGCTCCAATCGAACATTTATGGCCATGAGTCAGAGATGGCTTGGCGGCATATGCCATTCGCTGTTCCATTGCTAATAGGAATCAATGCCTCTCTCTTCTCCTGACCTCTTTCCCTCAAGTCCTATTAAGATGCAGGATATATCCTTTCTCTTTGTAAAGTCTTAAGACATACTCAGATCCATACCTTTCCCTACCAGAGACCACCTTCAAGGAAGAACGTTCCTACTCCAGGTGTCTTCTCTGCCGCTGCTCCATCCTGCTTACCTGGGTTCAGACACTCTCACTGGCATCCTGCTAACCCTTAACAACCAACTCCTGAGAGTGGTGGTAGCACATTGTTTTGTTTCTGCTCAGTTCCGTGGGGTAAACACTCCCACTCCGGCTAATTTTCAGCTGCCAACTGTTCAAACAACCTGCTTCGAAGCTCGCTGAAAACTGAACAATGGGCTCCCGCACCTCACTGATATGTGATATATACTGTGGTTCTCAGATTCTAACAAACAACCTAAACACACACACCGACACACACAGTTTTAAAAGATTTCCACTCCCAATTCTACACACACACACACACACACCTCCTCACAGCTGGCTCCTGGTATCTGCTTCCCAGTCTCTCATTCAGTGCTGCTCATTCGTTCCACTTGGCCTTCATTCCATCTCCATCCGTTCCTGGAAAGGTGCTTGCTAAGGCCTCCAGTGTCCCCCAGAACACATTTCAATTATCCTCTAACCAAACGCTTAGAGTCATTGCCAGTCTTCACCCCTTTTAGTCCTCGCCACGGGATCATATGCTCTGCTTTCTCTACAAAGCCCTTAAATGAAAGAGTTCCCTGGGTGTGCAACCCCTTCCTCTTGTTCCAATTTCTCTTGAGACCACCTTAGTCCACCCCTTGCTCTTAACAATACACGTGGATATGACACCCACATTTCTTTCCTCTGGCCCAAACTACTGTGTTTTCAGATTTCAATACATATTGATTTTGAAATTTAAAAATGTTCCTACACTAGGAGACTAGAAGATCAAAAGCAAGCTTAAGAAAGCCCCTGCCTCAAACACCACCCAGGCCGTTTGAAAAGAAGCGATGTCAACCAGGTAGCCACTGCGTAAGGAGCTCGGGAGTTGGCACTGGGTCCGGAAGACAGGGGTGCAAGACCCCGCTCCTCTGTACTACTTGGCACGTACGGAACAATATCCTGTGGCAGGTAAAACGGAATCTCACGGAGCGTGGAGCGAGGCTCCCGGTGACACGCGGCGTCCCCTGCCATTGAGCACACAGACCTTCGGGGGTCATCCCCTGAAGAAGGCCCTGTGGCTTTCATCCAAAGGTCT
>NW_022103904.1:2773371-2776308 GCF_000313985.2 Echinops telfairi
TGGAAACAATTTTGCACCTGCTGCATGTAAATGACAAATTTGGTCAGAATTTAAGAAAAACCCATACAAATAAGATCTCTGTGTTCTGCAGGAGGCCTGGTGGTGCTGTGGGTTAAACGCTGGGCTGCTTACTACAAGGTCAGCAGTTTGAAGCGACCAGCTGCTCCAAGGGAGAAAGATGAGGCTTTCCACTCTTGTAAAGAGATAGAGTCTCAGGAATCCATGGGTACAGTTTTACTCTGTCCTATAGGATCACTGTGAGTCACAGTATACTCATTGGCAGTGAATTTGTGGGGTTTTTAAAAAATGAGTTTTCTGGAAACATACCCACCTCTATTTAGGTAAAACTATTTAATTCATAGGGGCCATTGATTAATGACAGGTGACAGGTTGCTTACACAGTCATGCAGATGCTGTGGAATTAAATATTATGATCGAACTGTGCTGAGATGTCCCGTGGGATATGCCATTGGCTGAAAAGAAAGTGGAAACTAGAAAACCAAAGCTGGAAAATCATCCAGTTCAGTCTACATATGGTGTGAGGTCTAAATGTAAGGTCCTACCAGTTTCAAATAGTTCACAAAAAAATAGAATTAAAAGGCAATGAAACATTTCCATGAACCTTCAGGAGCTGCCACCTTGTAATTTTTTTTCCTGAAATTGAAACAGATAGCTATTAATTATATAAAAATGAGAAAATAAAGTATGAAAAAGAAAATAAATACCCAAATTGTTAATACACTTATTTCTGTCCATTCGTTTTTATACATAACATCTGGGCCTCTTCATCA
This sequence comes from Echinops telfairi, assembly GCF_000313985.2. Taxonomy (NCBI): domain Eukaryota; kingdom Metazoa; phylum Chordata; class Mammalia; order Afrosoricida; family Tenrecidae; genus Echinops; species Echinops telfairi. The sequence goes on from NW_022103904.1 coordinate 2,774,163, forward strand.
CTGCACTGCTGTATACAGAATAGTTTCTAAGACCAGCAGACGTTCAACACACGTGCCATTTCAATCATCTCCTAATCGCCTCATTGGTGAAGAGACTCCTGCTCCAGCGTTTGGGGGATGAACCTGACAAACAACCTGAACCGATGAGGCTGACCACAGCTCATTAGCAGCATGTATCACAATAGGAGAAACGAGGTGAGTCAATGTCACACAAGACTATACAGGGGTTGCAGTAGAGACCAGCAGGAACTAGCAGGTGATGTATGAGGCAGGCTTTATGGCAACAAGAGGCTAGGGTGCCCCACCTCCCACTGACCCCCAAGTACCCTGAGGGAGAATGTGATTAGCACACTAAGCAGGGGCAAACAGGGACTGTGAGGGGTCCCCTTGACAACGAAGGGGGGCTGTTTGGTTAGGGCATTATGGGTGGGTGCTGAGCGGAGAGGAGAACTCAACACTGGGCCATCAGGTGGTTCTGACAAGGTGGTTCCAAATTCACAAGATGTTAGGAAACACAGACTACAAGAGGACTTCAAAAGTGCAGGAATCGTTGCTTTGTGACATTTGAAAAAGACCATTTGTGGTAGATTTGCCCAGTAGGCTGTTTGTTTCTTTCTTTTTAAAAACTTTTAGCTTGTTATCATGAATGGGATGAAGGCTTACTGAACAGATCCATTTTCCATTCAGTAATTCAGACATAGTTTCTCCATGTCGTTGATGCAATGTAACCTCACTGATCCTGCTGTTTCTTTGTAAGGAAAAAACGTTCATGGAAGATCTCAGTATTTTTTAATCTCATTTTTCCATAACCTTTTTGAGTCCCCCTCTTAAGTAGGGAGTCCTTTCATTTGGGGGTAATGAGGAATGTTTGGAAATGGATCATGATGACGGCAGCCTAACCTAACAAATGTCATGAATGCCACTGAGGTGTATGTATACAAATGGTTAAAATAGCAAACCGGATAGACATTCCACCATAACACACTTTTTCAACAATGAAAATTCACAAAGTCTTAAGGTAAAAAGCAGTAAAGGAGATAATGTCAGTGATGGTTTTACTGCTAAAATGTTTCTGCATGAAATTCTCTCTGCGTGTCTCAAACGTATCTCTATTAACTTTGGAATCACAAAATTAACAAACCAGAAATTGAAACTTAGTCTGGAACAGCTTGACAATTCCTACAGAGGTTAAAAGAGGCAGGGTTTCTACTTTGTTATTAACATTGTGAAGGTGAAAATGTTGCCTGGAGATGCTGGCCCTCCCTGTATTGGAGCTGTACATAAATATCAAAAAAACAAGTTTGAAATATGGACTCTAGGTAGGTTATTCCCACCTATAAATAAAACTGTCTAACCTTTACTTGATGGTAAGAGAGTCCTAAATTCAGCCTTATGGAGGCTTACAAAACACTTGCTTTAGAACATTCGAGAGAAGATCCTGGGCTAAGAGCACAGAAAATGTCAGGAGGTTTCCTTTGGTCCATGTCCATTCTATTGGAGCGGAGATTATTTATGGATCATTTATTTCACCTTGACACATATGAAAATTCACGTGCCTACCTTCCTCCCTCCCTCCCTCCCTCCCTCCCTAAACTTGCTCTTATCCAAGGCTGTCTGGCATGAAATGGGCTGTGGAGTTGTGTCACACCCAGATGTCCATGTGAAACTCTCTCCTACTCTGTCCTTGGCTGCAAAGGGATGTGCTAAAGAGCCCTCCTTGACCTTGCTCTAGGAAGTCTCTATCAAGCTTGGTTGCTTTACTCATTAATAGCAACATGTTAATGGTTGCTTTACTCATTAATAGTAAAGCCCATTTGTAGACCACTGGAGATCCCCTTGCAGAGGGGTTTCGGGGAGGGGACGAGCCAGACAGGGTACGATTAGCAATGATGAAAAATACAACTTTCCTCTAGTTCCTAAATGCTTCCTCCCCCACCCCCCTACCGCCCTATCACTATCATGATCCGAATTCTACCTTGCAAGTCTGGCTAGACCAGAGGATGTACACTGGTACAGATAGGAACTGTAAACAGGGAATCCAGGGTGGATGATCCCTTCAGGACCAGTGGTGTGAGTGGCGATACTGGAAGGGTAGAGGGAGAGTGGGTTGGAAATGGAACCGATTACAAGGATCTACATGTGACCT
>NW_022103904.1:2778507-2779978 GCF_000313985.2 Echinops telfairi
TGGGACAGGAGAAAACTTCTACTGCATAGAAGGGATACATGACTCAAAAGCACCCAAGACAGCTTGGATGGTGGTAATAGAATCTCTGTAGCCATTCCTCAGATTAATGGAAGAGATGGAGGGGACCCAGCTGATGTCCTTGAGGGCGGGGGTGGAGGGTTTCCTTATATCAGGGGTGCTAACCCTGCCTTCGTTATGCTGAGGGGTGAGAGGGAGCATTCCTGGCACCAAATCACAGGTGGTATGGTGGAGGAGCTATTCCTCAACTGGGAGGGTCTCAGGCCTACACCCCATAGCAAATATTTTTAGCTCAATCTTCAGTAGAATCTTTCAAATGAAACCTATGCTCCATTTTATACTAATTATTCATGAGAAAACGGGTCCCTGATTTATTAGCCATCTTTGCTAGCCTGTCCCAACTCTGTTAAAATCATGAATTAGGGGAAGTTTGAAATCCATAGTCTCTGGTTTTGTTCCATTTCGCCAGCTTAAGTTGGAAATTTTCTTATGTGAAGTTAGGCTGACTTTACCCTTTTTAACTTTGAGAACATGAGTTAATTTGAGCGCTCGCTCTGTACATTTAAACCTAAATCCTAGACTTGCTTGAAGATGTAAATTTTATCAGTTGTCAGAGGCAGCTCCCCATGGGATGGTGAGGTGAGGGAAAAATCAAATTATATTCAGATGAAAGCTTAGCTGGCTCCCATCTGGCTAAACTCTAAGCTTAAAATAAATGCAATTTTCCTTTCTTCACCTCGACCAATTAGACATGGGAGATATTTCTCTAGGAGGTGAAGTGATAACAATCGAGGGGGGTTATACGGAGCCAACTGCAAGGGCATCGATTTAAACACTCATTACCATGCCTTGAGGGCACCATTGACACAGAAGAAGTCATGCTGCTCCAGGCCCTTCACGCTGCAGCACTTCCAGAGCCTTCCGAGCTCTACGGGAGGGTGACAAACAGACTGAGAGAGGATGCGGCAGGCCGAGAAAAACTCATATGAAGACACAATCGCAAAAAAAAAAAAGACACAATCTCTTTTGGGTCTTTGTATGTTTCCCCTGTAGCAGAGGGCTAAGGCCTATGCTGGAAGTTATGTATCGACTTCATGAACACACCATCCCCTTCCTGCCTTCTATTAAACTCTTTCAGCTCTGAATGTGTAACATATTAAGAGCTGTGTTAAAGTATTAAACTTGGGATCCTAGCTATAAATAAGGAAAACAAGACTAACAAAAACCCACAAACAGTGGCCATTGAGTCAATTTCAAACTCACGATGACAAATGTGCAGTAGAACATCACTGAGCTCCACCAGGTGTTCATGTCCGACATTCTGGAAGGTCCCTGGGTGGCACAAGGGCTAGAATCCACCCAGGGGGGTGCTGTGTAATAAGACTGTCAATCTGATTCCATACAATTACAGTCAAGAAACTCTATGGAATAAATAGTTCCACTTTGGAACACA
>NW_022103904.1:2780575-2781607 GCF_000313985.2 Echinops telfairi
TCCACTTTTGTTATTGTGGGATTGTCTTCTATATATTCTGAAAGGGGGCACATGCTCATAAAGGAAGAGTTCTGTGATCCTAGAAGCTGAACAGGTAAGATTTTTTGGAGGTTTACAGCTACTAGGTTGAACTGAATGTCACCACTTTCCTCCATGATCGTGGATAAATGCTAGCCTGGCTGGGCAAACAAATCATCAAAAGCAAATTTGGGGGGGGGGACGAAAATTGGCTCTCTCTTGATTGGGATGGCAGTTGCATAACTTATTACATAGATTAAAAACTACAGAACTATATATATAAAAAGGTAAATATTACTTCGTTATACATCAGTGGATCTCAAAAAATATTACATTCATGGGTTACAAAGTGTTGGTAGAAAATTTCAGTCAAAAGGTAATGCTATTTTCCATGGACTTTTAAGAAGCCCCTTCATAGCAAATGGAGAAATCCAGATGCAAAAGTTTCTAAGTGGAGGAGGATGAACTCTATCCCCACCATCCCAGGCACATTCATCACCCTTCTCTCAATTCTGGAAACAATTTTTTTCTTATTTTTCCCAAAACTGATCTTATGCTTTAAGATTAAATTAGCAAGCTGCTTCAGAGAGTTGACTGATTATTGTTCAGCAACAAAAATAGTGTGGGATGTTTGGATTCAAATCTTCTACAGTCAACCAGAGAGAAAGCTCCGTGCGCATGTGCATTTCGTTTACCAAAAGATAGATAGATGATAGATAGATAGATAGATAGATAGATAGATAGATAGATAGATGATAGATAGATATAGATAGATCCTTCTATCTATATAATTTAAAAGGACAATTAAACTTGAGAACATTTTCCTCATCTGGCATAGCAAGAAGAAAAACCTATTCTGTCATATAGTCTCCACTATCATTAGCCAAAAAAAGAAAATTCATTCTCAGGCCCATCAATCTCTCAAAAATATTATTTCATACAAAATAATTCAATATGGATAAAGCTAACTTTGTTTCAACTAAAATTTAAATCTTTATTTTAGTTCAAACATTA
>NW_022103904.1:2786148-2788043 GCF_000313985.2 Echinops telfairi
TTTTTTTAAAAGAATTATAATGGGGAAAAAAACAATATATGTCTTTTCTAACTTAATAGTTTGTAGTTTCAAAGTAAAACTATCACCTCCTATATATTCCAAATTAGAATTGTCCCATATCCTTATTGTTTTAAAGACTACATTGTCCTCGTCCCAATGTGCCAACTGATCACAGAGCCCCGCGGTGAGCAAAGTCCATGGGTTTCTCTTAAATATTAAACATAAAACAATTTACTTCTCCCCTGTCATTAAAATGGAGCCAACTCTTTTGATATGCAAAATTTAAATGAATAGAATTTGTCAAAAAATATCCAACATTTCTAATAAATTTTCCAAGAGTGAGACAATGTTTTGAACTCTCAAGCTGACAAAGAAGCTCCCTGGTCTGGTTCAGCTGTTAGTTTTATGATAGTAGTTAATGTGGTAACACAATTAATCTTTAATATACTGTGGGGGGGGGGGGAGAAAAATTAAAATCACCTTTCCAGAGGTGGTTTGACAGTAAGTACCACCAAAATTGAAAGAGATACTGTATCTATTGACTAGAGTTCCATTTCTAGGAATTTATCCTAACTAAAAGAGAAATGATGAACACATTTATCTAAGGATAATCATCCCAGAGGTGTTTGGAATAGTCAACATTTAGAAACAACTTCAACTTAACAATACAGATATTTCTATGAAGTAGAATGCTGTTATGTAATTGTTAAAGAACATGTCTTTGAAGAAAATGTCAAGGTATAGAAATAAGTTATTGATATAATTCTGAATAAAGAAAGAAAAGGACTCTGAACTTCAAGGCAATAGGATCTCACGTTTCTAAAAGGTACGTATAAATACAGACCTATGTAATACGTGTAGATAATGTAAGAATATATACAGTGCAGACAAAAAGGAACCATGCCACGATGCCTAGAGCTGTTCTCTCAAGGCCATGGAAGACTGGTTGCCTCTGAGTTGATGCTGACCCCAGCAACCCCATGTCTGCATGTACGCAGAGGAGGAGACGTGCGCCCCAGGGCCTTCAGGGCCAGGGCTTTTTGAAAGTAGATATCCTGGTCTGTCTCCCAAAGGGTCTCTGGCCAGAAATTTTAGCCAGAAATCTACTAGTTAACCCTTTGCACCCCTTCTGGTGGAATTACAAGGAGCTTTAATTTTCCTCGTTAAACAAACAATGGCCATGCTCTTGTTTTTCTATTTTATTTTTAATATATCAATTTTATAATCAGAAACACATATAGGTAGATGCAAATAAAATACATTTAATATATGTTTGATGTTGTTTCATGTGACTTCTCCCTCTTTTCTATAGTAGCTTATGGCATAGAAAGATCAAGGGCAATCACTGGATGATTATGTCAGTTTTTAAAATTCTGGTTATTTGAAATGCTAACCCCCCACCTAATTCACAATAAGAAAAGAAAAGAAAATCTGATCATCTGTGAAACTTCTAATAAAGGAGATTTTGAAATAACATATGCTGTATCACTTGTCTAAACAGTGGTAGAAATTAAAGGGTTACTGTGGGAAAATAGCTTTATTCTGCATTATTTCACTTATATAGACTTCCTCTTTGCTTCTATATGTCTCTTACTAGTCTTATTCATATCATGTTGGTTAACAGGAGTGATCATAAAGGCAAAAATGTTAGAATATAAGTTAAAACCTATCCATGGCTGCTCATTGGATTCTGACTCATAGTCAACCATTGGACGGAGTACACTTTCCCCAGAGGAGTTCCAAGGCCACAGATATTTATGGAAGCAGATGGGCACATTTTCCTCCTGTGGAGCTGCTGGTGGATTTGAACTACCAACTTTTTCAGTAAAAGGAAGAATGTTTAACCACTGTGCCACAAGGGATCCTTGATAAAGTTAAATCCAGAATTCATTTTC
>NW_022103904.1:2788897-2790256 GCF_000313985.2 Echinops telfairi
GGGTAACACTGTCCTTTTGTTTCAGGACCCGCACCTATGAGGCATCACATACATGATGCTCATTTTACTAATCTCTAAAGAAACTCTTCTAACAGGCATCCAAATCAAACAAAAACAACAGGCAGTTGGGTGGATTCAATCCAGGGCAACCACATTTTACAGGGTGTAACTGCTCCACAAAGCTTTCTTAACTATAACCTTCATGGAAGCAGATCACCAGACGGGACTCCCTTTTACTGTCTCCTGAGTCCAGTGGGACTGCCAACCTTTAGGCTAAGCAGTTGAGCACAAACATTATCCACCACCAGGAACCGCTTAAGAACAAATCTAGGAATATATACCATATATACTCGAGTATAAGCCGACCCGAATGTCAGCCAAGGTACCTAATTTTACCACAAAAACTGCATTAAAAATGTGCTGAAAAACTCGGCTTATACATGAGTATCCAGAAGTGGTACCTACAAAGGAGATGTGAGCAAAAGTCATTCAGAAGTTGTCTGTGGTTAAGGGTCAGCCTCAATTTATCACGGCATCCATGGTGGGCAACTCATCCCTTAAAATAAACCCTTACAGACAATAGCACATCTGAGTTACACAATGTGTGGAAAACTAAATAAACCCAACGTGCTTACTTCTGACTCTACCCCACCAAGTCGTGTAGAAGTGCCGAGAGGCATTGCAAAGCTGCAAATCTTTCCAGAAGCAGACTGCCACAACTTACTGGGCACCTTTCGGTTAGCAGCCAAGCACCTACCCACTGCACCTCCTGCGCACCATGTAAAATGTTTGATGCATGCCTTGATGGGAACACAGACAACATTTACTGAATTATGCAATTTCAAGGTGAATTATCTTTTGTACTACTCAACTATGACCAACAGTAAAAGAAATAACAAAACAACAACAAAAACAAACTAAAGATCAAATTCAGGCCACGAAGTCAATTCTGACTGACAGCAATCTGACAAGATAGTCTAACCACTTCTGGGGGCTCGGAGCCTGTAATACTTCAGACATGCTGTCAGGAGAGGCCAGTTCCTGGAGGAGGACATCGTGTTTGCGAAAGCAGAAGAGCAATGAGAAAGAGGACGGCTCTCAGTGAGATGGCCCCACATGGCGGCTGCAACATGGGTGCCAACGTCAGAGGTGGTGTTTGAAGAGGGCGGGGGACGGGCAGTGTTTCATGCTGTTGTCCAGAGGGTTCCTGCATCAGAACTGACTGGCAGGCAACTAACAATGACAATAATATTTATTAGATATTCATCCATTTATCTATCTTAATGGCTCTGTATATAACTAATAAGGGGTAACACTGTCCTTTTGTTTCAGGACCCGCACCTATGAGGCATCACATAC
>NW_022103904.1:2791703-2814764 GCF_000313985.2 Echinops telfairi
CCACATTCACCTTAGATGTGTTTTTATTCTGGGTCTTAGGTGCCTGATACCTAATCCCATTGACACCTCATGATCACACAGGCTGATGTGCTTCTTCCATGTGGGTTTTGTTGCTTCTGATCAAGATGGCTGCTTGTTTATCTTCCAGCCTTTAAGACCTCAGATGCTATATCTTTTGATAGCTGAGCACCATCAGTTTTCTTCACCACATTTTCTTATACACCCATTTTGTCTTCAGCAATCATGTTGTGAGCATCACAGAATGCCGGATTGTTAGAATAAAGTGTTCTTGTGTTAAGGGAGTACTTGAGTGGAGGCCCGATGTCCATCTGCAACCTTAATTCTTAACACATAGATATGAGTACATAGTTCTATTCCCTTTTCATTATTTCTTGGGGGGGTACAGGACAAGGGGAGGTGGGAGGAAGGAAGGGGGGAGGACCAACCCAGGGACAAGGGAACAATAAGTGAACTAAAATCAATGGAAGGAAGGTCGTAGGATGCCTGGTGGGGCTCGATTAAGGGCAATGTAGCAGCGAGGAATTACTAAACCCGAATGAAGGCCGAACATGATGTTTGGACAAGAGGGAAGTAAAAAAGGAAATAGAGGAAAGAACCAGGAGGCAAAGGACATTTTGAGAGGCCTAACTACAGGCATGAATTGTTCCCATCAGCATATAAAATTTCCCTTGCTATTTAAAAAAAAAATCCCTATTGATTATAACTTTCATTTCAGCTTCCACCTTATTTTCCTGAGCCATTGAAAGCAAAACCCCTTTAAAGAGTCATCTACACAAGAGCCTCTCAAACTATTAGTGGTGAAGGAAGAGTTTGTTAACAGTAGTACAACACGAAGCTTTGGAGGAAACTGAGGTCCATACAGAGGTTTATTTTTATAAGATTGACTGACCTGGAGCCAGAACTGGAAATCTAAGTTTCCTAGCGCCCTCCTGGTGCAGTGAGTATGCATTGGTCAGCAATTCTAACCACCAGCAGCTCCGAGGGAGAAAGATGGGGCTTTCCACTCTCTCAAAGAATGAGTCTCAAAACTCACAGGGTCAGTTCTACCCTGTCCTATAGGGTCATTATGAGTCAGAATTGCCTTGTTAGCAGTGACTTTTGAGTGGCCACTCTAGAATTCTTAACTGCCTCCTACAAAACTAGTTGCCATTGAATGATTTGAAGCTCACAGTGGCCCACATGTTTCCAAGCAGAGCTGCTCCCTAGGGTTTTCTTGCCTCTAATTGTTACAAATGTGATTTTCCAGGTATTTCTTCCATGGATCTCCCGGGTAAATTCAAATGGCCAACTTCCCAGTTAATAGCCTAGTGCAAACCACTCGCACCACCTTGGGGACCTGCTAAAGTTGTCCATTTAACCTTGATCCAAGTTACCACAGTGAGAGCCTCCAACTTCCCAACTTAATATGGACTACAACTCAACATAAATTCCTCAAAAATGAACCTGTCAGCAGCATAATGATAATGAAAAGATTGATGCTGTCAAAGAATTCATTTTACTGAAGTCCCCAACTAATGCCCAGGGAAGCAACAGTCAAGAAATCAAATGGTGTGTGGCACTGGGCAAGTCTGCTGTAAAGGTCTCTTTACAGTGGTAAAGAGAAAAGGTGTCACTGGTACTTTCAATGGCCTCATAGCCATGAGAAAATGCAGCAGCAAATAAGGATTTCTGACTGAGGGAAAACTGATGCCTGGAATGATGGTGTTGTTGAAGAATACTGAGTATACCATGGACTGTGCGAAATATGAACAAATCTATGTTGGAAAAGAAGTATAGCCAGCCTATTCCTTAGAGGGAGAAGACAAGAATTCTTCTCATGCTATCAGGAGGAACCAGTCCCGGGAGAAGGATATTGTGCTTGGTAAAGTAAAGGGTCCGTGCTAAATCATAAGACCCTCAATTAGAGGGATTGACAAGGTGGCTAAAGCAATGGGCTCAAACATATGAGTGCTTGTCAAGATGGTATAAGGGTCACTGTGATTTGGAATCGACTCAAGGACTCTAACAAGATATGATACATTTCATCATTAGCCCAGGTTATACAAAAAGAGTAAATTAACTAGCACCTCTCTCTCTCTCTCTCTCGCCTCTCTCTCATGCAAGTCATTCTCCTTACTCATTCTATGATAAAGCAACATGGAAATATGTAATTATAAAACTCAAAATAGCTCCTTTGGGGGAGAAATAAAGTAAGAAATGACTCACACTTCTAAAAATGCTCAGACCACAGCTGCAATCTGCTTTTGTGGCCAAAACCCTTGGGAAGGCAAATTAAGGGAAGCCACCTTGGGTGTGAGTGTATGCAGGGACCCAAAACTTGGCCCTGTGCACTGCAGCCAGCCAGAAAGGGGTCCCTGAGAGGTGCCTGTCAGTAAGATACACCATCAGTTGCCCTGTGTGGGGGAGGAGGGTGGTTCCCAGGCTGCAGCACGCATTCCAGGGCCCCTGGCTCTCTCCCAATCCCGTGGCTGGGTGTGCACGTCTGGAAGAAGGCATCTCGGGGAAGTGCCATTTGCTGCCCTCTCTGTATCCTCCCTAGATAGAGCCCTGCCCCAATCAGAGACCAAGTTCATCTTCCCTGTGAATTAGAAAAACAGATCCCAGCCAAGAGCTCTCAGGAAGCAGTTGGGGATGTAGTAAATTAGGAAGTTACACAGCTGTGTGTTCTGAAACATACCATTGAAAATAGATTCCTTTTCCCTCTTTGGTAATCATACTGCAGTGTTGATATTTTCAAATGCAAATGTAGACACAGTGGACCTTCTGGACCAACCTATCCCGGGGGCAGAAAGGGAGAGGGAGGCCCTTTTGTAAAAACCATTCTCACCAACTTCCGAAGAAAAAGGAATGGATGCTGTCTGGCAGAGCTGAGGGTAGAACACAAAGGTCATTCCAAAAAATTTTTTTAAAAAGGTAGTGATGTGCTGTCTGAAAAATATTTGGGGAACTGTCCCTGCAGCATATTGAAAATAACTACATTCAAATAACAAATATGTATTTGGGGCAAATTGAATGCAGAGCAAAGAAAGTCAATTAACTGCATATCTAATCCTGAGGAAGCTTACTATCCATAAGGAAGCGTTTCATTTTTTTAAAAAGTAAATAAAAGTAATAAGGTACACACAAGTAGTAGTGCACAAAGCCAAGAGCGAATAATCGAAAGCTGCCCCACACTAGTTATCCCCGCCTGACATGGGGGTCGATTCCTATGGCTCAGACGCAAGTCGGTCCCGGGTTATACTGAGTATCTCATGTTTCTTCTGATTGCCTTTTGTATGTGTCTTTAGAAATGCACTAGTTACTTGTCTGTGGGGTTGGGAATGTTAAGCATAAACGTACAGGTATATTTTAATACATAGATACAAAAAGTGCATGAAAAGACAATGATCCTAAGTGGCATCACTCAAAATCATCTATGTCGGGGGACCACCTGTGGTTCAGAGCATCTCATTTCTGAGTGACCTCGGGCTATGCAACTTGGCCCAGAGACTCAGTTTCCTCTTTTGTAAATGGAGATGTTATAAGACTTAACAAGTAACGCATGCACAGTGTTGCTCTCAATATACTGCCCTAAAAAGCATCTAAATACTAATCTCGAAAGTCTGAAAATCACAGCCCTGGTGTCGATTGTGACTGATAACAGCTTTACGGTTATATTACCATTGCCTTTATAAAAACGTCTTCCTAGCCATCTTCAAATCAGCAAGTGGCTCCTGATTGAAGTTCAAGTGCTCACGGCTGGGAGATCTGATTGGCATCTACTTCCTAATACTCATACTTCAGCAATCAGGTTAACATTCACATCCAGAGACCCCGGGTTGAGAAGTAAAAGGTACCTTTCAGCTCTCTGCCCTCCCTGCTGCTCCCTCAGCCGGGACAGCCGACACTGCAGGAAGCCACCAGGTCTCCTAGAAGTGTGTTACAAACTGTATCTCAGTATGAGTTTCCCCCAGCCCTAAATTGTATATTTTGCATGTTGTATTTTGGTTTTAACATGTTACAGGTTAGCATTTCACCAATATTTCAGTGTAGTGTGGTATTGATTTCTGTTGTTTTAATATCTTTCTTTGAGATCTGAATTCTTATTTTACCATCTATTTGAATCTGCAAGTATTCTCCAATTTCAAGTTGCCCTTCCACATTATTACTCTACTTGTACAACTTATTAGAACCTCTTAGCTCATAGACTGGCTCATCATCGTCCAGTGGATGGTTATACTGCGATAGAACGAAACATGGCCTGTGGGCCTAAGCTCTGGACTTAAAGAGATTAGAGTCTTTCTGGCAAGGGAGAAGGCTTTAATGTTTGATACTTTGGGAGTGCCGCCATCAGTAACAATAATATGGAAGTGATTTTACAGATGAGGGATGAGAATACCATCTAGGCACACAGCTTACTTCACCTACTGGGATCGCATCCCTTCTTTTATGTTCTTCTGGAGATTTGGAGACACTTCTCTTTACATCACAAACGAACACTCCCAGTTGCCATTTAGTCGATTTGGAATTATGGTGAGCCAGGCAGACTCCAGTTTCTCCAATCGCCACCACCTCACAAGTCTCCCACTCCGCAAGAGCTGACAACCGAACCATCTACAGGTAGTGGTTCTCTCCCGCGGACTAGCTCCCTCTCTGCGGCCAGGTTGCCCCTGCCATTGCAATTCTTGCTCACTCTTCAGTTCTTTCCTCTCAGATCTAGCTGGTGTTCTGCCCACTGCTCCACTACATTTGTTTGCAAGGTGTCTCTGTCTTACTGAGGATTCCATAAAGTTGGCTTCTCCGCACTAGTGCACGCTGCCTTCTCTGTCTCAATGGTCCGGCAGTGTTGGCCCCTTTGCCTCACTTCTGCATCACTGCTTTTGTTCTGCATCGTTGGTGTTTAATCAATTGGTGGTTGATCCAGTGCTTTAGACAGTTTTTGGCTGTTCAGAGATGCATGATGATCATCGGTATCCTTTCCACAAGTCTTGGTTGTGAAAGTTCTGGCTGAATATCAACAGGAGGCCACTTTATCTCATCCCTTAGCTCCATAGGATTTTCAATAACTGATGTTTCAAAAGACGTCACCAGGCCTTTTGTGGGATGGTTCTTGTGGACTCGAACCACCCATCTTTGAGTTAGCAGCCAAGGAGTTCTTAACCAAGAACTCCTACATAAAAAGCCGCAGGTCCTGAAACCTATAGTCCCTCATCCATGTAACCACTGGATTTTAGGTAAACCACAATCACAGGATTGTTACAGGACAGAGGGGGAAGAGCGTCGGTATAACTTTCATCCTAGGAAGGGCCTTAAGAGTAACACCACTCACCTGGTTTAAGTGGAGAGCCTTGCCCAGATCTCACTGAGCTTCCAGAGGTTGTAGGCCAGGCATTGGGTCCGCTTTTTGGATGCTTCGGCCTACAGAACCTGCACATATTCTACTCCAGCGGTTCTCAACCTGTGGGTCCTGACCCCTTTGGGGGTCGAACAACCCTTTCACAGGGGTCACCTGATTCATAACAGTAGCATAATCTCAGTTATGAAGTAGCAATGAAAACAATTTCATGATTGGGGGGTCACCACAACATGCGGAACTGTATTAAAGGGTCGTGGTGGGGCTTCTAACATCCATGATCTCTCTGAGAAACCAGGGCAGAGTCAGATCAGATCCCAAATAATGTCCTTTAATTTTAATATGGGTTCAAATATTGTTTTTAAAAATAATTTCTCTTTCTAGTCATAAAAAGTAATTTTGTTCATAAAAGTTTGAGTGGGTGTGTGTAGGGAGAGAGAACAAGGCAAGTATCTCAGAATGTTACTATGGTCAGTGAATCTGGGTAAAGGCATATATGGTCCTCTAAACTTCCTTGCAAATATTTGAATTTCCAATATTTTTTCATTGCTCTCCTTTACTCCTCTGTTTGTCTTAAAATCAAGCCTGTCTAACCAATTTGCACCTTCCTACTTTCCCAAATACCCCAAGCAGTAGGGTGAAGTTTCTACTACAACCCTCCTGTAGACTTGCAAAGTGCAGGGGTGATATACAAAACAGCAATTTGTAAAATACACTTAAAAAAAAAAAACCAATTTGTTGAAAAGCGCAACAAAGTGCAGATGCAGTTAGATTAAGATTTAACACTTTAACATTAGATCTCCCTTTTGATCTACTTTAAAATTTTCCTGATTTTCAATATTTTCTGCTTTCTTTGCTATTGAAGTTTTTATCTGTTTTACTTTGCTATTGTTATTTTAAAATGTTTTTCTGTGTATGAAATCCAGGATAGGCAAACTAGAGAGACAGTAACTGGATTTACAGTTCCTTGGGGGTGTGGCAGGGGAGATTGGGGGGAAATTGGGAGCTAACAACAATGACTACAAGAATGGAGAAAATGTTGTAAAACAGATTGTGATGACGATTGTACAACTCTTTCTTGATGTGACTGAACTACTGAATTATATAAGTGAATTATATGCTAATAAAACTTTGCTTTAACACTTGAGAAGATAGGAATGGAAGGAAAATTCCTCAAGCTATATATGAAAAAACAACAGCCAATCTGGTAGTCAATGGAGAAAAGACTAACACAATCCCACTGAAAAAGGGGACCAGACAAGGATGCCACTTGTCCCCACTCTTATTTAATATTGTGCTGGAGGTTTTAGCTAACAGCATAAGGCAAAGAAGAGACATCAAAGGTATTCGTCTAGGGAAGGAAGAGGTGAAACTATCGTTATCTGCAGATGATATGATTTTATATATGGAAAATCCCAAAAGTTCCACAAGGGGAGTACTGGAAGCAATAGAGGAATTTGGCAGGGTGGCAGGATACAAGATCAACAAACAGAAGTCCATCGGACTGTTATATACATCGGATAAGACCATAGAAGAGGAGATCAAAAAGGTGGTACCCTTCAAAATAGCCAAACAAAAATTGAAATATCTAGGGATATACCTGACTAAAAGAACAAAAGATCGATATGGGGAAAACTACAGAACACTTTTACACAAGAGTGACTTCAACAAATGGAAGAATACCCCATGCTTGTGGATTGGAAGACTCAATATAGTCGAGATGTCAGTTCTGCCAAAGGCACTATATTTAATACGATTAAATTTTAGTTATGTGGTAGAAAGCTACTCTTGTAAATTACATTAATTCTAACAGCCTTCTTGGTGGTTTTTCAGGGATTTCTAAATATCTAGGTTTATTGTTTACAATTGAAAACACACTGTTTTGGGTCCATGGACTCTACCTCTATGTCTCTGTGACTTCTATATCAAGATACTAATGGAGAATATCACCATCTATTTCAGTCCCAGCTTTTAATGGGAAAGTGGTTTTAGTGTCACTGTTTTAAATATGATGCTGGCATGTTGCTTTACAGTAGCTTTATGATGATGCTGTGCCATTGCAAAAACAGGAATGTGCTCTTCTCTGTAATCTTTTATAAATGGAATTAAGTATTCATAAATGCAAGGCGAGCATCACTTGAAACTAGCAGTGGGGTTTCACAGCTACCCTTGTTCATATAAAGAAGGCCTGGTGGCATGGGTTTAACATTTGGCTGCTGATATTTAGGCTCTTGGTTCAAATCCACCAGCTACTCCAAGGGAGAAAGATGAGGCTGTCTTAGAAACCCTACAGACTTGCTATGAGTCGACGGCAGTGAACTTGATCTTTTGTGATTTAATTCGCAGGAGATGGTAACTGGTCGACTTTCTATTATTGAGCTCCTCTTGCTTCCTTGAGACACATAAATTATTGAATGAAATTCAGGCTCTGCTCATAGAAAACACAAAAGATTTCAAAACCTGCATCTTGAAAAGACTCAAAATCCATTATGCCTTTTAATTTCTTGCTTTCCCCTTTCATTTATTTTTAAGCATCTGTATGCAGTTGTTTAAAGCCCTTTAAATTCTGCGATAAAGAAGGTCCCAAGGAAGGTACAGTGCCACTTTGGGGTACTTCCTGATGGAAAGAAAGAGAGGAGTCGTCAGAGCACTCCCCCAAACTTGCGACGTGACGGATCCAACGACCAACTTTTCTTCAGGGCAGAAGAGACAACAGTGGGAGGTCTGTGCTTTAAAACATGTTGCTATCTCTCTGTATCATGAGGCCAGGCAATCTCGTGAGGCCTACTAACCCATAAACCCATTCTGGCTGAGAGGGAACAGCAATGGATGCCAACCTTGGCACCTCACTTCAGAAAGAAGTGAGCCCTACACCAATTATGATAAGCATAAATGACGTCCCTTCATTCATAGCAGATACATTTGATATACTCTCTGGAAAATGTTCTCCCTCTCAACAATCGCTTCGGAGGAAGACACAAACATTACTGTGAGGGCGGCAGTATCTGCAGGGACGACCCGCACAGTACATGGCTCTGCTCTAGAAGCACCCTGGTTTCTCCGAGTCGGTGCCCACCCTCCTGCTCATGATTCCTGGCACCAACAGAGCATTTTTAAAATTGACAATCTGTAACCGACCTTGTGCATTTTAAATAAGATTCGCAGATATTTTGTAATTGTTTTATAATTTACAATTATTCGCAGAATAATTATACTGCTAGTAAGGAGCAGCACAGAGAACTATCTTGACAGACGCCCTTGTGTCCACTAAGCCTTTTACCCAAGGCTCTGGTTCCACGTGCAAGGATCTGACATTATTGCCCACTGTCTGGTAATAACAGCATGGGAAAAGCTGATATGGGCTTTTTAATTATGCTAAACAATCCCTACCATCTAATAGTTATATTCCTTCCGATGTAAAATATAATTTTAGTCCAAAGTAGACTTAGCTTTCGATTGCCAGGATTAGGGCTTGAACTCTTTTTTCCCTTTAAATTTAAGCTTGACAAAAGACAGCAGCCAACGGCACAGGGAGCCACCCTGGACCTTCTCTGGCTTCCCTACTGCCACAAGCAGGAGTCAGGCATGACTCCAGGCTCCATCCTTTCTTTCCCCAGCACTCTGCTTCTCTGCTGGGTTTGATCATTCATTGCAATGGCACACCGAGCCCACCAACAATACCCACAGTTATGGGGATTTCTTAGGGGGAGTTTATAGGTTACCACAAGTCGGGATCAGTAAGCAGTAAAGACAGAGTCATTGGGCTAAAGCAACACATCCCCTCAGCCAACAGCCCGGTCTCTCTCTGGTCCTCAGCCTCTCAGTCACATGGTCCCTTGGCCTCTGCCTTCCTGGACCAGGAAACCCACCTGTCACTCTGCCTCATGGTCCCAGAGTCTGGACACTGCTTCTCTTGCTCTGTGCCACAGTCTCTGGTCTTAGCCTTTGACACTTCAGACAGAGATTTGGGACATGCTCTTCCCAAGGTCCTGGGTTTGTCTCTCTCTTCTAGCTTCAAAGATGGCTCATCCTGATAGTCAGCAGGTTGTGGTCATGAGAACTGACCCACCTCCTTTATTAGCTTTACACATGCCCTATTTGCATAGCCCCACCCAATCATATGGCGGGAGTTACAGGGACTTGGGTAGAAGAGCCACATGAGCAAATGCACCTCTGACATGAAAACTGGAAGCATTGTCAAGGTCGGAGAGTCTCCCCTTTACGCGGAGCACGGAGCCTGCTTAAATTAAGGAGGGAAAGGCCCTTAGGAGGTTTAATTGTCAAAAGCTCATTTCTGGTGCTTTCTTTAGCCAAAACGTTCTGACGAAGAATGAACGTGAAGAATGGTGCTTCTCAAATGTGTGCAACACCACTGTCCCAGAGTTAAGTGTCTATGCTAATTGCTGCCGCACACGGAAGAGTCCTTCAGACGGCTTCACCTGTGTTATTGTCACTTGCTAACGTAGCGGTGTCTGGGTGATGGATTATACAAAGCACTCCACTCAGCACCACCAGTGTGGTATATAACACATTTTGCCACTGGAAGATGAGGAAATGGTGATTTCCGTAGGGTATAAGGCAGGTTTCTGTTGTACCTTGTTAAACATTTCCCATCGTTATGACATTTTAGTTAAATTGTACAAGGACAAAGAGGGGAAGCTGGCAGAACAGGAGGGTTTCGATCACAAACAAAAAGCCTCCTGCCTTTCAGCACACATCGTAGAACAGCCACATCAGAAAACATAACTGAGAAAGGGTAAATATGCATTTTGCTAAAGAAAAGCAAGGCAGAGGAGCCATGGTATTTCAGGCATAAAATAGGAAATACCACCAAATTTTTATTTCTATCTCCTCCCTTGAACTATAAGCTGATATATCCTCATGGAAGAGGAAGCAGATTATCACTATCCCAAGGTTAGGAAACTGAGGGTCCTTGAACTTTGGGTGGGTTCAACCTATTGCTCTGAGAATGTCCAAGAAACAGCAACCTAGGACCAACACATATTTCCTGTGTTCAGGGTCTTTCTGCTGTTATGTGACATGTGTTATTCTACCATGCATGGTTTGGACTTTGTAATGAGGGTGTCTGCTAGTGCTATATCTTCAATGCACAAGACATGTGTAACCAGGGTTTGCTCACCACATTTTGAAGATAGACGAGTTAACAATTCATGTATTGGGCACCTAATAAGAAGTGCCACACATATGTAAAAATCCTTTTGTCAACAGTGCTTCACTATTAACTAAAATAGAATTACCTTAAGCCCCATGGGGATGATTTATGCCATACTACAATGAAATGACAATGTGATCTCTAACAGTGAACTAGGAACTTAAAGAACCTATAGTTATATGAATGGAACGTAAGCTCTCACTTGATAGAAGCCCTAATATAAGAACAATTAGCTTTAATGACATGTCCCTGCCCGGTACTTGCTCTCATGAGGAGATCACTGAAGACATGAGGAGTGCCACAGCAAAGTGTGGCGAAGACATCGTTGCCACAGCAAAGTGTGGAGAAGACATTGTTGCCACAGCAAAGTGTGGAGAAGACATCGTTGGTGCCCAGCTACTGTGAAAAGCAGCGTTTGGAGTCTTAAAAGGCTTGTCTCAACACACGCATTTATCTAACTGAGGAGTCGGGTGAGGCCACATGGTAAAAGAAAACCAGCCTGTGTGATCCAAGGATTATAAATCATAAGATCCAAACTCAGGGGAGGGAACAATACTAGTGCCTATATTCAGAAAAGCTGGTTTGTGAAAAGCTATGGATGACAGGGGTATCCTAAAATCCATTTGCAGGGTCGCTATGTTGATTGAATCCCTAGTGAATCCCTAATGATCATAAGACTAGGAACTATAACAGCCCTAATATCAGACAAAGAGTAATATGAGGTAGATTTTAGCAGTTGTACTTAGGCTGGAAGGTAACACCTCATAATTTGATCTCCCTATGAACCCAACATGATTTTTTCCCTAAATTTTTAATATTCTCTGCTTTCTCTTAAATTGAAGTCCTTCTCTGTTTTATTTGGTCATTGCTTCTGGGTCCTTATTTGTTGTTTATTTCCCTTGTTATGTTTGTTTATCTGTATAGGGAAACTGGAATGGATAGATGTATAGATTGGTGACTTTCTGGGGGCATGGAAGGGGAGGGAGGGGGGAAATGGGGAGTCAACATCAATGGGTACAAGAAGTTAAGAAAAGGTTCCAAAGCTGATTCTGGTAATAATTGCACAACTCTTCTTGATATGATTGAACGATTGAATTTTATCATATGTTCATTATAGCTCAATAAAATAAATTAGTAGTTTAAAAAAAATCTTGATTTCCTTTTTTTCTACAATCTTTGATATTACTAAGGCACCATGGTGGTATAGTAGTTAAGTGCCTGGATGCTAACCAAAAGGGTCAGGGGGCCAAACCCAACCACTACTGAGAATCAAGACACAATAGTCTACTCCTGTACAGATTATAGCCTTGGGAACCCTGTGCTGTTCTGTAGGGCTATTATGAATCAGCAACTGATTACAATGGGCTTTGGTATTGCTACATTAAAAAAAATTATATTAGCAGCTTTCCCCAATTACCAATAAAAACTAAGTGACTGAGGGTTATAATTCAAATTTTAATTTGCTATAGTCTGCAATGAGGAAAGTGCAGAAAAAGACTTTTCCAAGTAAAGGCACAGAACTCATGGCTTCAAGTAGTTATTTCACATGATGTAACCCACAGCCATGGAGCCCATTCTGACTCAGCAAGCCTAGATAGGGAGAGCACAACTACTCCATAGGGCTTCTGAGACTGTCAGTCTTTACTGAAGCAGACAGCTCCACTCCTGTGGAGCAGCTGGTGGGTTTGAACCACTAACCTTATGGCTAACAGCCCAATGGTTAATCCACGGTGCCAACAGGTTTCCTTGCATAACTAACAGAACCTCGTCCTGCCTGAGATCAAATACTTTAGAGCACCGGTTCTCAACCTATGGGTCGCGACCCCTTTGGGGTGGGGGGTCAAACGACCCTTTCACAGGAGTCACCTAAGACCATTGGAAAACACATAAATATTTCACAATATATAATTACATATTATCTTGTGATTAATCACTATGCTTTAAATTTAATTATGTTCAATTTTTAACAACGAAAATACATCCTGCATATCAGATATTTACATTAGGATTCATAACAGTAGCAAAATAACAGTTATGAAGTAGCAAAGAAAATAATTTTATGGTAGGGGGTCACCACCACATAAGGAACTGTATTAAAGGCTTGTGGCATTAGGAAGGTTGAGAACCACTGCTTTAGAGGAACGTCATTCCACTGGTAGCCCAGGGAACAGGAAATGGTTGGCCTGGCCTTCAGAATGTCCCATTTACCCCCTCTCAATGTTCGGTGCAGACACATGTGTACAGCACACAAAGTCATGAGTCCAATTTGCTGATAGTCAACATTTCCAAACACCTACATGGGGCACACCAGAAGAAACATCTTTCCATCATTCTCCATCACCTGACTCTAATGGCCATTTTGCCAGCTACCTGAGGACACATTTTATAGACTAAGGACTGCTGAACAGAGTGAGAGAAAGGTGCATATGCTCTTTTCTGAGGACATCCTGATGAACAGAATCCACCAACCTTAGGAGCTCTGGTGGCGTAGTGGTTGTGCATTGAGCTGTCAACCACGGGTCAGTAGTTCGAAACCACCAGCGGCTCCAGGGGAAGAAGAGGCTTTTACTTCCTAAAGACTTACCCTCTTGGACACCCACAGGGACAGTTCTACCCTATGCGATAGGGTCACTATGAGTCAGAATCGACTGGTTGGCAGGGAGTTTTGTTTTGAGATGACCTAGGCAATTCTGGACTTACAACATTCAGAGACTGTTTAGGCCATTTTGAGAGCAGTTTCTATTCCTTGTAGCTGAAAGGATGCTACTCACTGTATTATCAGGACGCTGGCTGGGACACAAGAGCTTGCCTCCCCTTTGTCTGACCCTGGAAATGATCACAGTCACATGTCCTTTTCGCTTCCAGGAAACAAACCACCAGCTCCAGAGTCTTATGGCCATGGCTTGGAATTTCTTCTTCCAATTAAAACCATCCTGGTGGTTTCTGAACTCCGCTCCACTCCTTATGATTGGATCCTGGCTTACAGTGCCTGCACTTTTCAAGAGTTTTCCCCATCTTACCATTCCCATGCCTGCCTGGTCTTTGTTCTTCTCATCATTGTCGTTCCACATACTCTCCTATCTCCTCTACGCTGCCATACCTCCCCCCTTCCTCAATCCTGCCCCATGACCAGAAAGAACCCATCATTGCCGGTTAGCTTGGACTGGGACACTGCAAATGGCAGAATGCTTTATAATCATTTGTTGATGCAAGGCACTCTCCAGTTAAAATATGAGCTTCTGAAGAAAGAAGAATGTAATCTAACTCTAAATGAATGAATGAGATCTAGAACTAAGAAAACTACTCTAGGTAGTGTGATGGTTAAAGCATTTAACTGCCATCCACAAGGTCGGTGGTTCCATTGCACCGGCTTCTCCCTGTGAGACACATCAGTTTGCTTCCATGCTGTTTTTAACCTTGGAAACTCAAAAGGGCTTTTACGATGTCCCGCAGTGTTGCTTTAGGTCCAAATTGACTCAATTGCAGTGGGTTATACCTGACTTTGGAATATACCTGTGTAGGTCATTACAAATCACTTCTCAACAATATTTAGTATTTGCTTCTTTGACCGGAACTATAATCACAAGAATAACAGCTACCATTTCTGAGCTCATTTTAGCAGAGTATCTTCCAACGGGGGAGCCCTGGTGGCATAGTGGTTATGTGTTTGCGCCGCGAACTGCAAGGTCAGCGATTGGAAACCACCAGCTGCTCCTCTAGAGAAAGACTGGGCTTTCTACTCCCATAAAGAGAGATAGTCTCAGAAACTCAGAGAGACAGTTCTACCCTGTCCCACAGGGTCGGGATCTACAGATATATCTGTGTTCCACCTCCCTTCTTTCCTTTGCTCACCTTTGTGAGACTGGATCCTTCCATTCCTTCCATCTTTTCCTCTAGCTGGGCCTGCTAATTACACAGCCTGTGGAGATTCGAGACCCAAGTCGGACCCATAAGTATTCTTCCTTGGGAATATAAGAATTAACATTAAAGGAAAACAAGTGCCTTGCTCAAGAGAGCCCCTCGTCCTAAAGAAAAACTGATCGGAATTAAACAAAATGAATGAACACACAGATTTAAAAGATGACTGTAGTCAACATACAGAGAGTAGAAAGCATAGGGACATTTTTCCAGATGTTGGCTCCAGCTATCGCTGAGGTCCGCACCATCACCACCACCCCCACCTGCTTGCAGTGTTCCCACAGAAGGAGTGATTCTGTGACACGGAGGCAGAGAGAGAGAGATTTACCTGAAGCAGCATCATGATCTCATTAAGGTAAAGTCCATCTCCGTTTCATGGAGAAGGACCCAAGAAGCTCAGCAGAGGGAGGCACATACCCAAGCTGAGCTATCATTCAGACCCGGGCCAACCACTGTTGCTCTCCTGCCTCATTTCCACTGTTCTTTCTTGGGTGCCCTTGAGCTCAGTGACCTTGAAACATTACACAGGAAGTAGAATTCTCTCCTTCCTAATTAATAAACATAAATGCTAGTGATCTTGGGTTAGCTCCTGGAAGTGTTCTAATTTTAAGACATGTCAAACTTCAGTAACTTTAATAAAAGTTTATAGAATTAAATGTGCTCTGAGAACATGAATAAACATTATTATAGACTGCACTATGACAAATAACAGGGGCACTTTCACATAATTGAGAAGCAAAAATAATAATCATTTTTAGGAGAACAAAGCAACCGAAAAGTACTGTACATAAATATTGAATACCTGTGATTGCGATGAACATTAATATGTTTTCTTTAGACACAAATGTAATGGGCATTTAAAAAGTGAGTTTTCTCAAGATATCCTAAATTAAAATCAAAAGACAAACAACTCCCAGAAAATAGAATCTTTATTTCTATATATCTCCTTTGTTTCCCAAACAATTAGAATTTTAATTGGATGTTTCGCTGGAGCCAGGACTAGCCTGTAGAAATAAAAGTCACCAGGTTGGGGGTTCATTATTCACAAATCGGAGAAATGTTCAGAACTATGAACTTAGGCAATGAGGAAAGCAGGCAGCACATGCAGACCAAAGGAAGATGAATTTGTGTAAGAAACTAATTTTCCTCAGAAGAAAAATAGATATCTCCTTCAACATAAGGGTGCATTCCGATTTGTTTTTCATATTAGTAACTTATTTAATATGGCAACGGGCAACAAGCAATCCATTAAAAAGCAATTTTCTTCTTACCGCGGGGTGTTTTATCATTTGATGCCTAGCACTCAATCAGAACGTAGTAAGTCGTTAATATTTTATAAGCAGAAACAGCTCACTCGAGCATGTAGACTTCAGAAACGTGAAACCCTTTCGTGAGCCTTGCAACATTTCCAGAAAGGCCTTTGCAGATGACGGCCCTCGAAAGAGACCCAAGCTTAAAACTTAAAGCTATCTAGGCATTGAGAAACATCTGCTTTAGAACACACAACAAGCCTGCTTCTGAACAACAGAATGCCTCCCAACTACTAGAAAAACATTGGGGGTTAGGATCGGTCCTGCCCCGACTGAAAGAGAATCTCCCAGTGTGAAGGGCCATTTTCAGTTCATCGTTATTCTCTCATGGCCCCTGGCACTTCATAATTAAGCAGAAGACATTTTCCTTGAGAAAATGAATAAATGCATGGTCATGTGGAAACTGCACTGAGCGCATCAGATGCAGCGGTCCAAGTCTAGCTCAGCTTCTGGAGAGCAGGCTTGGCCAGACAGACAGCCCGTTAGGGCAGGGTGGTGAGTGCCATCTCTCTACTACCAAGTGCATTCTGGGCTCTTGTACACCCCCAGAGCAGCAGTTGGGGTGTTCTCAGCTTCAGACTAGACAGTAGGCATAGCCATTTCCCTTCCCCGTACTCTCCAATGTCAGTCCATCAGGATGAGATGCCATCTTAGTCCTCCGTTTCAGTTCTTCAAAAAACCAGGAAGCCGGCTCTGAGCACCCAAGAGCTAGGACCCCATTCTGCACCCACTCACCCCAAGCACCAGGCTAACACTCAGCTCATGAGGACAGACCGGTCAGGCTCCTGTACCGTGCCTCCCCTCCACGCACCCCATGGGTCCCCCACGGACACCTGATCAAAAATCCGAATGCATTGCTCTCAGTCAATTCTGACTCGTGTGTTTCAAAGTACCACGGTGCCACAGGGATTTCCGTGCCTGTGACATTTCAGAAGCAAATTGATCATTGGGTTTCTTCCTAAGCACCTCTGAGTGGACTTGAACCTACATCTCTTTGGTTAGTATTTCAGTGTTGAGGAGGGAAGTAGATACTTGCCCACTGGGTAGAGGGAGAGCAGCATACCGAGTACGGCATGCCATACCACAGCAGAGTGTACCCTCGGTGGCCACACCAAAGTGTGCACTGGGGCAGAAGAACGTGGAGGTGGCAAGGAAAGGGCAATCTAAGGCCATCATTTGGTCCCCCAAAACGCCAGTCCACTGTTGCCGTTGGTGCATGCCACTGAGCCCGTTTTGAACCCACAGTGACCTTGTTTGACAGATTAGAACTGCCTCATATGTTTTTCTAGACGATATTCTTTTCCCAACCAGCAGGTCTTTCTTCTGTAGGACCACAGTGCGGGGAGGGGGAGAGGGGAGGAATCAAATTGCCAACTGCAGCACCACCAGGGCCCCGTTGACAGCCGAGTAGAACACAGTTCTCCAGTGCCTAAAAGTTGTAGGGTGCTGCAATGTGTTTTCACGAGAGACACCTGCAATTTCCCCCACACAATGAAAATCAACAAGAAATGGCCACAGTCATCAGGCTCAAGAATTCAATAGGATTGGTTTGATTCCAGAGTTACATCTTTAGGTTAAATAAACTGCAGGGAATACTTTAGCTAGAACTCTCAATAAGTTAATCTAAGGAGAAAGAAGGCAGAGTAAGTGACAGGAGGGTCCGGGTAAGCTGGCATCCTGAAATGCGGTGGTCCTCCAACCAGGGGAATCCTATTTGGAAAATAGCCAAACGACTTGACTGTTTACCCAGAAGGTTAGAGGCACCTCAGAAGAAATGCCTGGCAGTTATTTACACACATGCACACACACACAATCAGAGACTGAAAACTCACATGGATCACTGTTCTACTCAGACATGCATGGGGTTACCATGAGTCAGAACTGATGGGAACTGGTGAAAAACCGATTGGCACAGGAATCTCCCAGGTTAGGTTGCTACTGGGGGTGGGTGAAGTCTTAATTCAAGTTTATGTTTTTCTGCAAATAAAGCACCAAGGTAAATAATGTGCACATGGATATAACAAGCTACTGGGACAAGATGCATGGCTTACAAATAAACATATAATGGGCACATTATTTGCATTAAAATACACTGATGCCTTACTTCCTCAAAATGGCCCCTTGACCCACACAGGAGGATGATAAGCTCTGCTCATCCTGGGACAGATCTCTCAAAGTCTGAATTTAGTCCCCCCTTACTTAAGTTTCCATGTTCTCGTTTACCTCAGCAGAAGCTGTATTCAGCTCCACTCTGTACGCAAAACAAAACCCCCTTTTCTAACTTAGCCATTGGAGTCCTTCTATTGAATCAGTTCAAGCCACTATTTTAAGCTTTCAAGCCAGTGACGGAATATGCTTTCACAATAGTGCCAAACATTCCAACAGTTCCAGTTTAAATAGGCCCTCGTCTCTCGTGCTCACACTAGCAAGCCAACGCTGAAACGCTGGTCGGTTCCTGCATCACAGAAGTTAGAGAGAAGGGATAGTGGCTACCTCTCAGGCAGCCTCAATGTTGCTGTCCATGGCCAAAACCTCACTGCCATCGAGTCCGTTCTGACTCATGGCAGACTAGAACTCCGGGAGGTTTCTGGGATTGAACTGCTTTATGGAAGTAGAAAGAGTCATCTTCTGCAAAGTAGCTGGTG
Source organism: Echinops telfairi (assembly GCF_000313985.2). Taxonomy (NCBI): domain Eukaryota; kingdom Metazoa; phylum Chordata; class Mammalia; order Afrosoricida; family Tenrecidae; genus Echinops; species Echinops telfairi. The sequence continues at coordinate 2,810,103 of NW_022103904.1, forward strand.
CTTTCGAACTGCTGACCTTGTGGTCTGCAACACAAAATGTGGTCCACTCTACCACTAGTCGACTCCTGACATCAGAGTAAGGATTGATTAACCTTAACATGTTGAGACTCAAATGATACCAGTGAGTCAAAGGCCAAAAGGAGAGCTTGCTCTATAGCCTCCTAAAATTTATAAGAAAGAAAAAGCACAAGAAGCATTTCACTGGCCATATTTATATCAACTACCCATTTTCTTTAGAAATTCCTTCTTTATGAGAGAAAGCATGCCACAAAACTGAAATGCTGGAAGCAAGAGAACCTCATTAGGGTGTTCTTTTTTTTTTTCCTGTATAAACTGTTTCAAATAAAGAGAAAATAAAAATAAAAAGGGCTAGTAGTACATTATAAGCTGGAATTTTAAAAAAGAATGTGTAGTTCTTTTTTCCCTAATTCAATGGAAGTCTGCTGTAATAGATACTTATTTTCATCACATTTAAAATTCAGAGGTAGGTAATACCTGCATATTTTTCCATTCCCATAGATTTTAATAGTACTTATTCCTGCAGCAGACAAGCAGAAACACACACACACACACACACTTGAGAACTTGAGCCAAAGAGTGTTTCACTGCACTGTGAAGACGTTCAAACACCTTGGGAATTCTTGGGTGCTGGTTAGCATACAACCTTAGAAAATGGGTCACCAGCAAGCTTCACACACACATGGGGAACAAGTGTACTTACGCAGCTCGCCCACTTTCAGGATCTCACACAGCATCTTGGTTAGCTCAATACTGCTGCGGCCAAAGGGACATTCGTGCTTGTCTTCTCGGCTGCTGTTCTCAAGCACAATCTGCAGCGGAAGAGAGTGTAGAAGGGAGGTTAGAGAAGGGATTCAGGTTTAGAAAACTTCAAGCCCATCAGCTACATTGAAGAATGACAGGCACTGAATAAGGATGCTCAAAGACGAATCGAGGTATTTGAATTATAGTGCTGGTGGCAAATATTGACAATACCATGGACGGCCAAAAGAACAGACAAATCTGTCTTAGAAGAAGTCCAGCCAACATGCTCCTTAGAGGCAAGGATGGCAGAACATTGTCTCACGTACTTTGGACATGTTGTTATGAGAGATCCTGGAGAAAGACCTCCTACTTGGTAGAGTAGAGAGGCAGTGAAAAAGAAGGCTCTCAACAAGATGGCATGACAGTGGCTTTACCAATGGGCTCAAACACAAGAACAACTGTGAGGATGACTCGTGACTAGACAATGTTTCCCTCTGTTGTACATGGGTCACTTAGGGTCTGATCAACTCAATAGCAACTGACAAATTCACAACAACATCAGCAAGAGAATATTCTGCTTGATTATACCTATTTCCCAGAATTATAAATGGAGAATTTTTGTTTTTGTTTTGTAAATAGTGCAATAAAGGCTTTTCATTGAAATGATAACACAACTGCTTCTCTACCCAGCCATATCTTTCGTCACTTCTCTCGGGTAGAAATTTCTTGCAGGAATTTTCATGTTCTTCCACAGTTTCCCTCCGTGGTGTCCACACATTGGCCCACTCCAGGTGAGCAGGTGACAAAAACTGAGACTTCACATTCCCAGGTGGGGCTTGGCAAACCATGCTGAGCATGCCCGTGCATGTGGGTACAGGAGCTGGCTGGGCATTGTCTGCAAAAAAGCACCAGGAGGCCAACGTGTAAAGGAAGACAGAGGAGGGAGACTGTGAGGGCTCCGAGAGCATTTGCACCTCGTTTCCTCTCCTTCCGGAGGCATGGCTTCTCCTCCGTCCTTGTGGTTTGATTGGTCAACCCTTCCGATACAAATCCTTGTAGCCATTCTAAGAGTCCTTACTTTTCTTAAGTTTATCTGAGATGTTCCTATTATTCCCATCTAAGTGAGCCCGTCCACACCTAAGTTAAAAGTAGACAAAACAATGAACACCTCTTTTAAAACTGGGAGCACTGATGGTGCAGGGGTAATGTGTTGGGCTGCTAACTTCAAGGAACTCACAGGGGAGGCTCTCCCCTGTCTTACAGAGTCACTATGAGTCAGCACGGACTCTTTGGCAATGAGCTTGGAGCTATTATTTGCTAGGGAGATGGTTGGGCCTGGTGATAAGATGAAGATGAGGTAAACAAGGAGCTTGGATTTCACAAAGCAATCACTCCACTTGAATTAGACACACAATCAAAAGAAATAGTTCTAGCTAAGAAAATCTTGGGAAAGGCAAATTTAGATAATATGATAGCCAAGAAAGGTTCTTAGAGAACTGAGGATGAGAAAGAGCTTGCCTTGTCTTGTCAGGGAATGAGGAGAGAACCATGATTAAAATCAACTCAAAAGCAATCCCCTACCCCACCAAGGCACATGTCCTGAGTTGTCTTTTTTCTTGGAGAAAATGGAATGTAAACTCCAACTAAATCCCACTTTCTGTGGGGTTGGGTAAGCCATTGCTGGGGGGCCTTGAGAGATGTATTTCACCAGTCTGTCTGAACATGAACAGTCTCATTAGATGCAACACAAATCACTCTTTTAAAGGGAGACCGTCCTGCTTGAGCAGTGCAAACCGATACTTGACTACAAACCGGAAGGTTGGCAGCTCAGATACAGTTAAATTCCAGCCAGAGGTGCCACAGAAGAAAGGACTGGTGATTACTTCTAACAGGTCACAGCCCTGAAAACTCAATGGGACATGATTCAAGAGGAAAACACACACACACACACACACACACACTACCATGAGATGGACTGACAACTCATTTGATTTCCCACCCCTGACTCTATCAGGGAATTCCAGTTCAGGACACCGGAAGGGGAGACCATCTAAATTCTTATCAGCTGAAGAATATTTAATTCTATTTTTAAAGAAAAGTTATTTGAGCCAGCCTTCAACTATCAACTTATGCCTTCAAGTCATAGTAAGCCTCAATAACAAAGCAGATCCGCTCCATGGGGGTTCGGACTTGGTAAATCCTTATGGAAGGAAGCAGGCAGCTTCATCTTTCTTGCAAGGAGGGCTGGTGAGTTCAAAGCACAGACTTTTTGGTCAGCAGTCCAGTATTGAATCTACTGTGCCACCAGGGCACCTTGAGACGCCTGAGAAAGGGCAGATACTAATGTCCTCATGGTGAGAAAGAATGGAGAAAATCTAAGCACAAAGAAGACGTAACATACATAAAAGACAGGAGATAAGTAGTTTTCAACCAACTCCCAGTGAGCACATTTCAGTGCATCTCACATTAACATACTATTAACATTTCATGAGTACATTAATATTTAATGATGGTGTGATCTGCATACACCCTAGGTAGAATTACTGCAGCCAATAAATGTTTGGGAAACATTTTCAAGGCACAGTATATTAGAAGGCACTAAATTAAATAGCAATTTAAGGAATCAATATGTAAATCAGCTTGGAGAAACCCTTGTTTCTCTTCGCTCACTCACCATCTATCTTCCCTTATTTACCTGAAGGAAAATAAGGCCTCTTGACCAAAATGAGACAGACAAATCTTTACAGTCCCCTGAGTAAGTTGTAAGGTCAAGATTCTGTAGCTAAACCTTATTAGAAACTATAGCTGTTATTACCTAGAGATTACTACAATAAGAGTTCATTCTTAAATTAGACATATTTATATGTGTGTTTTAATTAAGACATCAGTAACTCCATAGTCATTTTCAAGGTCATGGTAAATAACCATACACACCGAGACATTGAAAATTTTCATTTGGAAATACCAAGATTTTTTTCCCACCCTATTCTTCAGTTTCAAGCTCAGACCAGAACGAACACCAAATGGATGAGCTACTAACACTCGCTAAGAATGTTATAAGAAAGTCTTCTTATGACTTCGTATGACTCATCTTAGAACATCATAGTCCCAAAGAAGCTGCAATCCTCTGCGTGTTTTATCAAATAAGAACACGCTACACGCGTGCAAGATAAAGCATAAAATGTTATATAGTTTACAAAGCGTATGATATGTGCTACAAGTCCATATGGTTTAGAAGGCAGGCTTTACAATGAATATTTTAAGAATGCTAAATGAAGAGGAGTGACATTCTGAAGGATGAGAACAAACCTATGTCAGTCCTGGGATTCAAAGTGCAAGGTCTTTGCTCCCCACATTTCTCGTGCCCCTTCCACCTTACACATCGCCTTCATAGGCACATTGCCATTAAAGTCAACAGAGTCCTACGTCTCATGAGACAAAGGGAACGTTTCCTTTATCTCACTGAAGTGGGTTTCTTAAATCTTCCTCCTCCAAGACAAAGGTATTGGAGTCTCTCTCCTCTCATTTAGACCTGAAGGTCAGTACCAATTCCTCAGGTTGAGGAGATCAAACCTGATTGTGCCGCATCTTTGCAGACTTTATTTCTTTCATTTCTTGGGCTCCCTTGGAATGTTTCATGTATCTTCTTGTTTTTCTCAAACCTTGCTGATGAGGAGGCATTTGGCTTGGGCATTGTTCGTGTGATGCCGGCCACACTCATGTATCCTTCTCTGATGTCTGAGATCACCCTTGCTTGATCTCGTAGTTTCAAGATCCTGCAGCAGACTTATTTGCAGCTTTGTGGTTATCCGGGACCCATTTCCCTTTCTCTCCCCTCGGCTGGTGCGTGTGCATCCTGTAGCCCAGCCCTGAGATGAAGCTTGAGGGGTTCTCTCATTC
>NW_022103904.1:2816311-2848822 GCF_000313985.2 Echinops telfairi
CATCCATCCTGGATTCCTTGTGTTTCCAGTTGCTATCTGTACCAATGTACATCCTCTGGTCTAGCCAGATTTGCAAGGCAAAATTGGGATCATGATAGTGGGGGAGAGGAAGCATTCAAGGACTAGAGGAAAGTTATATGTCAGAGGCTGTCATTTTTACAGCAGCAGATCACCTCAGCTTCCACCCAGGAAAAGGCTGGTGCATTCAAATCACCAACTTTTTAGTTATCATGCCAACACGCAACTTGCTCATCTAGTCCAAAACAAAAATGAAACCACAGCCCACTGCCATCAAGCTGACTCAGACTCACAGGGATCCTACGTTGTGGTCCTGAGCCTGTTTTTCGGGGGGGTTTGTATTTTTTGGTGGCACTCAACTTTCTACCAAGAAGTGGCTGGTAGTCTGGAACCACTGTCCTTGTGCTTAATAAACCAAAGCTTCTCCAATAAGCCCACTAGGGCTCCTTCTGTCATCTATGGTGTTGTTGTTGTTAATGGTGCAGGCCGTTCTGATGCATAGCGATCAGATGCACAACACAACAAAACACCACCAGGACCTGAGCATCGTCACCGTTGCTCTCAGACTTGTGCCATTGTCGCAGCACTGTGCCAACCGGTCTTGTCAAGGGCCTTCCTCTTTTGTTGCCTCTACCTTATCAAACCCAGTGTCCTTATCCGGGTACTGATTTCCCCTGATAACATGTCCAATGTATGTGAGACAAACTCTTGGCATCCTTGCTTCATTTCTCATCTACAGAGCCTTTTTGTTTTAAACTCTGACTTTAAAAAAAATATTTTTCCTGCTTTACTCTAGGGTCAGATGAAGGATGCTAGTCTCCTCACAGGCAACAAAGGAATGCATATGAATATGAACTCGCTCATAAGTTCCCAAACTTATTTGGGAAACCACACCCTCCCTTTTCAGAAAAAAAAAAGTATGCTTCTGTACCAGAGCGCATAATGCAGGATGAAGTATAGCCGTCTGCTTTCGCAACTTCCCCGGATTGTTACAGCAAACCCCAGGGGATGGTATCACCCAATTTGGGAAACACTCTACTAGATTATTTGCAAAGGCCAGACAGTCCATTTCTGCCCTAATTCTGACACAAGGTTCAGTCTTGCTCACTTTGAATGCATCGTCAGGACCAATCCCTGGAAAAGGGCATCATGTGTGTTGAAAAAGAACATCAGCGAAAAGAAATACACCTGTTATGACACCTGTAAAAGCTCCCAATAAAATGGTTTCTTACTTAAAAGAAATGTTTTTGAAATGATAATGGCAACATATGTACAAATGTGCTTGATACAATTGATGTATGGATTGTTAAAAGAACTGTAAGAGCCCCCAATAAAATGATTTATTAAAATAAAAAGCCAAAAAAAATTGTTAATGATTTTTTTTAAATGGGATCAACTTAGGCCCCATTTTGAGGATGCACAGGACCAGACAAGGCTTCATTCAGCGTTATACACAGGCAGCTCCAAGTCAAAGCTGATCTGAGGGCGCTAACAGCGTGATAGCGGTGATAGGTGATAGGCTGAGCAAAGTTGCCACGAGCCAATCCAAGCTTGCACAAAGGATTCTTCCATCCCTTTGTGGGATGCATAGAAGGTTTCAGAACCCATGTCTTATGACTCTTGTGCTAGTAAGTCACACAACGAAGGAAAAGTGCGGAACAAGACAGCATTCAGAGTTGGTATGCATTCCCTATTTCCCTCTCTCCTCTACTCCTGTGTGGTCCATGGCTGACACTAAACACAACAGTTTTACCAGCAGTAAAGTGAAAATCAAGATTGCAGTGATTATTAGATGAGGATCTAATAATCTGAGATCTAATGGATCTCAGATGAGGGCTTTCCAGGGACCTATGAAAGGAAGCAGGGGGCCCCTCCAGGTTTTATCGCACATTAGAGGCAAACGGATGAGATGGTGCTGTCCACAGTGAATCCTACTCACAATGCGAGACAGGAAGCCCCACGTGCTCATATTCAAGCAGTTCCCTTTCACAAGAGTTCCGGGCAATACAAGTCTGATGAATGAGCCAAGGGCCTTGAAGATGAAGTTACTTTATGGCACCCTGTTTCTGGCAGTAAAGTTCCAAAGCTAAATAGTTCTGGTCTCCACAGGTCAGTAGTCCTAGAAGCCTGTGACCCTCACCAATCAGCTCATGTCAAGTGGATCCAACTAATGGTGGTGCCATGGATCAGAGTAGACCTGTGTTCTACAGGTTTCCAATGGCTGATTTTTAGGAAGCAGAGTACCAAGCCTTTCTTCCAAGTTGCCTCTGGATAGCCTCAAACTGCTAATATTTTGGTAAGCAGTGGTCATTAATTAAAATGTGTCCTGCAAAAAATGTGTCAACATTGCTGGGCCGAGGTTCTCAGTGGGTTGGCAGTTAGGCGATAATGCCATGTGGCAGTTATGTTATGTTACAATTATTTCACAGGATGGATTATCCTATGTGCAATAAACCCTAACATCTGATGTCAATGAGGCAGGATTAGAGGAACTTATATTGTTTATTGAGTTATTTTCTTTTGAGCTACATAAGAGGTTACACGGTCAAGCATCGACAGAGCGAGTTACTTAACTACCACCAAGAAATAAGACGCAGGAGTGGAGCACATCTCTTGGACTCAGGGTCCCTGTGCTGAGAACCTTCTAGACCCAGAAGAATACTGATGTCAAGACATAGGTAGATCTCCAAGGAACACTGATCCCACAGCTATAGAGAGGAAACAAAACATTCCTCCCGAACTGACAGAAAAGGAAACTTCCTCCTTGAGCAGGAACTCTGAATTTAGACTTCTAACCTCTTAAGCAGTGAGAAAATTAATTTCCATTTGCTAAAGGCTTTCCCCTGTATTATTTCTGTTATAGTAGCACAAGCCAACTGATAGACCGCTGCCAAGTCTGTTAACTGTTTGCACCACCCAGGGACTCCACAACCCTCCCAAACCTGAAAACCCCAATTCTTGACCCACTAACAGGAAACGTCAACCTTTGCCCACATTAAGCCAAGAAATATGCAGAAAGTCTAATTTATTTCATAAGGCCTCCACACCAGCCCAACCTAGGAGTAGTCGCAGAGCGAGTTCCATCCCCAGCGAAACATCTGCACTTGGATCCCTCCCACCACCATGACCAGACCTCCTCCAAAGTCAAAAATGAAGCCCAGCTCTGCGAGGGGCCCACTAAGAAGTCATTTCTCTGACGCTCTCCTTGGGTACCAATGACGATGAGGATTCTCTGGGAAGCTGGAGCAAAGAACACTGAACTGCCTCAAGGGGGCTACATAGGAGCGTAATTATGACCATGAATTTTTATCCAGTCCGTAAAATTAAACAAAAACATCAAAGCCCCAACGTGATGGTTTTAAATGGGCAGTGAGAGGGGCACATTACATTGGTAGAAAGTATGTCAAATAAGAAAACACATTAGATTCACAGAGATTTTAAAACCAAAGACTGATGTTAGTCTACCTGCTCAAAATGCTCATTTTACTTTAAGAGAAGAGAGACCCCTAAATTCATAAGCCGAGAAGGACGAGGAGACTAACGTTACAGAAGCAGGTGAGAGAAAGAGGAGTAGCAGCTCATGTTTCCTGTGTGTGTTCATCTCGCAAGAACTGTTCTAAATGCTTAGCACTGAGGTTCATGTAACACTTTGTACTAACGTTAGCATGGGGCAGTACTAGCACAGGCCCACTTTACAGACAGACATTGCTATAGAGAGATGTTGTGTAATTTCCCCAGGTCTCAAAACATAGAAAAAATGATGTCGGAGAAAACCCTGGGTGTTTCTCCCCAAAGTACATCCTTGAGGTGCCACTGAGTCAGTTCCTATCCCTGGGGTCCCTACATGCAACAAAACATTGAACGACCCTTTGCCATCTTTGCAGTCATTTCTAGGTTTGAGCCAATCATGGCAGTCATTGTGACAATCCATCCTGTGGAGGGTTTTCCTCTTTTTTGTGACCTTCTGTGTTAGTTTGGGGACATTAGAGAAACAAATCCACAGAAACTCTTATGTATAAGAGAGAGTTTTCTATAAAGGGTAAGTGCACATTAAGAAAACATCCCAACCCAGTGCTGCCCTAGCCCATAAGTCTGACACATCCACACAAAGTCCTCCTCCATCTCACAAAATACACACAATAATGCCGACTGCAGGAGGAAAGCCGAATCAGTGAACTTGTAAGCATCTCAGCGCTGGCAGGGGTCTCCACGTGGCTGCTCCAACACCCAGGGCTGCATTGGGGTAGGTCCATGTGGCTTCTCCTCAGGAATGTCTTGCAGGAAGTGAGCCTTGCCAGCTGAAGCAGGGAACTGGCTAAGGCAGCTGCACCCTGGTCCGAGAACCAGAAAGGCAAGGCTCACAGAGCCATTTATCCCTCCACCCTTCAATTAACCCCACATGTGTTTATCGGCCAGGTTGGCACAATAAACTAACTACCTCACTCTCTATCAAGCACGATGCTCTTCTCAGGGACAAGCCCTCCTGAAACCTTGTCCAGATATAATGAATCAAAGTCTTGTCATCTTCCTTTCCAAGGAGCATTCTGGTTGTTACTTTTTCTAAAACATCTGTTTGTTGTTCAGCTCTTCTGCACATCCACAGTCTATTCAATATTCTACACCAATCACGTAACTCAAAGGCATTGATTCTTCTCCAGTACTCCTAGTTCTTCCCCAACTTTCACAAACAGATGGCGTACTAGGTCAGGCGCCAGGAGAAAGAAGGGCTTTCTACTCCTGTAAAGATTTGCACCCTTGGAAAATCACAGAGGCTGCTCTATCCTGTCCTACAGGGTCACGAGTCAGGATCAAGTCGATGGCCAGGAGTTTGCTTTTTGGTTTGGCTAAGATGCACCTTAGTCGTCAAAGTGACATAGTTGCTTTTTTTTTTTTTTTAACTCACTTTAAAGAAGCCTTTTGAAGGAAATATGCTCAATAAAATACATTGCTTGACTTCTTCCTTGTGGTTTCCAAGGGCACTGATTATAAACCTAAGTAAAATTAAATCCTTGACAATGGCCATCTTTTCTTCCATTTTGACATGTTGTTTTGTATTGGATCAATAGAGAGGACTTCTGTTCGAGTCCTACCAAACAGGAGATGGGATTAGGGAGAGGTGTCCTTGGTGGCATGAATGATTAAGCACTTGGCCACTAACCAAAAGGTTGTGAGTGAGAACTCATTCAGAGGCATCTCAGAAGAAAGGTCCAGTGATGCTGTCTGAAAGGCCCCAGTCAGGAAAATCCTATGGAGTAGTTTTACTCTGCTGTCATGAGTTGGGATGGACTCACCAGCGACTCTTTGTGTGTGTGCTTTGCTTTGCTTTGACCAGCACCGTTTGGGACACAGTATTATGAACGGATAGCACGTGGCTTTGCACATAAAGGTGCTCCCTCCTTGAGGCTCCTAACAGACATGGTGATCCTTCCCTCGCTAGGGTTCCTAGCTTCAGTTTTCTCCTATAAAAGTGGGGTAAAGCCCCTATCTACAAAGAGATCAAAAGATTAAATAGAAAAAAAACTGCCTGAAACACTGCAAACACAGCGATGAAGGAGGCTGATCGACTATTGATTACTATTATAATCATGATATGAGCCTTTGTCCTGGGAGTCACTGTCTGCTTTCCTGAAATATTCTTATAGCTCTAGGACAAAGCTGATGAGAAAAAAAAGAATCATAATAAAAACAATAGGAAATAAAACACAATTGCCGGAGAGACAATTAATCTTGCTCTTGGGCAAAGTAATGACTGAAGTATAATAAATATCAGTTGGTTTTAGATGGGTTTCCAGAGGCTCTTTGGATCCAACCCAAAACCCACTGCCATCAAGTTGCTATCGACTTACAGTGACCCTCAATGTTCTGTGACTGCAAATCTCTACAGGAGCAGCCAGCCTCGTCTCTCTCCCAAGGAGCGGCTGGTGGGTTTGAAGCACCGAACTGGTGGTTAGCAGCCCGACTCTGAACCCACCACCCAACCAAGACTGCTCTTCTCTAGAACAGTGATCCTCAAACTCTCGTTTGAGGGGCTTATTAAGTGATAGTTGGGCTGTAGGTTTAGAGGAAAACCCGGAAAAATAAGCAAAGTGTACCAGACCCGAAACTTTTCTGAGACCCTGGGGGTTGTTGGGGGTCATGCAGAAAGAGGAAGTGCTAGCAAAGCAAGAAATTTTTACTAAATAGTTTTAGCACTGCACTCTTCAACAAAGAGAAAAAAACATCCCAGCCTCACCTTCCCTCACCTGTGAAGGGCTGTTTCTAGCGAGCCAGAGGCCGTGGTAGCTCCCAGGAGAGCGAGGTAACATTCAAGCTTTTGGAAAAGGCCAAGGACACCACAGGACTGTGAAGGGTTCCTGGCAGGCTCGCAGCTTCTGGGGAAGGGTGCGAGACCAGCAGACCACCAGGGGACAGGCAGCAGGAGCTGCATTCGCCAAAGCTCCCGGCGCCCTTTCCAAGGACAGAGCATCCCAGGGCGAGGAGAGAAGCAGTGCAGAAAGGGTCAGATTGGTGAAAGACCAGAGCAGCAAATGCACACAAGGCACTGAGATAAATAATAATCCGAACAAATGAGGAATGGTATAAAACCCTGCTAATGAGGCGAAATCCTTCCAGAATAAAATTAGGCAATTGCACATACAGAGGCATAATAAAGGCCATAAATATAAAATGGCAAGGAATTGACTGGGTAATGGTGTAGTAATTAAAGCCTGGAGGTTCATAATAGACCTCGAATTGAACATTAATCAACCAAAAAGAAACGCTCGCTGCACTTTGATATAGTGCATCAAAGGACGGATGTGTGGGACACAAGGAGCCGCCACAGCCCACTCGGCTTGGGAGCCCTCCCTTTGAATGCTGGCCGGCTTTCTTTCTGAGTGAGTACACAGAGCAGGAGTGGGGTGGAGGATCAATAACCGCACTGATGACTTCTGCTTGAGCTGGTGCCGGTGCAGTGACCCTGATACCACGGAGGGAAGGGGGCGAATCAGCTCAGCGGATTCCAGGCAGCAGGAGTGATCCCCGGCTGATGGTGAATCAAGGAAGACAGGCTCAAAACCATCCCTGTGATGCCAGGACATGTGGTTCAGGATCCAAGAATGGGGCGGGGCAGTAGGGTACCTCTGACATTATCACAAGCTTGGCAGGGCAGTACCTTGTTCATTTAAAGCAGTGGAATTCCAAATGTGAGCTTGAATTAAAAGTCTCCAGAGGACTGATTCAGAGACAGATAGCTGGAGCCCCACATTTAGAATTTTGATTCAGTAGTTCTGGGGTCAGTCCCAGAAGCTGCATTTCTAACAAATTCCTGGGAAACGTGAATCGTTTCCAGTTCCAGGGCCACACATGGAGGAACGCTGGTTTAAATTTTGGTGGCTTCTAGCCCCCAGTTTTCTTCATTAGTGAACCATCTGATTTTGAAGATGAACAAAGCAGGAGAAAACAAAAGAAAACAGCAAACTCACTGTCGCCAAACCAACCCTGACTCATAATGACTCTGTGGAGCAGGGTAGAACGTCCCCTGTGGGTTTAAGACTGTAACTCTTTACAGGAGTAGAAAGCCTGGTCTTCTCCCAAGGAGCAGCTGATGGTTTAGAACTGATGACCTTACAGATTGCCGTCCAATGAGTAACCAACCCCTAAGTCACCAGGGCTCCTTAAAAACAAGGAGAGTAGATAAAGAAAGAGATACATATGGTTGCCTTTGTTTATCTGTGACTAATAAAAGAAACAAAAGTCTCATTGCCTTTGAGTGGATTCAAACTCATAGCAGCCCTATAAGACAGAGTATAATGGCCCTCTGGGTTTCTGAGACTGTAAATCTTTACGGGAGTAGAAAGCCTCATACTTCAGCCTTGGAAATCGCTGGTGGTTTACAACTACTGCACATATAACGCACTATGCATACATAACCCACTATGCATACATAACGCACTATGCATACATAACGTACTATGCATACGTAACGCACTATGCATACATAACGCACTATGCATACATAACGTACTATGCATACGTAACGCACTATGCATACATAACATACTATGCATATGTAACGCACTATGCATACATAACGTACTATGCATATGTAACGCACTATGCATACATAACGCACTCTGAGTTGATGAGGCAAACACTGGGTGAGGCACACAGTTAATGTGCTGCTGCCAAGCACAAGATTGGAAATTCAAATCCGCCCAGAGGCACTTTGAAGAGAAGGCCTGGCCATCTACTTGTGAAGACTCAGCCACCAAAAATCCTGGGGGAACTCAGGTGGCTTCTACCTTTAAGGACTGTAACATTGCTGACACACAGGCCTTTCTTGGACCCGACTACAAGAAATCAATAGCAAAAAAAGGAAAGTGGCATGTGTGTATGTGTGTGTGTGTGTGTGTGTGTGTGTGTGTAGGAGTTCAATACGGAAGGGTTATTTGATAATATTAGAAAATTACTGTCTATCTCAGGAAATTTGGAAGTCAGTTACTTGGTAAACTGACTGGAAGAAGTCTATTATCTGTACCCATTCCAAAGAAAGATGACCCAACAGGATGTCCAAGTTATAGAATAATACCACTGATAGCCATGCGAGTAATATTTTGCTGAAGATCATCAGTACATTGACAGGGAGTGGCCAGAGGGTCAGGCCAGATTAAGAATAAGACATGGAACAAGGGATATCACTGCTGATGTCAGCTGGATCATGGCTCAGAGGATACTTATATCCTCTTATATACAGATGTTTACTTATATTTCACCGACTATGCCAAGGCATTCAATGGTGTGGGTCATAACAAACTATGGATAACCTCAAGAAGAATAAGGAATCTTGAGAAGAATGCCATTGTGCTCATGCACAACATGTACATGAATCAAGAAGGACTTGTGTAAACACAGCAAGGTTTAAATATCAGGAAAGGTGTGTAGCAGGTTGTATCCTTACAAGATACTTGCATGCTAAGTAAATCATCAGAGAAGCTGTCTTATATGCAGAAGAATTGGTCATTGGAGGAAGCCTTAGGAACAACCTGTGATCTGCACATGACACAACCTTGCTTGCTGAAAGTGAGGAAGACTTCAAGCATTTGCTGATGAAGCCCAAGGATTGCAGTCGTCAGAATGGATTACAACTCCATGTAAAGATGACCAAAATCCTCACAATTGGAACAAGAAGTAACCACATGGAGATAAAGTTGAAGTACCCAAGGATTTTTTTCCCCCTTGCTTGTATCCACAATCATTGCTCATGGAAGCAGGAATCCAGAGACCAAAGATCACATTGCATTAGGTAAATCTGCTGTACAAGACCTCGTTACAGTATTGAAAAGCAAGGACGTTACTTTGAGGACTAAGGTGTGCCTGACACAAGCCAGAGAATTTTCAGTGGCCTCCTGTGCATGTGAAAGTTGGACACTGACTAAGGAAACCGGAGAAGAATAAAGGGACCGTGAAGAGCCAAAACGACAAGCCCATCTGTCTTAAAAGTAGTGCAGCAAGAGTGTTCCTTAGAGGCAAGGACGGACAGACTTCATTTTACATTCTTGGGACACTTGTCAGGAGAGACCAGCCCCTGGAGAAAGACCTCATGTTTGGTACAGTAGAGGGTAGTGAAACACAGGAAGTCCCTCAAGCAGATGGGTTGACACTGGGCCTGCAACAAAGGGCCCAAGCACAGGAGCAATTGAGAGGGTGGTGCAGGACTGGGCAGTGTTTTGTTCTGTTGTGCACAAGGTCGTTATGGGTAGGAACCAACTTGCTAGCACCTAACAACATTCATTGGGGGGAGGGGACAACATGATGATACAGTCATTTTGTGTGTGTTTAATCTTTACCTTTCAGAGATGCACATTGAATTATTTGCCTATGAAAAGATAGTATGTATGCCAGATTTTCAGAAAGATTGGAGGTGAAACAGGTGAACATATTAACCAGATACAAATGATCGTGAGTTATTGGGTGGTAAGTTAATGGCAACTTGGCACTCTAGTCCTATTTGGGGGGTATGTTTGAAATTTATCGTAATAAATATTTTTTAAAAACAAAGGAGCATAATTCTTTTGACACCTATGGGCTCACCAGAAGTCGGAATCAACTTGACGGCGGCAAGTGGTGTTAGTTTGACTGCGACCCACTGCCCAGCCCTGTGCCAGCCTCACAAGGGTGGATATGTTAGAGCCGCGGCGTCGCTCCATGTCACGGAGGGTCTTCTCATCCACTGACCCTCTGCGAAGCATGATGTCCATCTCCAGGGGCCGGCCCCTCCCACAGCATGTCCAATTATGGAAGACAAGGTCGCACCATTCTCACTTCCAAGGAACATGCCATGGCTCCATCTTTTCCACGGCCCACTTGCTCTGATACTTTCACTATTCTTGGCCAGCACCATATTTCAAATGCGTCAATCCGTACGCTGTCTTCTTCATTCACTGTCCAACTTTCAATGCATCGAAGGTGACTGGAAATATAATGCCTTGGGTCACATGCCCCTTAGTTCTCAAAAGAACACCTTTCCCTTCACACTCTGAAGAGGCTCTTGGGTAGCAGACTCGCTCAACGCGATGACTGAGGAAGAACATCCGATCCCAGGCCTTCCTAGACTTCACCAGCTCCCAGATCACTGACGGAATGGGCGGGGGGAGATGCAGAGTTGGAGTCACTCGGTCTTCCTGGGGGTCTGCGACTCAGTGCTTCTCTTGGAGCACCTAGGTGATGTTGAAATTGCAATCCCACTTTAAACACCAGCTGCTGTTGACCCCACTCATGGTGAGTCTCTGTGTCACAGTAGAACACTGCTCCACTGGGCTTGTTTCGAACTGCTGACCTTGTGGTCAGCAGCACAATGCGTAATCACTAAGCCACCAGGGCTCCTAGATGATAGGACGTTTGTGAGTCAACAAAATGGGGTTTGCAATCTATTTGAAATATACAGATGGCAGAATTTGATAAGTGGAAAGACTTTTCCTTGACATGTATCTCTATTATGTCATATGTTATGGTGTTGCATTTGCTGCAGAAAAAAAAAAATTTAAAATGGGGAAAAAAAAAAGTGAGCTTTCGGAAAGAAGGCCCACGACAGTATCTCCTGGGCTGCAGCTGTGCAGGTCATGCACTGGCCAGGCTGGGAAAGCGTCCCGGAGAGAGTGAGCCGTGAGCGCAGCCTTGCAGGAGAACTCCTTGCCGACCCTCTGCTGAAGCATCTCTTTAACATTCCAAACCTGAGGTGAGCTTCAGAATGCAATCAAGATTAATGGCAACTGGGAAACCGGGGCTGGGAGAAATCAGGGAAGCCTCCCCGCATCTTGGGCAATATTGGCAATAAATCACAAGATCACAGGGCAAAAGTTTGACTCACTCAACATCACATTACGGAATACAAATGCCTTCCATCTCCTTCACGGGAGTGCAAAGACACTGGGATGTTTGGCAATGTCTGACAGTCACTGTTGGATGAAAAATTGAGCTTGACATTTCTCGAGCCTGATTTCTTACTGAGAAATTGTCGCCACTGTCTGAACAGTTATTGCAGTCTTAACGCAAAGTTGCTCTCCACGTCTATTGTCTGAAACACATTTGGATATAACTCACTTTACTAAACAAACACATTTCAGGAGAGCGAGTGGTAAATGAATTTCTGCAAGTCTGATCACACCTCATTTTCTCACTTAGCTCATCAATTTATAAATTCACTCTGGTCTGGACTTGCGAGGATGGGAAGGTAAAGGGAGAACTATATTATGTCTCCTCGTCTGAGCAAATAGGAAGTCAGCTGCTTCAGAAGCGGGCACTTACTCATTAACTACTGAGTGAGCAAATGCATGACCGAGCCAGAGCAACAGCTGCTGGGCCAGGAGGGCCCATGGAAGTCCCCTTCGGATGAACATGAGCTTGCTCTGCTCTAAGAGGCTAGCTTCCCCACGTGATCAGTTTTAGAAACTTAGCTGCATCTTGCAAAGTGATCATCTTCTTGGTCACAGTCACCCCCATTTCCCACACTCCTTCACCTGCAGCGATTTTGTCAGATGGAATGGCTCCTGGGGGGATCCTCAGAAGCCTCTTCCCCTCACGCTTCACCATGGTGGGGGGCATTTTCCGTTGGTGCCTACCAGGAAACCAAGCTTTAGAAGAAGCTCGCCTAGAAAGTGTGCCTTTCCGGTGATTTCCTCAAGGGAAAACCCAGCCGGTTGACGGACAGAACCAGAAGTCAATTTTTCTGGACAAAGGCCCACATTGCAGAGGCTTGCTTGAGGAAGATGTGCACTTACCTTTGTGTGTGTGTGTGTGTGTGTGTGTGTGTGTGTGTGTGTGTGTGTGTGTGTGTGTGTTTTCAAATAAACATTTACAAAGCATGGAAATGTGCGAAAAAGTCCTAAGTTGTATGTTTATGGAAAACATTTGGCAAGTATTTGTTGTAAATGCTTCCTGCAAAATGCCAGGACTGAGAACTAGGAGGGGAAAAAAAATTGTATGAGATGACAGGGAGCCAACTTCCAAGGAAAAGAATGTCCCCTTCCACGTAATCCCCCAAGGCTGGCTCTACCGTTCACCCCACTGTCACCACCCCAGTAATCTGGGTGGGCACTGGGAGGGTGGGACGACCTGAAAAAGGGCTTTCGTCCCAGGCTGGCAGACTGACGGAGATGTACTTGTGTTTCCTAGGCAATATCTTCCCTAATACAATTCCCTCCCCTCCTCACACCTATCTGTTGACAGCTTTGATTCCAAGTTCTATGAACCAGCTGGAAAAATGCCATCAACACTCACCCTGTTTCCCTTACCTCACCACAAGTCAGCCTCACGCTTCACTCTGATGCTCTCGGGTTAGAAGTGGAAAATTAAAGACTTGATAGATATTTACCCAGGAGCCTCACCTTACAGTAAGAGTAACAAGGGCATTTCTCTTACTGACTAGCTTGACAAAGATCTATGAAGATTGTGGACAGAAAGAGGAAGTATAGGTCCCAAACCAAAATACCAAATGGCATTATTATCCAAGGGAGTGACCTGAAATTTGCCTCCTGCAATGAAGGAAGCCCCTCTTAAGCCACGTGAGGTAGAAGATGGAACCAGGGAGAAGTTGTTCCTCTCAACCACAATCAGCCTACATATCAAATAGCACCGGTGCTTAAATATTAGGAAGACCAACTATGTGACAGACATGACGTAGCAAGAAAGACTTGACTTCTCCATCCTTTCAGAGTCCTTTGTTCAAAGATGCATACCCCGACACCCGAATGTGCATAAGGCTGCTGATTTTAAGCTATGCCCGTTCATTCACATCCTAATCTCCAGGATGTCTCTCAGCACCCAGAGATCCTCAGGTGTACACCTCCATCCTGACTAATAATCAACCTTCTCACACAGGACATTTTATGTATTCTTGCAAAAGGACTTTCCTAGAGTTCCTTTTCAGAGTGGAAATGTTATGTCTAAACATTTTTGCCCTTTGACTTACGGTGATAACCCAGCAGCCAAGAAATTTGTTTTTATGTCATGTTCCCCAAATTACTAGGCGAGTATTCCCTTGAGAATCACTTCACTGGCCCATCGGCGTTTAGTAAGTAAAAGGAAAAGCTATGTGCCCTGGACTTCGTCAGAAGGGGCAAGGGCTGACCAGTGGGTTCCCACACACCCCCGGGCCCCACCCCACAGCTTCAGGTACACGCAATCCTGCAAGAGCCCAGGAGTACTTCACCCACAGGCAGCAGCAGCCTAGGGATGCTGGGATGATGGCATTACTCAGGGCAGTAGCCCTCTGTCAAGAACAATACTGATGGTGTTAAAGAGATGTGTCATTGACTTCCCCTTCCTTCCTTCTCGTGTTAGAGTTTTCTAGAGAAACAAAACTAGGACACCTATGATTTTATACACACACACACACACACACACACACTGATAGATCTATAGAGCATGAAGGAATATAACTGGTAATTAGTCCACACAGCACACAGAGGGCTCAGTTCAACTCACTTCCATGGAACACTTAATATACTGGAAGTTCTTCAACTCACAAGTGCTGCTGGGTCCAAGGTCAAGGAAGCAGACAGCTAAGTCTTCCGTAGGGCAATCCCTGTGTCCAGACACAGGCAGCAAACAGCAAGGCAGTCACCAACAGTCAGAAGATGACAGGAACTGACAGTTCCAAGCTCTAGCAATGTATATGCCAGCAGCAAGGCGATGCAGGGCTCGAAAGAACCTCAAGCTCTAGTCTAGTGACATGATCCACAGGTTGGGTGTTCCATTGGAGGTGTAGTTGAGGCAGAAAACTAAGGCAACTGCACACTGGTCTGATCATCAGAGAGCAAGAGAGACAGGCTGGGCTTGCTGAGCCATTTATCTCTTTGTCCTCCAATCAAACTGCAACCTTATTATTCCCACATGTTCTTATTGGCCAGGTTGGCATAATGAACCTACCTACCACACTTCTCAACCCCCACGTCCAAATTTCAGTAAACAAAATACCCTTGAGACACATGGAGTCACTCTCCTCCTGTCCAGAAGCATCTTTTGTTAGTTCTTTGGTCCTTCTCCAGTTGGTCCCCTGGGCCTCTTGGTCAAGTTCTGGATCCTCTTTTACCTTCCACTCAGAAAGCAGGGGTAAGACTGAGAAGACACCCCTAATTTCCCTCCTAGTGGCACTGCAGCTAGGTTCATTCCTCTATTTAAAAGGTAAGGACATTGAGGGTAACCCAAATTATGGGGCATAGTTCACGTTGCTGAGAGGAGCACATGGAAGGATGCATAGGTGTACACAAGCACTCCAGGGATGGGGCAGTGGTATGCTAGAGCTCCCGGACCAGCCTGTTTCAGCCGTCAACATTTTACAGCCCTAAACTGCTGGGGGCTCAGAAACAGGCACAGTGGGAGTATTTATGCCGCTGATTTGGCAAACAGGACAGTACCAGCCAGGGTTTGTTGTGCTTTGTTTTTAATGGATGCTCTAGCATACAACTGAATAAACACAAATTCTCAAAAGTGACCACCCAGAACTTTCTAGGTCCAAATTCCAACTTGGCCATTTACTATCTCTTGTTAGAAAGGGCACTGTCAGTGCTGACGCACAGGGATGCCTATCACTGGGAAATGGAAAATAACAAAGTTTGGCAAGAATGAGGCAAACTTAGAGCTCTCCTACCATCTTGGTGATAACCTAAAATAGTGCAGCTACTGTGGAAAAGTCTGGTGGCTCCTTAGAAAGTTAAAAATAGAATTGCCACTTGGCCTAAGGACGCCATTCCTAGGTATGTGCCCAGAAGACATGAAATGTAGGGGTGCAAAGACTTGTACACCAATGCTCATTATTCATCATAGCCAAAAAGTGGAAACAGCCAAGTGTCCACCAACAGACGAATGGATAATAAGTACGAGTATATGTATACATGTATACACATACATACACAAACATGAGGAGACTTCCAAAAGTCCATGGAAATTAAATTATCTTTTAATTCCATTTTCCCATGAGGTTTTTGAAGCCCCCTCGTGCATCTATCAGTATGTATGCTCTGAGCAGTACCTGGTACACCTCAATTACTTGGTCTATCTTAGCTTTTCTTCCCCCTTCACATAGTCAGAGTAAAACCTCCAGCTACTGGGCCACCGGTAGAACTGACCCCGTTAGTGGACCATCGTTGTTTAGTCCTGTGCTCTCACCCAGGTCTACCGAGGGACCACAGAGATGCAACCATGGCTTTAATGACTGAGACTATACATCAGACTCTGCATCAGGAAGCTCATTGGTTTTCATGCATGGTGGCCATGTTCTTGGCTCTACCAGCTCACTAAAAGGCTGCTCCGCTTCCCTTCAGACCACTGATCAGGGCTGTGAAATGACCTGCCCTCAGATGCTGAGCATCCGACAGAGAATCATTGCCGATGGAGTTGGGCAAACATCTGACACCTTATCAATGGCTTTCCCATTTCATCCATTCTTAATTCATTCTATTCTCTATCATTTTCTGCTTTCTTTTGGATCGGAAAAGAAAATAACTAGTAGCATCGTATACATGGTATAGAAATTATTAAACGAAGACATAATCTACTGTATAAACTCTCTCTGAAAAGAAAATACATTTATTGATTGATTTTTGCAAAAAGGCAGATTCGTTAATCTCCAGTTGAGTTTCTACTCTGATCATCTGAGGCACATCATTTAAAAGCCACAAAGGGCATGGAAAAGAAGAGCAGCTTCCTTGGTCAAGGGTCAAACACATCAATTCTTTCATTATTCACTTAATTAATCATTTAAGTGGCCCGGTGCTAGACAGTGGGAATACAGGGACCAAAAGGCCATGATTCCCTCCAAATGTTGAGTTTGAGACTGATGACAACACACACCCTGTGTACGTGCTGGGAGGGCAGCTACATGGAAACCAAGCCAGCCCGAGAAGAGCCTGGCACCGCATGAGGCCTGGAAGGACAGGGAGTGGCTCAGAAAGGAAGAGGAGCAGAGTGTGAGGGAACAGCATATGCAAAGGTCCTGGAACACAGAACTGAAAGGGCAGCCAGGCTGACTTCCTCAGTCTCAGTAATCACAAAGGTAGACAGGTAGGAATGACATACCCTAGCCTCCCGGTAGCAGGTCTCTCGTCACAGAGCAGCATTTTAGAGACACACTGGAGGACGGTCAGGGCAGTTCTATCTCTGCCTACAACTGTCCCAGTGGCTTTATAAAACTAAAAAAAATTAAAGTATTATCTATTCCTGATGGTCTACACTAAATTTGGGGATCTTCAATTTTATCAACTGCAGGGGAGAGTTGATAAAGTTAAGGTCAATGTAAAAATAAAATACCTGACAAAGTCAAACTTCAGGCACTCACCAGGTGTACTGCATGCAGTTCCTCTGGAGAAGCTATTTTTACAGAACACAATGGGACATTTGGGAACATTACCACCTAAATCTTATTATACAATACAAGCCTGCCTTCTGATTTGGTAGGCAGGTTTCTGACTGGCTGGGCTCAGGTCATATGAATATAAATTTTTTGAAATCAGCAGTAATTCACTGAAGTATCAGCAGATCTGGGACAAGGCCATTTTTGGCGGCAAACAAATATAGCTGCTCCTTTGGTTCCTATTCCAGAGTGAGGACAGGCCAAATGGATGGCTGAATCCAGGGAAGGAATAGCATATTCCAGACTGAAGCCTATTTCCCACCTTCCGGCTCCTTCAAGGTGAGCACAAATGGAGCCAGAGGGCCGAACACCACTGCTCACGGGTAGAGTTCCCCCAACTGACTCATCCATGAACCCATTAACCTCTGGACTCTAGAATCTAGAGTTTCCTAGACGTTGGCTCAAAGTCTGTTGTCTTCTGCTCTGGGTGTAAACTCTCCGAGGGCTGGCCCATCATCTTGTGTTGAGTGTTGAGTCTCCTTGTTGAGTGTGGAAACTCTTGGAGGAGTAACATGCATTGCCCGCCTGGGGTCCACGGACTGGGGATTGCAGCAGTGATGACAAGGAGTCCCTGCCCTCCTGAAGTTTCCACTCGTGTCCCTAGTGCAGGGACACAGGCACTAAACACAAAACTGGTGGTGCTATGAGTTGTTGTCGAATCTGCTCTCTCAAGGGATCATGCACCATAGAAGGCAATGTTGCTGGTCCCGCACGGTCCTCACAATCTCCGTACGCTCAGGTCCTTCGCTGTGGTCACGGCACGTTCTGAGCACCTCCATAGCTGCAGTGCACCTGCCAGGGCGATATTAGACGGTGCTCTGTGATCCAGAGGGTTTGCCCACCTGATTTTGCAGAAATCGATAGCTAGGCCTTTCTTCTGAAACAGCTCTAGGCCAACTCAAATCTTTTCACCTTTTGGTTAGGAGCCAGGCATCTTAACCATTCAAAGGCACCATCCCGGCACTCTTGAAAAGGCACCAAGAGAGAATGAAGGTTTAGGGCTTGCTTCAGATTTCAGATATCGAATTCAGTATAAAAGAACACAGGTGGTAGTCCCAGGGGCTTGAAGGCACTAGCCCCTACACCCTGTAGACCATAAACCTAAGCCCAACCCCTCTTCCTCTCTCAGATGATGGTTCTTCTGAGATACAGCCAAACCCATGCTCAGCAGTGATCTCATCCAGAGGCAGAAAGCATCCCATTCAAATCCTTGCCTTTGGAAGTCAGAAATCCTGGTGTCCAGCTCAATTAGTAACCCTAATCACAACTATTCACATTCTCAAGTGGTCCCAATTGCTTGGCAGTAACAGCTTGGTAATTTGCCATCGACAAAATTAATGCCACTATTTTTAAAACATGAAAAACTGTGCGTGAAAACAAGCCTCCAATCTGTGGCCCTTGGTCAAAAAAAGAATGAAAATAAAAGGCAGGAGTAGAATATTTAAATGAATGATTGGGCAATGGATCATTTTTAAAGTCCCCCGAAGGCTGTGCTATAGGGGCCTTGTGATTTTCAATTGAACCCATGCTCAGAATCACCTAGAAGAAAATTGTCACTCAAATTACAAAAAAATATATATATATAATAATAAATAAGTTTCCTTTACACAAAACCATGTGTTTAACTGGCAACATATAATTTTATTTTAAAAAAATTAGGAGCAATTGCTATTGAAATGCTTTCAGGGACAAGGGGAGGGGGGAGCTGTCAGCATTGTGGGGACAAAGAAAGCGATGTGCCACCAAGCTTTACTCCAATCATTTGCTTCATCGTTAAGTTTAATTACACATTACACACTGTCCTGTAATTATGTTGCTTGGGAAACTGCCAATTTCCCCCTTGAAATGTTAAAAGTTCCTTAATTTATTTTAAAGCCTTAGCCTGGCCCCTCCTGATACCCTGCCTTAGCGCATATGGGATCTCCAGAGCCTATTCCCACTACATGCAGGCTGGGTGAGCTGGTCCACTGAGCAGAGACTCATTGTGCTTACTTACGGCTCCCAAGACAGGGTTCAGTACATTTATAATAAGATCTAATGGCTTCTTCCCTCCACCCACAAATGCAAACAGAAAAAAAAATTAAGAAACATGTCTACCTCTTTCCCTCAGTCCTCAGAAGCTGAAAATGAAGTCTTTCGCTCACAGCAAGGGATCCGATACTCACCACAGGTGAAGCGCCTGGCCTCTCAGCATTTACAATCAGAATAAGAAGACAACAAACACTGAGCCGATAGACAGGAAGCTCCTGGAAGGCTGTACTCAAATCAGGGGTCACTTGAGGTGGGGGAGCCATTAAAACGTTGTGAGTACCACTATGTGCTGGCAATGTGCTCAGGATTTCACAAACGAAAGTAGCAATAGATCAATACTAACAGAGGTAGATATTCCAACGCCTTCAGTGACTAAACGGATAACCAGACTAGATGAAGCAGCCAGACCTCATGTTCTAGGGAGCAGTAGGACTTTTGGTTCATTGCAGAAACACTGAATGGCTTGTCTAAAGGCCATTCCAACTCTCTTTTAAAATGCCTTTCTCTGTGGAAGAAGCAAAATCATAGGACTCAATTCAAGTGTTGCGGTAAACTCAGGCAAAGAGCAAGTACCATAGAAGCAGATGTCCTAGATTTAAAGTGTAACTCTGGTACCCACTGAGCTGTGTGACTTTAGGCCCTTTAGCTAACCTCTCTGTGCCTCAAGTTTCCCCATTTGTAGACAGAGATGATAACAGGGCCTTCTCCATGGGTGTTGTGAACATTTATTAAAAGCATCTACCGTAGTTCTCATGTTACTGCAAGCTCCAAATGAATACATACTATCTATGATGCCTTATGCTCCATCATGCGACAAATAGAAGTTGAAAAGGATTGCCTCAAAATGACCTTGGCACTTGAACTGTGCTTTCAAACGAGAGACACAATCCACAGAGCAGAAGGGATAAAGGTTAAACGATCTTCCCATCTCTGAAGCACTGAGGGAAGGTTAGAACTAAGGTCTACTACATACCCAAAAGACCCAAACCAAAAGACCAAACCTACTGCCACTGAGTCGATTCCAAATCAGTTGACCTTACGTAGGGTTTCCGAGACTGTACATCTTTACTGAAGCAGACAGCCTCGTCTTTCTCCTTCAGAGCTGCGGATGGCTCTGGCTAGATGGCTTTGTGATCAGCGGCCCAATCATCAACCCACGTTAAAACATGGCAGCTTGGCTCAAACCAGGTGCGTCTTGCCGTATTTTCGCTGCAGTAATTCTTCAAGAACTAGGCCTCCCAATCCCCTACAGTGAGTCAGGTGCTAAACCAACAGTTTTCCGGACTACTTTTAAAAGTTCATGACCAACTCTGCTAGGCCGGCAGCAGGTGGTATAATCTGTTAATGCGCTGAGCTGCCAGAGGACAGGCCGGAGGTCCAAGTGCACTCACAGGCCCCTCAACATAAAGGTGAGTGATGTGCTTCAGAAAGCTCCAGCGACTGTCCCTCTGGGGAGCACAGCTCTGCCCCGATGCCATGGGAGGAGGGGGAGCAGGTCACTGAGTGCTGAGTTGCATCCACGGCAACTGGTATGGACACTTCTTGGGCAGCAGGACCCCACTAAAAGGTTCAAGAAATACTGAGAACATACTTTGAATCTTTTATTTGTTGAAAAACAGTTTCCATGATGCAAAGAAGAGAAAATAATTACTGGGTAGTCATATCCATCGTTTCCCTATTTGTGTGACATAGTATAAATATTTCTCTTCTGATTTGGCATAATAAGAGAAGCACAGCTCAGGCCTGGATCCCGTTGCATGAAAACCACTGCACTGAGTCTTATTCTTAGAGGTGCTTCTGTTTTTCCCCGCCTCCCTGGACATCCATTGCCTTTCAACAAAGTCACCCAGAACGCAAAGACGTCCAACTGGATGGGCAGTGGAGCCTGCATTGTCACGTATTCTGAGCCGTGTCAGGGCAAGAACCGGGGGCGTGTGAAAAATAAGTCTCCAGGATTGGTTCTCATTTTGTTCCGGGAAGACTTAATATTTTATAAATTCTGATGTTACAGTTGAGTGGCAGCCTCGTTAACAAAAATAGATGCTTATGGCCTATCACCACACCACATAAAACATCTAACAGGTTAAGGTTTGCTCTATTCCATATGTATTAAGCAAGCACCAGGCAGTTGTCTCTAAGTAATGCAAAATGCTTAGGAACGGGGTAGCGGGAACGGTTGGGCATGCTATTAAATCACACATATAGAAATGGTTGAACTTGCTTACGTTCTGTTACATTCATTTTCACTGCAGTCAAATTTCAAAACAATGTAGTTTTAAAAGTAATATCATTGTTTTAAGTTGTGCCACTGGTATACAAAGCAATCCTATCGGATTCAGATATAGTTACATAATACACTGATATATAACATGATGAAATATTTACCTGCTCACTATATTGCAAAACTGGGGAAAAGATGAGGCTTTCTGCTGCCATAAAGATTTACAGCCTCAGAAATCCTAAGAGGTGACGGATTTCTAGAGTGGAAAACCACCTCATGGCAGTGGACTTTGGTTACGTTGTGACGCACTGCAAAGAAGCATACAGCCAATGTTTCAATGGCTCAAGCCCCACGGATGCTTCGGGTTACTAAATCCAATGGAGAAAGATGAGGTTGTCTTCTCCCAGGAAGTTGTACAGTCTCAAATACCATTCGCCGGGTCACTTCGAGTCAAAACCGACTTCATGGTAGTTGGTTTGGTTTCTGTTTGGGTACCCAGTACTGCACGTGGCAAATCCAAAACTACAGAAGGAAACAAAGAACCCACTCCTTCCCCTACAACGATAACAACACAGGCTACTCTCATCCACCGCTCGTTTTCCCACATGTTGTAGGACCTACGAACAAATCCCTACCTGCCTTATTCACCCGCCCAACCCCGACGTGGCAGTTAACAGCATTCGGCAATACCCTGAATGACTCAATCAGTGAATGGGTATGAAAGATGGAGGACAGTTTCTCTCTTGAGCTAGATGCTTCCTAGTATCTAAGAGCGATGAATTGCTTTTGCTGTCTGGGTATATGTCTAATCAACATTTTTGCTCCCCCCAAAGATGCAAGTAATAGTAGAAACACCTTGTTTGTGTGCACTTGTCTTCTACTGCTACACATTAGAGGAATTTATGTGATATTTAAGAATCTGGGATTCATGCATAGTATGCTTCTGTGGTTGCCATCACCGGAGGGACAGGAAGCCTGCCAGGTGGGTGGAGAACCCCCATGAACCTCTGGAACAGTTCGGCCTGACCTTTCACAGGGCACCAGCTCTGAAACCAGACTATCTGGAACCTGGAGAGCCTGCTGTGATACTTTCACAGGCTCACGAGGTTTTTCAATAACATAGCTTGAGTTCCAATCAAATATTTCATAATACGGTGACGCGGAAATAAAAGTCAGCCTTGGTCTTCAGAGGATTTACAAGCCAATAAAAACAATGTGATATTGTACGTAAAGTTGGGTAATCAAACGAGAGGTGGACTGACTCTCATTGTTCAGGAAGAGCCTCCAGACCTGGCAAGATTTAGGAAGATCATAACTGAATACAATTACTTGCTTGGTGTCCCTGGGCTTCCCATGCCCTATAATCAGTCTCTATTTCATTCTATACCCTTTCCCTCCCCGTTAAAAAAGACAGCAGCATGGCCGGGCAATGAACTGCAATCTAGGGGCAGGGGGCTGAATAACCGGAAAGAACCTGAGGGTTGGAGTCCAAAGGTCAAAGTTCAGATTCCAATGTCTTACAATTGACTGTTGATTACTGCATGTCCTTCTCTCAAACCCAGTCCCTGAATCTAGAAAATCGTGCTAGTCCTTGATGGGTAATATGAGCCTGATTTTGGGGGGGGGGGGGGGGGGGGGAGTGGGGGAGTGAGCAGGATTTCCTAGGTTGTAATTTTTACAGGAGCACACTATGAGGTCTTCCTATCATGCAGGGATTAAGTAGGTTTGAACCACCAACCTCTGAGTTCTCAGCCAAGAGCTGAATCCTTGTGCCACCAGAGCTCCTAAAAAAAATAGTGGTAACAATGTTTGCCTCAAAGAGATAAAAACGGACTAGCATGTTGCCTAACCCTAGTATTCAGGAAACAGGAAATAAAAAGGAGTATTACAATGAAAGACAGGAAATGGAAATGTTACAACGAAAATGTGTTTTTCCTCAAAACTGCCTTTCCTTTTCATTTAATCGTTTTCCTTAAGTTGTCAAATAACTCTCTTCCCATTCACAACATGCCACGATGTATCTATCTGGGGAGACCGAGGTTTCAGTGGCTCTTCCTTGCTGCTTTTAGGCCCTATCTTGGTTCTCACAATGGTCAACCCAGGTCTTGTGATTTGGGTATCTCAGCAGCTCCTAGTGAATCATTAAGTACATCAAAGGTTTGGTGTTCCATATCCAAGAGCCCCACCCCCACCCCCATTGAATCATCCATTACTAAGCCTCTCTCCCAAGGCCTTGAGAACTGCCTTGCTAAGAAAGGGCAATAAAGCAAAACAAAAGCCACACCACACTCTCAGCTCTACCATTATCTTGTCTCTGAAATAATGGCAGCAGGATCCTGGCAATGAGCCCAGCACCCGCCCTCCACCTGTCTCCTCATAGGGCGAACTTAGTGGGGCTTCCCGCGTGATGGAAAGAGCTAGAAAGTACAGCACCTCCAGAAAAACGTCAAAGCAATTGTATGCAGAGTAAATAAATTCAGAAGTCAGCAGCACACGATGCCTCCAGTTTTTACTACACACAGAGTGGGATGCTCAGATCTGCAGCTCCTCCTCGTGTTCTGGGCCCACCCAAGTGTGTGGTAATTCAATTACATCCACTGCTTTCTTTAGGACACAGCTACAAAAGTGTATTCAAATATTACATAAGAAACCAGGACACTTGTCAAAAAATGCATGTTGCAAAAATATACCCTTCTACTGCTCAGGAATCCCTGGTGGCACAAATGGTTCAATGCTGAACAGTCAAAAGGTTGACTGTTCAAACCCATCCAGAAGCTCGACATGTGCATAACGGTGTGGATATATATGAAGACTACCCTCCTCACAGATTTGTTCCACCCGTTTTATCAAGAACATCCCAGCTAGCTAGATGAAAGGCTCAAGCCAGACATTCCTCCTTTCTTTAGGGAATTCCTTTTATTTGAGCTACAAAGTAATTCCTAACTGGAACTACTCTCTCTTCAGGAGAAAGATAAGGTTTTTTTACTTCCAGAACAATGTAGAGCCTCAGAAACCCACAGGGGCAGTTCTTCTGTTGCGTCTGACAGAGTCGCTAGACGTCAGGAATGATTCAATAGCAATGAGTTGGCTTCAGGATGTCCTTCGGTCTCTTGCTATGGAACCGCCCTAGTTCAGACGACCAGCGCTGGGGGCTGGCTTCAGGGACGGGAGAGGATAGAAGCAGCTGTGGAGCAGAGAACTGCAGTGTCCGTGGCAAGTGGACTTGGACACCACACAAGGAGCTAACGTGAAGGCAGGGGACGAGAAAGTCGCCCAGGGTACAGGACAGGTGTAGGGAAGGGGCAAGGAGCCCCGGAGGTGAGG
Organism: Echinops telfairi; assembly: GCF_000313985.2. Lineage (NCBI taxonomy): Eukaryota > Metazoa > Chordata > Mammalia > Afrosoricida > Tenrecidae > Echinops > Echinops telfairi. Next base: position 2,840,794 of record NW_022103904.1, read on the forward strand.
AAGCTCCTTTGCGGATCTGTGTGTCCTTCTGAGTGTGCCTTTTCATTCCTTCCTTACGATCTCAACCATACAGCTGGCTGACAGATGAAGTGAATGGTGACACATTGATCCAGTAGAAGACATAAACAATGAGGGACTAATTGCATTCAGATAGATCTACTAAGTCCAGAATCATATCAAATGTTATCACAATGTATTCCTTTTCGAATGAACCCATCTCTGTGTTTCAGAAGAGAGCATACTGCTCAGTTTAGAGTTCCAGTCACTGTCAGGGCTGGCATCCTCCTCCGGCAGGAGGCAAGACTCCGTACCATCTCCTCCCACAGTCTTGGAGGAAGTCTCAGACCTCACACAGGGTCCACTGACCCTGCGCATTCATTCAAACAGCTCTAGCTGTCCATTACTGTCCTAAATCCTATTCAGGGAAGAAAACTCTTTGAGGAAATAATAAAGGCCTCTGAATTACAGCAGTGTTTAACCAACAAAAGCAAGTGCCTATGGCCCAAATAGGCCTCCTTTTTCTTTCTAAATAAGTTTTTCTTTTAAGTTTTCATCAGACATACAGTTCTGTCAGTTGCCATGGTATTAATTTCATTTATAACAGTTTAGAGAACACGTTAAGGAAAATGAGCTTAAAACATTAAATTACTTTTCATGAGACATATGCTTTTGATGTAATTAACAATACATTCAGCATCAATAAGCTCTAATTTTAGATACAGTCATCCATAAACATTAATCAGTGCTAAATTCGATTTCCAGTTGGCTTCTACTTTTCATGCTCAACTCTCCATGGCTATACTACAAGGTATCTCAAAACTATTAATTTACTTATTATGAGAACTGGTTACATTCCTGGGGGTGGGGATGCCCAGTAAGGAGTGAGTACACATAGAGGCAAATTAAATTTTGATGGAAAAACAATTTTCTCATAGAAGCCAGCAATTCTGCTCAAGGACCCGATCCCAAACCTTACACAGAAATGGCCATGTAATGCCTTATGTAATCAAATTGCAAATAATATTTCAGGATAGGTTGAAGCTTCCCAAATTGAATTCTTTGAAGAAGACATACATCTAAAATAATTGTGCCTCTAGGGAACTCAGAGAGCAGGGACAACGTTCTTTTCTAGCGAATCACTGTAAGATAGGGCTATCCTTCACTGTGGACAACTGTCCCCGGTGCTATTGGCTTGACCAGTCGCCCTCACTAGGCATGGTGGCGGCTGCAAAACATGCACTCACACATTTGCAAATGCCTCCTCCACTTCTCGGGCAATACTGCCCCCACTGACTAAGTGAGAATCATCCAGTCTCTCAGGTTTTGCAGAAAAACAAAAATTGGCCCAAATAGAAGGAATGGTCACAGGAATCAAAACTAAGAACAATCATATTGATGTGAATGAGTGGGGGCAGAGTGGAGACCCAAAGCCCATCTGTAGACAATTAGATATCCCCTCAAATAAGGGTCACACGGAAGGGATGAGCCAGCCAGGGTGCAGTACAGCACCAATGAAACATACACCATTCCTCTACTTCTTTAATGCTCCCCACCCCACACACACTATCATGACCCCAGTTCTACCTTACAAATCTGGCTAGACCAGAGCATGTACATTGGTATAGATAAGAGCTCTCGACACACAGAATCCAGGACAGATAAACCCCTCAGGAACAATAATGAGAGTAGTGATGCCATGAGGGTAGGGGGAAGGTGGGGGGGAGAAAGGAAGAACTGATCGCAATGATCGACCTATAACACCCCTCCCAGCCACCCCCCCACACTCAGGGTGATGAACAACAGAAACAGGAGTGAAGGGAGACAGCAGATGGTGCAAGATGCGAAAATAATAATTTATAATTTATCAAGGGTTTATGAGAATTGGAGGGTGGGGGAAGGAGGGAAAAAATGAGGAGCTGATACTAAGGGCTCAAGTAGAAAGAAAATGTTTTGAAAAGGACGATGGCAACATATGTACAAATGTACTTGACACAGTGGACGTACGTATTGTTGTAAGAGCTGATACTAAGGGCTCAAGTAGAAAGAAAATGTTTTGAAAAGGACGATGGCAACATATGTACAAATGTACTTGATACAGTGGACGTACGTATTGTTGTAAGAGCTGTAAGAGCCCCCCCCCCAAATAAAAAAAGAGATAAAGAGAGCGATTGACACAACAGCGGCAACAAGGGTCTAAAAGATCGCAGTGGCTATGAGGACGGCACAGGACTGCGCAGAATCGGCTGTACCGCAGCTAACAACAGCAGTGTGTTCCACGAGGTGGGGGAACCGCTCTGAGCATTCTACCTCTCTTTGTAAATTTGAGACTAAGTCTACTGAAACTCCATTAGAGTTGAAGGATGGCAAGTGTCTGGTAGATAGCAGTTCATTTGCGTCCCTTGTCTTTTAAGAGTTTGTATCAGAATTCACTACAAACTAGATAATATTTTTGTAATATCATGTTTTTTGAAAATATCATCATATGGAAAAATAACGTGAATGATAAAAATCTCTATTTTAGTCCTTCGGATTTAGTTCCTTGTTGTACTAAGTAATAAAGGCGAAACATCTGAGACCATTTTTGAAGACAATAGTCTTGATATCTAAATTTGCATGCAGAGGAGTCCCTCCATATTTAGATATCTGAGAATAAATCTCGGTAGAGAACGTCTACGATCTAACAGAGACGTAGGAGCTTACCCGGATGTAGGCGTCTTGATGGTGCTTGGCAAAGTAGAGCATGTTGTCCAGGGCTAACATTCCAGGAGGAGTCTGGGTAAAGTCCATCGCTGGGTTGACATGGTTCTGTAATGAGAACAAAATGTTCAATAGTGTTCCTTCTCTGACAGGTTCCACCAATCCCTCTGGCCTGGTGTCCTTCCGTATGATGGGATCACAAGACAAGTTCTGAATAATCAAGTAAGGAGGACATTTTCTCTACCCATGTAAACCTGCAGGGTGGAGGCGTCTACAGTTTTATAGGCTCAGTGGGGCACGGTTGTGTATCGTTCTCATGCCCATAGGGTTTGCTATGAGTGTGAACTGACTCACTGGCACCTAGCAACAATATAGGTTCTGCAAAGCATGCATTATACCTTTGGTAAGAAAGTTAATTGAAGATGAAAATATAGGATAAACCTAACACTCTGGAGGATAATAACAACATCACAAAAAATTGCCTTTCTGGTGGCTGCGCTGTAGTGGAGGTGGTATGGGGGTTAAAGTGTTTGGCTGTTCACTGCAAGGTTTGTGGTTCAAACCCATCGGTCACTCCACAGGATTAAAACGTGACAATGATGCTTGAAGAGTATAGCCTTAGAAACTCTATGGGGCATGTCAAGTGTGTCCTATTGGGATACTACAAGGCAGAACTGACACGCTAGCAATGCAACACACACGTACCCAGTTTGTTGGGTTGTTGTAGACTGGTGCTATTTGGGACAAAGCTCACCTTTACTACTTAAAGTAGGGGGTGGCTCTGGGTAAGGCATTTGCCTGTCTGTACCTTCACCTCTTCATCCTCAGTTTTTAGGGTGAACTGGGGCCAAACCTGTCAATAGGCTTTGCAAATCACGAAAGGATGAAGTTGATCAGCCTTTCGGGCTTGATAAAATTCAGATGGCCCCTTTGTTCCTGGCACCTGGCTCTTCTCAAGGAGTTTGTCTGACCTTCTGGTCCCCACACAAAGTGCCAAGACCATGAAGACATGACAGTACTGACAAGGACAATGGACTCTCATTCTTCTCAGGACTTATGCTATTTTATGAAGTTGCTGCCACACCGAATCTGTGTGAATAGTGGACTGCTGTTCCTGCAATCATTTGGTCACAATATTTTCATCAATGGATTGAGACAAAATGGGTGTAGGTGTGCTTTTCTTAAAGATACGGGATCCTTCATTAGCGTTGACATCATGGCCAACAGCTCTACAACTCATGCTGTAATAAAGCTTATCTTATCAAACACACATATTTTCTCTGTACAGCACATCATCACCTTCACACACATGGAAACGCTACACAACCCTTCAGCATTGTGACGTGGAGGGCATTTAAACAGTGAACCCATGAATAAAACGTATACACAAAAGGACAAAACAAAACCATGGCAGGAGTAGACCACAAAAAGGCCATTTCTCTAGAGTACAAGAGCTGGAATAAGCAGATAGAGCGCGGCATTCTTCAACCTTAGCTGGGAATTTGCACATAGGGCAATTGAAGCCTTTCGCCCTTGTGTGCATGTCCACAAATGATTGTGTACATATGGATGAGTATTGATTTGGGGCTTGCAAATACAATTCCATGAATAATCACTATCGACTGTATGCCGGGAAGGTGTCCATGCCTGGCTGACCAAGACAGCTGTATCAAAACCCCGAGCCTTCCATTTCAGACAAGCAAGCATTCCTAAGAAGAGCTCCAAATATCACCCAGAAAATTCAACTACCTTGTGAAGGATTTAAGTGACAGAATGTTGCATCCCATTTTTAGAAGATGAGAGATGTTTTAAAAAATGACTTTCTAAAAAGCTGCATGATTGAGTAATTTGTAAGAAACGAATTGTTTTTACTCAGAATACTTCTTAATACTCTTTTCACAGAAAGCGCACGTGCACGCAAATAATGTTCACCCATGTCATGGGCAGAAATAGTGAAACTACTTTTTTAAAGTTCTGGTACAGTGTGCCCGTGCATACACCATCCAGGTCTTGTGACACTTCCAGAAGTGAACATTGGCTTTATCCCCCTCATTCCATTGGCTGAAAACATTACTTTGATCATGATTGTATAATAAAAAAATAAGCTATGGCCAAGAAGTACAGGGTCAGTTTGATTACACCCAAGAAACCAGTAAACAAACGACTGGCACTAGGTGTTTGCTCTGAGGCAGTGGGCTGTGCAGGGAGCTGCTAACCTCGTGGTCAGTGGTTCTAACCCACCAACCTCTTCGCAGATGAAAGATGAGGCGATCTAATCCCAGAAAGCTGAGGAGCACACTTCCATGTCAACAGGTCCCAAGACAAAGACAGGATTAAATCCATTGGACAGAAAAACAAAATTGAAATCATCAAGATGTAGAAATCATTAGCACAACGCATTTATGAAATAACTCCTGAGAGGTTGTGTCATGGTAGCTAACACCCATGTTATTTGCATAAAATACAGAAAATTTCTGGGGCCTCTACCTTGCCAAGGAAATCTTGGTTTATTGGAATTCTTTGTAATTCAAGTTCATGAAGTCTTTCTTGTTCACTTGTTCAAAGGTCAAACAACCCACATTTTTCTGTATTACTCAAGGCATAGCTAAGCTGTCTTTCCCAGGTTGACCTGATATTTTATATATCCATTAATGAACAACATCTAGAATTACAACAAAGCGGTGCGGTGTCCTGGCCAGTGTCCTGGATAAAGAGCACCCTCGCCGTTATCTATAGTTATCTATAAGACACGTTGGGTCTATGCAGAGCTGAAGTTTTATTTTAGCATTTTCTCCTCGTTCATGTATTCAAATGCTGGAAGATTATATATATATATATATTTTTTTTTTTTTTAAATACCAAACAGACTATACTAACTATAACAAACAACTCATTGTCATAGAACGGATTTCAATTCAAAGCAACCCGATTAGTAAGGAGTAGAACTGCCCCATAGGACTTCTGAGCCCCATGGGAAATCTTTATAAGAGTAGACCTCATGTTTCTCCCAGGGACTGGCTGGTGGGTTTGAATTACCAACTTTGTGTTTAGCAACTCAATGCTCCTCCAGGGTTCCTAAAAACACAGGTATTATATAACCCAGGTACAAATCTATACATACATAGGTGCATCTACATATATCTGTGTGTGTATATATACCTGTTATTACCCATCATTAAAATCATCTGGCATGTCAAATGTAGTACAGTTCAAACTTAATTTGATATTGACTAGAGTAAGCAACCCAGACTTATGTCCAAGAGTAAAAGAGCAAACAAACAAACAACAACAAAAAATCCCCACTAACAGCAGGTCAATTCCAATTCATCATGAACCTATAGAGGGTTCCTAAGATGGTAAATCCTTGTGGAAGCAGACAGCCTCATTTTCTCCTTTGGAACACCTGGTGGGTTTGAAATGCCACCTGGTGGTTAGTAACCCAATGCCAAACCCATAGACAACACCACCAGGCTTCCTTGTCCCATAGTGTGGGTGTGTGTGTGGGGGGGGGAGGGGAAGGTACAAATAAAAATGCTGAAAATAAATTATTTGAGATGTAGTCCAAAAAGTAACTTGCAAAGAAAGATTTTGTAATGGTTCTCATGTATTATACATTTATTCATTTATATCACATTTTAAACCCTCTATAAATAGGTAATGGAGCTTCCTCATTACATACAAATTTATTATTTTGACTTTGATACATTAGGTTTTCATGAACATAAGTAAACATTTTGGAAGCTATAGCTGTTCAGTACAATCGGGCTGCTAGCATGGCTTCATGCATTCTATGTGTTATGGGCCTTGCTTGCTGAAAGTGAGGAGGACTTGAAACACTTCCTGATGAAGATCAAAGGCCACAGCCTTCGGCGTGGATTACAACTGAGCGTAAAGAACACAAAAATCCTCAAACTGGAACAAGAGGGAACATCATGATAAATGGAGAAAAGATCGAAGTTCTCAAGGCTTTCAACTTGCTTGGATCCACATCATGAAAGCAGCAAAGAGATCCAAGGACACAGGGCGCTGGGTAAATCTGATGCACAAGCCATCTTTACAGCACAGAGAAGCTAGGATAGCACTTTGAAGACAAAGGTGCGCTGGACCATGGTACTTTCAATTGCCTCAGAGACGTGTGAAAATAGGACACTGAATAAGGACGACCAAACGAAACGCAATGCATTCGAATTATGGTGTTGGCAAAGAATATTGAACCATGGTACTTTCAATTGCCTCAGAGACGTGTGAAAATAGGACACTGAATAAGGAAGACCAAACGAAACGCAATGCATTCGAATTATGGTGTTGGCAAAGAACATTGAAAGTACCATGGACTGCCAAAAGAACAAACTCATCTGGTCTTGGAAGGAGTAAAGCCAGACTGTTCCTTAAAAGCCAGGGTGGCCAGACTCTGGGTCAGGCACTTTGGATATGTTTTCAAGAGAGACCAGCCTCCAGAAGAAGATGGAGAAAGACCCTCAAAAAGGAGGAAGCCCCTCGGTGAGATTGATTGACATGGTGGCTGCAACGATGGCCTCAAACCTAACACTGTGAGGATGACATAGGACTGCACCATGCTTCATTCTGTTGGGTCACTTTGAGTCAGACCTGAGTCAATGACACCTAGCAATAGCAATATATGTCATGGGTTGAATGATATCCTCCCAAAACATGAGTAGAAATCTTAATCTCTAGAACTTGTGAATGTGATCTTGCTTGGAAATAGGATCTCTGAGGACATTGTGACTGAATATGTGGCCAGATGAGGTAGGAGGAGGAGGTTGGGTCCCAATCCAATGAGTGACAGCCTTATAAAAACAGAAGTCTGTGTGACCATGGAGTCCGAGATTGGGACAATGTATCCAAAACTAAAGCACAAAAGATTGCCAGCAACCATGAGAAACTAGGAAGGAGCTTCCCCCAAGGAACTTCAAAGAAAGCGTAGCCCTGTTCACAATTTGATTTGGGACTTCTAATACCCAGAACTTCAAAACAATGAACTTCTGTTGTAATAAAGCACCCATTTTCACCTCAGTGAGGTGGGGTCAGAGGGGGCACAATTCCCACACTGTGTCTCCAGTGCTGTCCCCTGCAGCGCTATGGGTCAGTGAGGGTCGGGAGGGAGTGGGGAGCTGATACCAAGGGCTCAAGTAGAAAGAAAATGTTTTGAGAAAGATGATGGCAACAAATGCACAAATGTGCTTGACACAGTGGATGTATGTATGGATTGTGATATGAGTTGTAGGAGCCCCCAATAAAATGATTAAAACTGAACAAACAAAAAATCCAAGAAAGAAATGACTATAATCGTTGAAGTATTTCCTTTTGTATA
>NW_022103904.1:2849802-2851686 GCF_000313985.2 Echinops telfairi
AACTCTTATCACAATCCATACACACATCAATTGTGTAAAGCGCATTTGTTCATTCATTGCCCTCATCATTCTCAAAACATTTCCTCTACACTTAAACCCCCGGCATTAAGTCCTCATTTGTCCCTTCCTTCCCCACTTCCCCCTCCCTTATGAGCCCTTGATAGTTTATAAATTGTTATTTTGTCATATCTTGCCCTGTCCAACGTCTCCCTTCACCCACTTTTCTGTTGTATGTCCCCCAGTGCATGTTTTTAACTAGGACTGGACAATGGGCAGTCACTCGCTACAGGGTTCTCTTCTAATAATTCCATTGTAACTTGGCTCTGATGTAAGTCAAAGGCCTCCTGTAAATCACTTTGTATTATTGTTGCTTTTTATTATCTCTTTTTTATTATCTTTTTAAAATCCAATCCTCACTTGCCTTAGATGGCTGGGACCATTACATATAACCTAAGAGATAGTTAATCATACATGCATATATGTTACAAATAAGCAGATATTAAAAAAATTAAAAGAAGGTGGTAGTGCTATTGATTATAAATGGAGGTACTACCTTGCTCTCAAGTTGTTCATCAATCTAACATTCTCAGGTTGCTGGGAACTTCACAAAGGTGTCCAATGCAGGTCTTCAACGGTTTGAGGTTCTACTCAATCAATATGGTTCTCTCGGGCAGAATTGGTCTTTGATCCATCTGTTTTAATCAAAGCTATCCATTCTCCACTGCCCCAGACACTGTAAAAGACCAGAGTCTCTTTCGTGTTCAATAACCCATATCCTAATTGTCTCCGACAAACAGGCTCTTACGAAACAAAGGCCAATTAGAAAACTGCCTTTGGTTTTCAATGACTGGCTCTAAATCTTGAAGCACCATTGCATTTTAGATGGAGAAAAAATTGTGTCATTATGGGTGAACTGTGTTCTAAATATTTCCCCCTTCAATTCCAAAGTATCATTTTCCCAGTATCTCTTTCCTTGAAATCACTGTTTTCTTTTTTTCTCCTGGTTTTAACACCCAGTGAAAGAATTTTACAACCACAGATTTTGATCATGGTAAAGTATAAGAATTACATGCTCCAAACATTTTAAAGCTTTTTGTACCGTGACAAAAATATTCTGAGAACCCAGCAAGGCCAACAGCACCCCTTCACCCCCGCCTCCTCCTTGCTTATTTATGAGAAACTCTGGTTACAGATTTATTTTATTTTCTTGTTCCACAGTATTTTTTTATCCCACCTGTCTTGAAGTGGAAGCGGCAAGAGTATTGATAAATGGCTTGGAACTTTCTCTTGTTTTACTGCAAAGCTGGTGCTCCTCTGCAGATCCTCCTGAAACCACATTTGTTCATTCCTGGGGAAGCACTGCTCCATGAATCACACTGGACAGCTAGCTCTTGGCCCCAAGAGAAGGAGGGAGCAGCCACTTCCCATTCCAAGGCAAGGCAACTTGGGAAAGTGGTACCAACCAGCTGGAGATACCATGAGCTATTTCTTAGCCATCAATAATGTGGCTCACAGCCAGCATAGGCATTTAGTTTCTGGAGAAGGTAGCTTCTCCGTTGTTCCCCTGACACTTTGTTAATGGCATTATTTCCATTGCACAGAGTCTCATACGAGAGAATCTCGTGAAACCTGTGCTAAACTCATACAACAAGGACATTTGAGAGGCAGAGTGGATCTCAAATATAATCCAGGTGAGGGCCTTTTTATTAAAATGTATTTATTTTTAATCTTTTTATTGGAGGCGCATGCAACTCTTATCACAATCCATACATACATTAATTGCGTAAAGCACATTTGTACATTCATTGCCCGCATCATTCTCAAAACATTTCCTCTCCACTTAAGCCCCTGGCATCAGGTCCTCATTTTTCCTCTCCCTCCCTG
>NW_022103904.1:2852313-2860929 GCF_000313985.2 Echinops telfairi
TCGGGGAGGAGACGATCCAGTCAGGGTGCGGTGTAGCAATGATGAGGGCCTTTCTTCTATAGACAGGAAATCTGAGTGCCAACTGGACCAGTGAGGAAAATTTCATCATTGCTCCCAAATACCGGTGCTCAACGTCTCTGTCATGAAACTCCAAAACTCACTGCTATTGAGTTGATTGCCACTTACAACTTACCCTACAGAGCAGTATTAATAGAAGAGCCTTGTTGGTTTCCAAGACCATACATCTTAATGGTATTAGAAAGCCTCATATAGCTCAACTTGGAGTAGCTGGTAGCTTCAAACTGTTGACCTTGTGATTAGTAGTCTAACACAGAACCTACTACAATACCATGGCACCTTAGATCACCTGGGGATTTCTGAAAGGGTTGGTGGCGGCTTACTGGTAAAACCCTCACCTTCCATACAAGATGCTCAGTTCTGATCCAAGCCAGCACGCCTCCTGTGCAGGCACCATCTGGCAGTGGACACTGAATAGGTTTCCGTGGAGCGTCCAGACTTAGAGTAGGAAGAAAGACCAAGAAATCTACTTCACAACCAGCCAATGACTACTGAGAAAGGCTGTCCTTCTAGAATCTAGTTTTCTGGGTCTATACAGGTGGAGTGACCTGAACCGTCCATTTGTCCTTGCATATTCTTTTAACCTTGCCTTAGGAAAACTGATTCCTGGGGTCACCTGGTGTGGATACACTAGTAAGAAAGTTTTGTTTTACACTGTTCTCTAATGAAAAGTTCAGCAGTGGTGGGAAACAGACTCCAAGGTTCAGAATGAGAGCTCAGTTTTAAGATAAATTGGTGATCGTTTTCATTGGTCTTCTGCAATGTTGTCTGGAAATCTTTCTTACCACAATTGTGTTTATCAGTTCTGTTCAGACTTTTTTTTTAACCATGGCTATGCTGATAAATGTTGGTTTAGAGTATTTCAAAGTTCTATCGTTTGGGGAACACCTTTGACTCTAGTTGAAATGTTATCCAGATTTACAAATCGTACCTTAAATAAACTTCAAGTTTTATTACCAACATTCACCTGATATTTGCTTTAACAAATGCCTAGGGATCACAAAGGTGTGACCCTGTTGTGGATCATTGTGATGTATTCCACCCCAGTTAACAGTATCCTCTGTTACCCGGACCACACTTTTGAGAACCACTGTGACTCTCAAAGCAGAATACCAAATGCCATCATGGTTCCAACTCCTGGGGATGAACATGGCACAGAACTGAAGGGCTCTGCTTTGCTATAATCATTATGGAAACATGCTACCTGCTGCTGGGTGGGTTCAAACCACCAGCCCTTATTCTAGAAAAACCCAAGAGCAAACCCACTGTTACCTAGTTGGTTCTCAGTGATCATGACCCTATATAGAGTTTGTGAGGCTTTGTAAACTGTTATTGGTGTGAGACCCTCATTTTTCTCTCCCATGGAGTGGCTGCTGGTTTTGAACTGCCAGCCTTGTGAGGGACAAAGCAATGCATACCTGACAACTCCCACCAGGGCTGCTTTTCAAGTTAAGAGTTGGGTGCAAATCACTTGTTTGACCCCAAATGGAACCCCTTATCTCAAGTAGGACAATTTATATCAGATCTAGCATAGGAAGCTACCCATCCTGCAAATGCCGTACAATGCCTTCGATGGCAGACTTCAAGCCCTCTGGCTTCAAGATCCAAATGTGTTTTAAATACTTCTTGCTATTCATCTGCTCTGTGCTAAGGCCTCCTATCTATAAGGCTGGCTCCTTTATTTAGAAAACAGATGAAAATTTCAGTCCTCTCCTCATTTCTCTTGCTATGACTCAATTTTCTGACTAAATAGTATTTCTTAGCACCTCTGCAGGAAAAGTAGGAAACTTTAATAAGTCAACATAGTCCACTCTTAAATGGTTTCTTGGTTGGGGAAGCAGTTGCTAGCATTAGCCTGAATGATTTTTAAATGATCTGTGTTTTTCAATTACCAATGCCAGCCTAGTCCTTCATTAGGGTGGATAATAAAGAGATGATTACAGTAATGCCTGTCAGATGGCATAGCGCAGGGAAAGCCTTTGAGGATTTAGGAGTTCATATTTGTGCTATATGGACAAACATACTGCATTAAAAACAACCTTTAAAACAAATCACATATAGGAATGTTCATTTAGCTCTCAAAGCCCTCGTCCAGGATGTTTCCTGAGGCTGATGGTTTAAGGTCATGTTTTCAAGGGGGACCAGGTGTTCTGATGTTACAGCAGATTACCTCTAAGGAAGCCTGGTTATTTGTTAACTGAAAGGCAGTGAGTTGGAGCGCACCAACGATCCCTTCGATGCCGACCTGGTGCTCTGCTCCTGGAAAGATGATTAAACATGTCGGTCATGTTGTCAGGGGAGACTAATCCCCAGACCAGGACATCATGCCAGGTCAAGTAGAAGGCCAACGAGCAAGAGGAAGACCCTCCAGGAAATGAATAGACCCAAAGGCTGAAACTATGGGCTCAAACATAACACAAATTGTCAGGGTAGCACAGGACCAGGCAGAGATACATTTTGGGGTCCTGGGTTCTTATGAGATGGAATTGACTTGACAGCACCTAACAAAAACAGCCGCATAGATTAAATCACCAAAAAGGAAGAATAACGAAATAAACCCACTGGTGTCCAGCCAAGTCCAACTCAGAATGACACTACAGGCCTGAATATCACGGCACCACCTGGTTTGCCCATGCTGCAAATCTGGACGGAAGCAGTACTTTGTTTTTCCCACGCAGCAGGTAGTGGGCTCAACCACCAATCTTTGGTTAACAGACAACCACTTAGGCACGATCTCACCACGATTCGTTCCGACAGGATCACAGACTCCCTGCTGTTAAATGCCACACGGTCCATTCCAGATCAGCGAGAGCCCATGCGCAGCAGAAGAAATCACTGCCCGCTGCAGTGCCACGCACCACTACCGATACATTTGAGCCCCCTGTTACAGCGAGCACGCCAATCCATCTTGGTAAGAGCTGCCTTCTCTTTTGCTTGTCCTTGACTTTCCAAGCACGAGGTCTTCTCTTTGGACTGGGATCTCCTGATAACCTTCTCAAGGCACATAAGATGAAGTCTTGCCAGCCTGCCAACGAAGGAACATTCTGGTTCTACTTCTCCTTGTTCCTAAGGCAGTAACCCATGTTATATTCCATTCTTCGCCAACACGAAAATTCAGACATTACTTCTTTCCTGGTCTACCTCACTGACTAATTAGCTTTCTCGTGCATAGCGGGTAATTGAAAATAAACTGGCTTGCATCAGGCACAGTCCTCCAAGTGACATTTTTGCTCTTAAACATTTAAAAGAGATCGTTTGCAGCAAATCTGCCCAAGGCAGCATGTTCTTCGATGTCTGGACTACCATTTCCACGGGCATTGATTTCAGATGCAAGTAAAATGAAGAACTTGGCAAATTCAAACTTATCCCGGCTTTTCACGATGTTGCTTCTTGGGCTAGTTGTCAGACACTTTTCTTTCTTCGCGCTGGGGCAGGACCCAGACTGGAGCTGTAGTCTTCAGTCTTCAGCAGCGAACGCTTCACGTCCTCCTGGCTCTCTGCACACAGCGCTGGGTCATTTGCATGTCTCAAAGTCTCCTTCATGCGCTGATGCCTCATTCCTCATAGAGCCCAGCAGCTCCGAGTGTTTGCTCAGCCTCAAGATTAAATAAGGATGCTGAAAGGGTACAAAACTGACACACACCTGTCCTGATTTTAAATGCCACTGCTAACTTCAAGATGAGTGATTCAAACCCACCAGCCACTCTGACAGAGAAAGAAGAGGCTCTCCGCTCCAATAACAACTTACAGCTCTCGAGAGGGTCACTCTGAGTCACAATTGTCTCCATTTCATTGGGTATTTTCTTTTGTTTCTTTTATTTCTTTCACTCTACATCCAAGAGCAAATGCACAGCTAAAGGAGCCCTGGTAGTGTAGTGGTTACTGATTGGGCTGCAATCCCTATAGTCAGCAGTTCGAAATCATCAGCAGCCCCCTGGGAGAAAGACTGGACTTTCTACTCCCCTAAATAGTTGCTTCAGCAACTCACAGGGGTCCCTCTATGAGTCAGTATGACTGTGGCAGTGAGAGAGTTTAGAGTAATATACAGCTAAGGTTGAAACATCATTTTTGTAAATCAGTGGTTCTCGAATGTGAATGGGCAGCAGAATCTCACTGAGGGCCTGTGAAAACCCAGATTTCTGAACTACAACCCCAGATTTTCAGTTTCCTAATCTGAGGTGAAGCCCAAGAACTGGTGATCATACCAGTTCCCAGGTGACGCTGATGGTCATTGGACACTGAGAGACATAGCTCTATAGCACGGAAATCAAGTGTGAGAGCATGCTGGGGACCTATCCCTGTCAGCTGATGGTTTGGAACCTGATTCTCTGCACCAGGTGTATATCTAACCAGTTGCCATCATGTGAACAGACTCATGGGGACCCCAAGTGTATAGAGTAGAGCAGACTTTTCAATGGCTAATTTATCAGAAGCAATTCTGAAGCACCTCTCAATGGACTTGGACCTGAAGGCTTTAGGCAGTAGCTGAGCCCATTAAACATCTGCACCATCCTGGCAGCAACTTTTTCAACCATTGAATATGACTGATTTAGGCAGGATCTGCACTCTCTGGCTTGATACAGGTCTCCTCTCTATTCTCTGCTACCTGGTTGCTTCACACACTTATGTAATGTGCCCCTGCAGCCATTTAACCTGGTGGCCCTGAACAGATGAATGGCTCTGGAGGGAATTGTCTGCGGTCCCCTATCACCTTGTTTCCTCTTTATTAATGATGACAAAAATCAATAATTGGGATGAAAACATAAAGGGCATCCTACCAAATCTGACCTACGCCTGGCAAAAAGGTTGAGTGCACCAAGGATCAGAGAAAATAACCACGAGCAGCAGTTTGGGCAAGAATAAGTAGGCAGTCCAAATGCAGCGTTCCGATCAATCTTCCCACGTGCTCGCTTGGGCAAATCATGCTATTCTTCTCCTCGTGCAGGGAGGGTCGGGAGAGGCGCGACTTCTGCGTGATCACAGGTGCTGGGTGGCGGTCATCACTTTAATTCTGGGGTCTCTTCCTCTTTATGGTCCAATTTTTTTTTTAAAGAAAATAAGCCCAATTAGCAAGAAGGAATTTAACCAGAGAAATGTCAAGACTGGGTTACCAAAAAAATGATGAAAAAAATCAAGCACACATTGACAGAATAAAGGAAATGTGACTTCCAAATAATTCATGGAGAGGCCAGCTCCTAATCATTAAAATATGACTATTTTAATGAAGCAGAAGGGAGCTGAATGAAAGAAACACTCAAGAAGATCTTCGTAGTTCAAGTCACTGGTCTTCGCACACACCGCTATCTCAGCGGCACATCCCCGTCTCTCTGCTGGCCTCCCCTGACTCCTCGGCTACTCTCTCTCTGATTACATTCACCACTTGCTTTCAAGGCCAATTCTCTTTTCCTCGGCTTGGCAATTCTCCAGTTCGTCTTTTGGATAGTACATCTGGTTCAATTCCTCTCTGGAAATATCTCTATCTACTCATTGTCACTCGAAAGATCTTTCTCCCCGGGAGTGTTTTGCAATCTAGGAGCATTTGTGGTTGGTCCTATAAGAAGAGCTAAGCGTTCTAGTTGGTATTACAGCTAAGGGGAGTTAATTTCATGTGACAGCCCAAAACCTCTTAGGTTTCCTTAATAGGAGATGCACAAACAGAAGTACAGCCAGGGTACTCCTTAGAAGCAAAGGTGGCAAGACGTGGTCTTATATACTTTGGACATGTTGTCAGGAGAGACCAGTCCCTGGAGAAGGCCCTCAAACTTAGCAAAGGGGAGGGGGAAGCCAAAAAGAGGAAGACCCTCACCGAAATGGACTGACAGAGTGGCTGCAACAAGGGCCTCAGGCACAGGACCTCAGTGGCCTCAATCACGAGGACCCTCTACACAAAGTATTGTGCGATGTTTTGTTGGGTTGTGCATCAGGTTCTGATGGGTCGGAACTGACTCAATGGCAACTAACAACAACCACAACAAACAGAAGAGAGCAGGCTCCGCTGGACTGGACTATGGTCAGATCACAGCTGGACACAGCACATAAGAACTCATGCAGAAAGGGGTGCCCAAGAAGCAGAGAGGTGGGAACAAATAGTCATGTCAGAAGATCTGGAAAACAAATGTAGAGATTAGTCACAGGGAAGAGGTGGGGGAAGAAGGTGCACAGTGTGGTGGGGACGGAGGGAGGAGGTGCAGTGCTGATCCCGTTGACGCTTCCACCATCACCGCCACCAACTGCCATCTGGTGGACTCAACTCAAGATCAGCTCACATCGCATACGTCAGAGAAGAGCTGTGCTCCGAGGGCTTTTCAATAGCTGAGTTTTCAAAGTAGATCACTAGATCTTTCTCCTGATGCTTCTAGTTGCATAGAATCTTTAGCCTTCCCGTTAGGAAAGCTGAGAACAATGATGGCTTGTGCCATTCAGACACTACTGTCTTCAAGGAATAGTAATATTCTGTGAAGTTTCAGAAATAAAAAGGCAGCAGCCTAAAAGTTCCTATCCTTAGAAACGTGAAGGCAAAGACTGGATATTCATTTCTCAGCAATGTTTCAGAGAGAAATAAAGGGAAGTGTGTGGGAGCAAATCACTGGTAGTTTCCTTCCAATGCCTGGCTCATCCTTTCAGGAGATACTTCTGAATATATGAGACTGTGGAAACCACATGGAAGACATGAATGAAACATTCATGCCACAATGAGTTTGTGCAAAAATAGGACCTGACTTCTAGAAACTTCTATTTCAAAGTGAGCTGTTAGAAGTCTGAGTGTTTTTGGTGCACACGTATGTGCAGAATCATAAGCAATGCACTGGGAGATGCCACATTTAAACATTCTGGATTTAAGGAAAATGTCCCTCGTTTAAAAATCATTTGCTTTTTAAAACTACTCTTAAGAGGTCAGCAAAGGCTTTCAACTACTGCGATTGTATTTGGGAAAATCTGGGTTGACTTCAGGTTCATTATTTGAAGCAGCGGAGGTGAGCCTTAAAGCAGAAAAGGACAAACTGTAACATAGTGTATTTGTGTGCTGACTCTAAAGTCAGGACAATGAATTACCATAAATGCTCCATTTAAAATAATGCCTGGGGAATAAGAATTCTCTTTATATTTTAGATCATTATGATTTTAAAATCTTTATGAATAATGAAATAGGGGCTGTCAAGGTTTAAAAAGACATCTGCCACTTTTCTACTAAGCTGGGCTTATGCAGGGTTTGAACAATGCAAGTGATGTGCCTCACGCTAGTGACAACATCCAGTTCCTTTTAGCCCAAGCCATTCAGAACCCTTTTCTCTCCCCCTTGTCACCTTTAAAACAGGATTTGAAGTAGGATCTGCCATTGCGCAATGGTACTTGGTGCAGTCTCCTCTTTTATTGACCCAAGAGAACATAGGATGAAGGGCTAGCTACTCCCATCACTCCAGAGAGGCCCAGTGAATCAGTCACCCAGCTACTTCAGTCTGAGTCCAGCACGGTGTCCTGTCAGCCTCTGGCAGAAGCTTTGTCAGGGTCAAGCTAGGAGCTGACCGTGGTGCTGCAGTTCCTACAGATGGACGGACTCTCAGGAGGAGCCAAGGGTAGAGAAGCCTGTGTGCTGCATAGGAGAGCCCTCCAGGACCTCCCTCTGCCCTGCTTTAGAAGAGAGAAAGCAGTGACACCGTTACTTGGTTCTTAATTGGCATCAAGTTGGCCCCTAGCTCATGGGGTCCTCATGTTGGCTGATCCCAAGATCAAGGGCAAAAACAAACTAATGTGATCCACAGGGTTTTCATGGTTAATGTTTTGTAAGTAGAACAATAGGTCTTTCACTCTACCTTGTCTTAATGCGGAACCTGTACAGCATCACAGCAACACGCAAACCTCAACTGATAGGCAGGGCATACCTTCATGTGAGTTATATTGGCTAAGAATTGAAACTGTATCTCCCACAGAAACCTGTTGCCATAAAGCCTATTCCATCTCACGATGGCATTATAGAACAGAGTAGATCCGCCCCATAGGGTTTCCAATGTAGTACACTGTGGTCGTTACATAATCTCCTGTCAACTTGAGGTACTAAGAGTGAAGGGGTGGGGTTTAGCCTGTCAATCAGGTCATGGCTTGATTTGGAGGCCAGACCCACTATCTCTTTGCCATTCTGTTCCTGTTGTTGAGACTCCCAGAAAGCTGGAGGAACCACATGGAGACCTGCACCAGCATTAAGACGCTTCCACCACCACTGGATTCAAAAGACTTTCTACCCACTGGCCTGTGATCTTACAGCATTCAGCATCGCTGTATGTGCTGTGTGAGTCTAAAGAGGAATTTATGGGCTAGTATCAGACACATGGGCTAATATTAGAATTATGGACTTGATCTGGGCTGGGTTGGGATGTTTTCCCAATATACAATTGTTATTTGATATAAAATTCTCTCTTTTAAAAAAAATTATTTTATTGGGTGCTCGTACAATTCTTATCACAGTCCATAAACACATCCATTCAATCACATATGTACATCTGTTGCCCTCATCATTCTCAAAACATTTGCCTTCTACTTTAG
>NW_022103904.1:2862140-2868787 GCF_000313985.2 Echinops telfairi
TATTTATATAAGAGTGTGGGGAAACAGATCTACGTGCACATATCTATAGGTTTAGTATTAAGACAGCAGATGGACATTGGGCCTCCACTCAAGCACTTACTCATTGCAAGAACACATTGTTCTATTAAATTGGCATTCCAGGATGCACACCTTCCTGAAACGATTGCTGAAGAAAAATGTGAACATAAGCAAAGGTGGTGAAGAAAGCTGATGGTGCCCGGCTATCAAAAGATATAGCGTCCGGGGTGTTAAAGGATTGAAGACAAACAAGCGGGCATCTAGCTGAGAAGCATCAAAGCCCATATGGATAAAACTCTCTCTTACACACATGAGTGTCTCTGGATTTCTTTCTCGAGCCAACCTGGACTAACACACATCTCTATCCCTCAGAGTGATTAGTACGTTCAAACTGACAACCTTTCCATTAACAACCTACTACTTCTTGTTGTTCTTGCTAGGTAACATAAAGTCAGTTCCAATTCATAGTGACCTTATGTGCAACAGAATGAAATACTGCTGGCCCTGCACCACACTCACATTGTTGTAGGGAGTCCATTGTTGCAGCCACTGTGTGTCTATGGCATCAAGGGTTTTTCTTTCTCGGGCTGCCTTTCTACTTTACTAACAATGTCCTCTTCCAGGGACTACGCTCTCCCGATAACACGTCCACAGGAAGTAAGATGCAGTGGCCCCATGCTTGCTTCTAAGGAACATTCAGGCCAGACTTCTTCCAAGACCAATCTGTTTCTCCTTTTGGCAGTCCGTGGTACTTTCCGCATTCTTTGCCACACCATAATTCAAATGCGCCGGTTCTTCTTTGGTCTTCCTAATTCAGAGTCCAACTCTCACATGCCTATGATGCAACTGAAACTACGATGGCCCAGTGCACCTTAGTCTTCAAAGTGATAGCCTTGTCTGCAACATGTTAAAAGCCCGCTGTGCAACCAGAGCTCCCTCTCCTACAGGGAAGGTGTGGATTCTACCATGAAACCATCACTGGCCCCACGTGGCATGTTAGTAATTCTAAAAACAGGGACAAGGGGCGTTTTCTATATGGAGATGTTCTTCAGGGCTTCATGTACAATGGCCAAAAACGCTTAGGTGGTGGTGATGGTGAGAACAACTAAACAGAGTAGTCGTAGCTGATGCTTCTTTCAGTGTGATGAGCACCAAGAGCGAGCCTACGCTGGGGGAGGGCCCTGCAGAGCCTGTGGATCAAACTCAGCCCATCACCTGTTTTGCTACAATCTGTTCTTTTAGCGTTTTTTAAGTAATTTACTTAAAAAATTAAAGAAGTGTTTGTGGCATGCAGAAATTATATGAAATTCAAATTTCAGTGTCCATAAATAAAAGTGTTTGTGTTTTGTTGGCACACAGCCACATTCATTGATTGACATATAACCCATGGTTACGTGCACACTACAACATAAGAGTTGAGAAGCTGCCACAGAAACCATACAGTCTGCAAACCCTGAAATATGGATGGCTCTTTACAGGAAAAGTTAACTGTCCCATACCCTGAATGCTTTCCATATAGAAACATGTCCTCCTAGCAAACCCATGAGTTGATTAAAAAAAAAAAAAACAGCCCCATTTTAAACCTGTTCTGGTTTTTGCTAATTTCAACTTTCTTTTCTATTAAGGTTTTTCTATGACTATTCAGACATTCTTCTAAGGTTTTTCTCCGTTTTGTTTTTGTTCTTGGGGGTTCTGTTGTTTTTGTCTTTGTATATTTTTCTTTATATGAAATCCAAGGTACATGGATCTACAGAGGCAGTAACCGGATTACTATTTTCTTAGGGTTATAGCAGGGGACATTGGGGTGAAATGGGTAGCCGATAATAATAGGTACAAGAAGAAAATGCTCTAAAATTGATTGTGGTGTTTGACTGCACAACTCTTTTTAATATGTTTAAACTATTGAATTGTATGATATGCAAATTATATTCCAAAAAACTGTTAAAAATTTTAAAGAATATCAGTTCTTCCTTAATCAACCCCTAAAAAATCCCATTTTCTCCACAGTGTTTTTTGGTATATAATTCACATATCCTTCAATTTATTAGTTCAATCACATCAATAATAGTTGTACAATCATCATCACAATCAGGTTTAGTACATTTTCTTCAGTCTTATACCTACTGTTATTAGCTCCTCATTTCCCCACAACCTCTCCTGCCATACCCGCAAAGAAAGATTAATCCAGTTACTATCTCTATAGAGTTACCTATCCTGGATTGCATATACAGAAAAATATTGAAAACAAACAACAAAACCTAGCAAGAATAACAAAGTAAAAGGCTCAACATAATGGACTGGTAGAATTCAGAGGATCCCCTTAAACCCAGAACAGCTCCTGCACATGTCCTTTCAGCTAAATGACAGATAGCTCATAAAATAAACATCCACCTGCAGAGCTGGGTCAAAAAAAATTTTAAATACACTATATGAGACCCAAGAGTCAATATTTACCTTAAAGCAAAGGTGAGAAGGTAAGGGGGGTGGGGGTGGGGGGTGCTGGGCATGGAAACTGGATTAGTGAAAATGGAAACACTAGAACAGAAGTAATGAGAATACTAACACACTGTGGCCAATGGCATAGCACACTGTGAGCAGTGACACAGGAACATGTGCACACATACTGTTACAGGGGGATTGACTTGCTGTGTACACGATCTCCAAAATCATAACAAAGCTTTACTTCATAATTTAAATCAATAAGTATCTATATGCTCAGCCATAAAGAGAAATGTAGTCCTGACACATACTACTACATTACTACATGGCTAAGGCTTGGAAACATCCTGCTGAGTAAAATAAATCTTCTGTGAAATAGTTAACATAGGCAAATGCATGGTGATGAGTGTTTATTAGGGGGGTGTATTCATGGTTAAGGGGCTAGGAACCCACAAGCCACTGCCTGGGAGAAAGATGTAGCAGTCTGTTCCCATGAAGATTTGCAGCATTGAAAACCTTATCCTACCCTGCCCTATACGACTGCTCTGAGCTGAAGTCAACTTGAAGGCAGTGGGTTGGGTTGGGTCATTTGTGGTTCCCAGAGACCACGTGATGAGGGTGGGATAGACAGAAATTAATAGAAACATTCAATTCCTCTTAGTGGTGATGGGATATTTGGCAACAAATACTGGTGATGACTGCAGGGCACGGTGAGTACAATCAATGTCCCGGAATTGGACATGTAAGAAATCTTATATCTGGCATATTTTGTGTTACATACTACCAGGCTCCTGTGGCTATATTACTGTAAAACATATTTGGGGAAATTATTTCACTTAAAAGTTCCACAATAACTTAAAGGTATAAAAACATGAAGGATAATGATGTAGGTGTCTATCACCACTATGTTAAAGGGGAACAGGGTAGTTACACATTAATTAGATCAGTAATGACCTATATCCCTAACATGCCCTCTCCCAAAATAAAATTGCGTGAAAAAGATATAGAAAATGTTATCTGTTAGAAATCTGAGAGGTGGATTTTTTTTATATTTTATAGTCTATATTTCTTTTCTATGTTTGAAATAGAACAAATTTGAAAGTTTAATTTAGAAGGTTACTTTTTTTCCTAATTTAAAGCATAATTAAACTAGTATCTCACTGTAGTAAGCTCAATAGTTTCAATAATGTCAAAACATTGCAAATAAAATATTATGGAATAATACAATGTAAGATCAAAATTAATTGTTGCCAAAAATGCAAATAGGTGCTCATGGTTGATAATACTACCACACTGATTACGTTATCTTCTTCCACTGCTAAGGAGAACTGAAATATATTTCTAACAACGAAGAGGAAGCAAAATATTAAAGAAGACCCTTAGAGATCAATTTTCATATTATATTTCTTGAAATACAGTAGACGCCTCTGTTTCTCTTAGATAAGGAATATTACCAGGAACATTCCAATCCTCCACAAATGAATATTTCTTAAATAGACTCTGTGCATAGGCAGGCAGTCTTTGTGAAACCATTCTGAGCTTATTTATACAAAATCCTCCCTTGGCTACAATAGAATATATTTTCCCCCAAGCCCTCACACTAGTGAAAGATCCACCCCTCCCCCATCACTCCCGCGCCCCATTGGGCAGCCTTCTGTGAGGGAAATGATACCGGCCTCTCCCACTCTCAGAAGGAACGCTAGGGAAGGTCCAATCCGTGGTCTGCTCTGTCACAAAGTGCTTACGTATTTTTGCTCTGTCACCAGATGCCAGGAACCCACCTTTGGTTCAGGATGACCCCTGTAGGTCACAATACAGCTGTGATCCATGGACTTTTTTGTTTCCAAGTCACTTTATTAGGACATAATCCAGACATCAAACCATTCGTATCAAGCTGTGTTGTCTGATTGCTACCACAATCATTTTCATAACATTTTCTTCCTTCTTATACTCCTTGATACCAGCTCCCCATTATCCCTCCCTCCCGTCTTACCCCCAGGAATATTCTATTCTAATAACTCTTAGAGGAATAACTATCCTAGTTAGTGTCTCTATGGATTCACTCCATCTGGGTTTCATATATCGAAAAACCTAGATACGTAACAGAATGTCAAAAATGCTACCAACAAAAACCAAATACAGCAGAGTGAGCCCCATTGGAGGGGCAGGTAAGGGGAGGGCAGAAAATATTAAAAACCAGATCAAATTCAAAGGGGGATCAAACGACAAGGTTTTGACCATTCAAGTCAGATGTATCATTTCAAACAGAGGTGTATTCCCTACGTAGATTCTGTGAATGTATTTTGAGCTCCCACTGTAACCCCTGAGATTTTTCCATGACTGATTTTCTGGAAGTAGACTATCCGTGGTTTTAGTCAGCTGATGAGAGCATGAGCCATCCAGAGACTCCTCTTCCTCTGTAGAGCTGACATAGGTAGGACCGCTTTCAGTGGCCCAAAGTGAGAAGGGATCAATCAAGGAAGTGCTCAGAGAACTGATAACAGTTTCCCAGAAGACCACCATCCCCACAAGAGCCCACTGCAGAAGTACAAGAGCCGACAGAATGCCTGACTTCAATCTATCACCCACCACCCTTCTTGTAACCAAGGCATCTCCATCCTGCTTCACATCTGGGAAATGTCCTAGTACTTGAAGTCTGATGGAATTCCTTGGGAAAGAGCCTGCTAATCTCAAAAGGCTAACTCCACACACTCTGGAGGGTAGAAACACCACAGCTATTTGGTCAGCAGCATGGATGTCGGAGAGACCAGCCTGGGGACCAATGTAGTCATCAATTATTAAAACCTTTACAAAGTAGTGGCAATTCACTGAGACCATTTTGCCAACCAGTCATGCCTCTCTCACTGATAGGAGGAACACCTGGAATACAGCCCATCACTAGGTAAGCCCAGGATACATGGACATTTTTTGTTATGAAATTCCAATCAAGATGTGTGTCAAAATTCCTCAGCAGATTCTGCTGAAACTCCCAAGTCCAAAATTCTGGTCTGTACACCTGACATTGAATTCTTAGACAAGCCTTTGATTTGGAGTTTGGAATTCAGTGGCCCCAGGGTTGGGTGCCTAGATCAGACATCCTCAAACTATGGCATGCGGGCCACATGCGGCCCGTGGACATTTATCCGGCCCGCCAGGTGTTTTTGCCCCGCTTGTTTTTTAACTTCAAAATAAGATATGTGCAGTGTGCATAGGAATGTGTTCATAGTTCTTTTTTAAACTATAGTCCAGCCCTCCCACGGGTCTGAGGGACAGTGAACTGGCTCCCTGTTTAAAAAGTGTGAGAACCCCTGGCCTAGATCATTCTCAAACAACACTTACTTGTGGATCTTACTGTACAAAGGATCTCCTTCCTGACATAATTTCATCTAGTTCTCATCTCCAAGGTCTGTCAACAGAATCAGACAAGAAGTAACTAAAGAATCAAAAGTCCTCAAAGATCCTAGGAGGGAAGTCTCATTTCTCCAGCTCCCTGAATTCAAGCATGGAAATTTCCACTCCTCCATCAGGAAGGTATTTTGTTCTATTTATAAAAAACTTCCTGCAAAGAAGATTCAATAACATCCCTCATTTTTCATTCTACCTGACTTCTAGGTAACAGGTTACATAAGATAATATAACTGTGTAATTGGATCCTTCTGTCCATTCAAAATTGCTGACCCTAGACCCTTTCAACTAGGAAACAGTTTCATTACCATCTCTGGGTCATGGCTAGATACAATAGATCAGATGGCATTTCTCTTCATTGGTTTTTTGTTTATATGCATGTGCTTCATGGATGGGCATTTGTTTAATGTGTTTTGCTATGGTGCGGTATGACCTAGAAGTAATCGAGTCAATATGCCAAAGGGCTTACAAAAGTTCATACAACAAATGGACGGGATTTTGCTACGAATTTGTTGAAATCCCCTCATAAGTCAGTTCGACATGATGGTCTTGCACACCAACCCAGTGGGGAAGCACTGGGTGGACAAGTACAAAGGGGAAAGGGAGGGAAAGAAGGGGGGAGATGGAACTAAAGAGAGAGGAAGATTGAGAAAGAGGAAGAAGGGGTGACTTGAAGATGAGCAGGTGTGTCTCCCCAGTGTGAATGGGCTCCAAGCAATGAAGGTGTGAACAGGCACACTGGCCGACTGATCTACAAGTAGCCATCACTATGACTCATAGTGACT
>NW_022103904.1:2869633-2871969 GCF_000313985.2 Echinops telfairi
CCGATATGAGCTTTACAGGGTATGTTGTCCTATCTTTGGCTTACTGCCTAGTTTTGAACAATTTTTAGTGTCCTATTGGCTATAATACTATACTTTTCAAATAAAAGGGGAAAAATAACTATAATTTGAGCCACACAGGGTAGCAAATATAGATATTTTGCATAGTTTTTCTCTATTTAAATTAGCACATGGTCTTTATATTATCGATGCCTGAGTTTCTAGTAGTAAGACAAACAGCTGGCTTATTAAAAAAACAAAAACAACTAGCCTGTCACTAAAAAGAAATTTTTCTTCCATACAAGGGACTTCATAAAACTTATGGAAAATTCCATTATCTTCTAATTGCATTACCAACAGATTTATTGAAGTCCGTTCATGTTTGTGAGCATGTGCATGTCTGGGATCCAGGATATTCTAAAACATCCAACTTTGTTTCACATTCTTTTTACAATGACTTTATTATAGACTTAACATACCATACACTTCAATCATTCAATCGTATTTAGTTTTGTGCCCTCATAACCACAATCATTTTCAGAACCTTTTCTTCTTGAACTCATTGTTTTTAGCTTTCTAGTCCACCCCATCCACCTCTGCCAAGCTCGTAGGTGATTTTTCCTCAACTTACTGTCTTTATAGATCTACCTATCCTGGTTGTCATAGACCAAAAGTCATGCAAAACACAAACAGGAAGCAAGCATATAAACAAACAAAAACCAACAACAATGACTATATACAAGGGAGAAAAACCTCAATCAGAAAGAAAGTCAAAAACAAAAAACCGAAACAATTTTAAAATGTGTCAAAAGGGAGATCAAATGAGAAGGTAGTATTTGAACCTAACTACATGTGCCATAACCGATTATAATACTCTCATCTGATAGCAAGACTACTCACTTCCCAGGACGACATTCAAAGGGGATTCAGCGTGTGTGGACCACTGCAAGTGGATTTGGGGCTTCCACTGTCATCTGTAGCCGTCTGTAACTGGAATGTTGAGAATTTAAGCTGACACTATTCCCTCCTTCTGATTTGGATTTTATTATTTAAAACCCTAGGATCCCACAGGCTGGCATGCCCCTTTCAAGTCGACTTAGTTGATGCGCCACTTAGATGGCTGCTTGTTTAAAGATTAACCTTTAAAACCGCAGAGGCTTTTTGCTCATCCGGCTTCTTCGCCACACTCAGCCACAGCACCCAAATCTCCAGTGGCCTCTTCATGAGGGCGAGCACTGAGCAGGGCCAATGTTTCTCACTGTCGTTTAAGGAACACTACCAAAGTTCACAATTTAGTCATTCTTCCCGAAATACTGAGCATCCTAGAAGTTCTCTTTTTAACTAACAAGACTCTTGGCATCGATATGCCCTATTTCATTGGTTCTAAGACAAGTTCTTTTTTCTTACATTTTGTAAGTTTGGGATTTGGGTCTCCCTCACGGCCAACATGTCAATTCTGATATAGGGCTGACTATAACTGCCCCTGTGGGTTTCTGGGACTCGATACAGGAATAGATAGCCTCCTTTTTCTCTCAAAGAGCGGCTGATGATTTCAAACTACTGACCTCGAGGCTAGCAGCCCAGGACAACACCAGAGCTCCTCTTGAATTTGGACAGCTTTGCACAAGCGACGGCAATCTCTTCATTATTCTGAGCAGGATGACAGCCATAGCATAATTTTCATAGCTGAGGCATGTATGAACGGCAAAAATCTAGCACTGAACTTGCAGAATGGGTATCAGTGCTGAAATAAGAATCCCGAGGAAATCCTAAATTGTGTTTGTTTGAACTCAGCACCAAATGATTGTGGGGAGGTAGTACAAAAGACTGGTTTGCACCACTCTCAGCCAAGGCGGAGGCAAAGCATTTAACACTACAGAATGATAGTGGTCGCCTACGAGCTCACCACCAATGGCTTTTGCCTAAAAATAAATCGTTTTTTTACCTGTGTAGCCAGTGCTCTTAATAGCAAAGAGCCAGTAGAATTGGACTTCCATGGGTTTATGTGTCAGGAATGCCTTAGCTCTTTCATTTCACTTATGTTGTCTTTATGTATGTTCACAAAAGGATAGAATGAGATAAAGCTTGTCGTTACTAAGTTTAACAGTTTTCTCAGTCAAAATAAGATACTTACATAATTATATGTAAACACACACATATGTAACCATGACAGCATTCATGTAATTGGTGTCACTAAATTGTATATGTGAAAAACATGAAATTGGCAAATTTTGTGTCTTGTTTTTTCAATAAAAAGTAGTGTCTGATCACGAGGTGTCTAAGGATCAGGTATAAGGCATCATCAGAACAAAAAATCTTACCATAGTGAATGATGGGGG
>NW_022103904.1:2874061-2877312 GCF_000313985.2 Echinops telfairi
CCTCTAGTTCTTTAATACTTCCTCTCCCCCACTATCATGATCCCAATTCTACCTTACAAATCTGGCTAGACCAGAGGATGTACATGGTACAGATAAGAGCTGGAATCCAGGACAGATGAACCCCTCAGGACCAGTGCTGAGAGTGGGGATACCGGTAGGGTGGAGGAAAGGTGGGGTAGAAAGGGGGAACCAATTATAAGGCTCTACATATAACCTCCTCCCTGGGGGACAGACAACAGAAAAGTGGGTGAAAGGATATGTTGGACAGTGTACGACATGACAAAATAATATTAATTTGGAAAATTTCTAGAGTTTGTGAGGGAGGAGGGGCAGGGAGAGAGGGGGAAAATGAGGAGCTGATACCAAGGGCTCAAGTAGAAAGTAAATGTTTTGAGAATGATGATGGTAACAAATGTACAAATATTCTTGACACAATGGATCTATGGATGGATAGTGATAAGAGTTGTAAAAGCCCCAATAAAATGATTTATTTAAAAAAATGGTCAGGAAACAAGAAACAAGAGAGAGGTTGGAGAGAATTCACCTCCTCAACTTTGGACCTATTATCTGGAAGGACTAGTCCCTGGAAAAGGACGTCAAACTTGGTAAAGCAGAGACTCAGCACAAAAGAGAAGCCCCTTAATGAGTCGGACTGACACAGTGGTGGCCGTAATGGCGTCAAACATAGCAACTCTGAACATGGCGCAGGGTCGGGCACTGTTTCATTCTCATGAATGTATCCTCAACTTGATGACATCTAACACCAGCGGTAGTCAAGAGAACTCCATACACTCCCATCAGCTCCTTAGCAAGATCAGCTACAACAAACATTTCAGGTACACAATAAATATATATATATATATATATATTTTTAGTAAGAATATTTGTTTCTGTGAAGGAGAAAAGTTGACAAGAGGAAAGGGAGGGAAATGACTCTCTTTCCTGTCTGCCCTTTGGATTGCGGACTATTATCTGTTCGGTTTACATGTAAGTTAATAGACATATTTTTCAAATAAAACAGGATTTGGAAGAGCATGCTTTCACTATTTATATGATATGAATTGTCAGAACATGACTGAAGCCAGGGATTAAAATCCATCTACTGGCATTGAGTTGTCTCTGATTCACTGTGGCCCAATAGGACAGAGTAGAAACATCTCCACGGGGATTCTGAGGCTGTAATGTTCAGAGATGCAGGCAGCTTCGTCCTTCTATGGGGGAATGGATGCTGGGTTTAAGCCACAAACCCGGCACTCAGCAGCCCATCACTTAGTCCAGTGATGAATGGAGCCACTATTTGCTTACATTTCAGAAGAACATTCTCAAAGACAGAACTGGATTTCTAGGACTTATAGTAAGTGCAATTCTCTAGAGGAGACAAAACAGCAAACCCATTTGGGTGTTTGAGGTAGTTAGTTTATTGTGCCGACCTGGCCGATAAACACATATGGAGTTAATTGAAGGGCAGAAGGCTAAATGGCTCGGTGAGCCTCGCCTTGTTCTCGGCTTTCTTGTTTGTGATGGTCGGACCAGGGTGTAGCTGCCTTAGCCAGTTCCCTGCTTCAGCTGGCAAGGCTTACTTCCTGCAAGACATCCCTGAGGAGAAGCTGCATGGACCTACCCCGATGCAGCCCTGGGTGTTGGAGCAGCCACGTGGAGACTCCTGACAGCGCTGAGATGCTTACACGCTCACTGATTCGGCTTTCCTCCTGCAGTCGGCATCATAGTATGTGTTTGTGAGATGGAAGAGGACTTTGTGGATTGGTGTCGGACATATGGGCTAATGTTGGATTTGTGGGCTTGGGTAGCACTGGGTTGGGATGTTTTCTTGATGTGCGCTTAACCTTTATATAAGACTCTCTCTTATACATGAGTTTCTGTGGATTTGTTTCTCTAAAGTACCTTGTCTAACACAGTGTTTTAACTTTGTGAGGCATCATCTCACAGACTTTGGCCATGCGATCAGGAGAGATAGGAGTCCCTGGAAAAGGACATCATGCTTGGTAAAGTAGGAGGGCAATGAAAAGCAAAGGAAGACCTTAGATGAGATAGATTGGCACCATGGCTTCACAGCGTGCTCAAGCATTATAACAATTGTGAGGATGGTGCCGGGCTGGCCGTGCATCTGCTTCATGCTATTGTGTTGGGTCACTATGGGGCAGCCACCAACAGGGCTTCTCTGCAACACCCCGCCCCCCAATCTCCTTGCAAATGGCTTGTGCCCAGAAATTCTATAAAATCCTGAGGGTGGATAGAGATTGGTCTCCGCTTTCGTTGTGTCAAATCATCTAATTCTGAAGTCACTGGAATCACAAAGTTTATTTCAGAAAAGGAATCTAGGGGTGTCCTCTTAATGCACATATAAGACAGACCAAGTGAGAGTCTACAGTTTCATTCTTGGCTGCAATCCCACCCAGCACCGTAGCATTTTTCAATTCTTAGTTTAATACTCAGTTTTTAATATTCTGTTTTTATCCTGATAGAAGTTATCAATTTATAATAGTCTCCTCTCTATCCTTTTATGGACTTCATCAGCTAAATGCAGAAAAGGCACGTGTCCATGTGGCACTGATGTGAATTGAACAGCTAATCCCCCACCGTGTGGCACTAAAGGCATTGACTAGACTATTAGAGTCTACAGCTAGGAGTCCAGACGACTTATCTGAGGGGAGCACATGGTTAAGAATGCCAGAAAAGGAACTCAGGTCAGCTACCACCTAAACTTTCTGGTCACTATCCATGAGCTATTTACTAGCTGAGAAGGAAAATGATCATTTTCGTTACAACACTGGAGCTAAATAAACAAGTGTCTTATATGTGTGCAAGGACCGCATGCTTGAAGCGATAAAAAGAGAGAGCATAAAAGATTCCCTCCCCTTTTTACAGTTTGCATTGAGTCCAAGTCCCCACCCTGACAAAGGGCTCTTACACATCTCAGCGAGCTCCTACAGATTGGATTTTCTCCAGCGCAGGGAACTAGAGGGCAGCAAGAAACTGAGATCCTAAAGCAACAGGGAATCATTGCAACCAATCGAAGAACAACTCTGTGTTACATGAAGCAACTTTCACAAGACTTGATTTCCCGCTCCAATGAAATCACCTCTTCTGCATCTTAATTTCATCTGCTTAATAAAATGTCTCCAGAGGGATCCCCTTGCAGAGGGGTCTTGGGGAGGGCCAAGAGGGTGCGAGCCAGTCAGGGTGCGATGTAGCAACGATGAAAAATACAACTTTCCTCTAGTTCCTAAATG
>NW_022103904.1:2878150-2886701 GCF_000313985.2 Echinops telfairi
GGGCTCAAGTAGAAAGTAAATGTTTTGAGAATGATGATCGCAACACATGTACAAATGTGCTTGACACAATGGATGGATGGATGGATGGACTATGGTAAGAGTTGTACGATCCCCCAATAAAATGATTAAAAAAATTTTTTTAAATAAACTAAAAATGTCTCAAAGTATGACACCATGTGTAACTGCATCGTCTCAGGGCAAACCCCCTTAACTAGAGAAAAGACACCCCTGAAAGTGAGATTCCATGACGACAGACAGAGGAGAGGGCTTCAAAAATCCCGTTATCTTTTCAAGTCACTCTTCTAAGCTCTTTGAAGCCCTCTTCTACATCCTCCTTCTCAGACCTGGCCAGTGTGGGTGGTGGGCATGGTAGCCCACCTCTCCCTGTGAACAGATGGTCCCAAACTTTCAGCTGAGGTTCCAAGACAGACAGCTGGAGGGGGTGGGTACAGCCAATTACCCAACCATTCCTTGTAAATGGAAGCAAGCCTGGGGATGGATGACCCCAATCTTATTTTGATTTCCCTTTGAATGTGGCATTTCAAATCCGCTGTTGATTACCAGGACCAATTGTTGTCAAGTCGACTCGAGTCACAGCAACCCCATGTGGGTCAGAGCAGAGCTAAACTTAATGGGGTTTTCAGTGTCTGATTTCTTTTGCAAGTAGAATAGCAGCCACCACCACCCCTGCCCCCCTGCACCCATCAGGTGCCTCTGAGCAGATTCAAACCACCAATCTACTGATTAGCAACTGAGAGCCATTTGTTGGTCGCAGAAGCCAATGATTGGAGTTCATTCCAAAGGAAATAAGCAAGCAGGGCTGCAGAAGCTGAATTGCTCCCTGACCAGGCTGAGGTGCTTCGTGAATAATTAAATAAATGAATCAAGCAGAGGTTAGACAGCCCGCTTTTCCCTTCTGACATCTCCGACCTTCTCTTCCATCCTCGGGCAGCATCCTTCAGAGGAGCGATTCAAAGCATAAACCCCAGGTGAATTCCTTCTTTGATCGCGTGTACGAAACTCACCACTTTCTCGGAGAAGGAAAAGCATGGTGTTTTTCCTCGGAAAGGCCTCTTGCCCCTTGCAGTTCCTCTTAGAATCATTGATTGCCCGGAGCCCCAAGCACAGCCCAGACTGCTTGTTCCCTTCCCTTTAATGGGGCTTGACGTAGATAAATCACAGTGCTGATGGCTCATTCAACCCCCAGTAATTCCAGTAATCACTAAATGCCTCCCAGTTCATCATGTAGAGCATCCAATGAAGTGGATGAACTCAGTGGGCCAACAATGGCCTTTAGGGCGGCAAGGAATGGGAGGCCGTGTTTTGTTCTGTTGTGCACAGGGCCTGGAGGAGTTAGAACCCACTCAATGACAACACCACCACCACCACCACAACACAACAACAACAACAACACAGTGCCATGTGTCCTCTTCCAATGAAATGAAAATGACCCTGGCTTATGCGTTAGATTTCATTCTGAAGAATGTGTTAGAGATCATGGCGCAATTGTTTCTCCTCAACCCCAATTCCTTTCTGTGCGCTGTAATCTATTCAGAGCCCGCCAGTGAATGTGTGAATGTAGCGATCGGAACTATGACGGGGAGAATGGTGTGTCACCTTCTGCCCAGTGCCTGTCCTCATCCTACTCCAACTGACTGGGCACACCTCACGCCACGGGGGCTGACAGTCTGCCTTGCTTTTCAGTTGATTCCTTCTTTTTCCTACCAATGTCCTGAGCAGCTGACTCAGGTTTCTGTTGATTAACATACAACACGGAAGTCATGAAAAGACCTGAATTCACCCCATCAATCATCAAGGGAAGCAAACCAACTTTATTATCTAAACCGCTGTTCACGGAGCCTGGGGTTTAAGGACATCGGTGTAGACATCTCGTTGAATTACCAATATTGCTCCCCATTTCCACTGGAAAACAAATGGAAGCGTTCCATGATGACATCCACACAGCCAGCACAGATGGAGTGCCTTAAAAGCCAGGGTCAGTTTGCTCCAGGGCTCTTAGAGCATTTCGCCTGAAGCTTCAAAAATCATCGACCATCTGTATCTAGCAGCTGTCCTGTGTGTCTCAGAATTGAGTCCAGCACCAGGCCACTGTGTTCTGCGCCCCTGCCTCTTGAGAATTTCCATGTACTGAACCAGAATCCTCATTGTTATATTGTTAGGAGTTCTGGTTACAGAGCTACCCTGTAGAAATGCAAATTCTCAGCAGGGGGGTGGAACTGGAAAGAACC
Organism: Echinops telfairi; assembly: GCF_000313985.2. NCBI lineage: Eukaryota > Metazoa > Chordata > Mammalia > Afrosoricida > Tenrecidae > Echinops > Echinops telfairi. The sequence continues at coordinate 2,880,400 of NW_022103904.1, forward strand.
GGTTCGAAGCTCTGTTTCAATGTCACTCTAACCAGCCAGATGGCATACCCATGCCTAAGTCCCTTGGGTGAGAAGAACTCCAGGCACCAGGGCGTGATATTACTCTGAGAGCTCCCTTCGCTGTATGATCGGTGGCTGGCACATTGTTGATTACATGGGAGGGAGGGGTCAAGATTGGGCTGCAGTGGAATCCAGCTGCCTCGTGAAGTAATCAAGTCCACCACCTGAGACACTGAGCAGCCACCTTCAATCACTCCCTGCACCAGCTCCCGCAGCCTCTCTGACGTCAATATGCCCCAAATGCAACCCCTGGATCCTGCAGTTTTTCATTCCGAAATGACATTCTCCTTCACATGCTCCAAATTTAGAACCTATTTTCCCAATGGAAAAAGGAGAAGGCTTTGCCATGGCAGAAACTGAGAGGGAATGGGGAGAGTCTACAGATTAGGTAGGAGGAACGGGGAGGAAAAAATGCATGTGCATATTAAAATTTTTAAATGGAAGAAAAAGGAAAAGAGTATTTGAAACATCAGGGGGCAAGGCCAAGAGGACTAACAGCAAGAACAAAAGGACAGAGGAAGAGGCAGTGGAGAGAGGCAGGTGAGGTCATTTTAAGATGAGAATATTAATAAAGTGCTCCCCTCACAGAAGGCTCACAAGGAAGGAACAGGTCAGCCAGGGGGTAGCACAGCACCCATGAAGCACCCAACATTCCTGTAGCTCAGTGGTTCTCAACCTTCTTAATGCCATGACCCTTAATAGTTTCCTATGTTGTAATGACCTCCCCCCCACCCATAAAATTATTTTTGTTGCTACTTCTTAACTGTAATTTTGCTACTGTTATGAAGCGGACAACCCCTGTGAAAGGGGTCATGACCCACAGGTTGAGAACCACTGCTCTAGTTCTTTAATGTCCCACACCCCACCCCACCCTACCCCACCCCCACTACTATGACCCCAGTTCTACCTTTCAAATCCAGCTAGGCCAGAGCATGTACACTGGTAAAGATAAGAGCTCTCAACACCTGGAATCCAGGACAGATAAATCCCTCAGGTACAGTAATGGGAGTAGGGGTACCATGAGGGTAGGGGAAGGTGACGGGAGAAGGGGGAGAAACCAGGAATGGATTGGAATGATCGACTTATAACAACCTCAAATCCCCCTGCCCCGCCCGGGGGATGAGCCACAGAAACATGGGTGAAAGGAGACAATGGATGGTATAAGATATGAGAATAATAATAATTTGTAATTTATCAAGGGTTCATGAGGGTGGGAGGTGGGGTAGGGAGGGGAGAAAAAGGGCAGATACCAAGGACTCAAGTAGCAAGAAAATGTGGGCAACTGTGTTAGTCTGGGTTGACTAGAGAAACAAATTCATAGAGACACTCCTATGTGTATATGAAAGAGGTTTGTCTACAACAATTAAATACTGAGAAAACATCCAAGCCCAGTCCAAATTAAGTCAATATGTCTGACATTAGCCCATATATCCTATACCAATCCATAAAGTCCTCTTCAGACTCACAAAACACATGCAATGACGCCAAATGCAGGAAGATCACAGGCCAGTGGGTTGGAATTCTTGTGGATCCAGTGGCATTGTAAGCATCTCAGCACTGGCAGGGGTCTCCACATGGTTCCTTCAGCTCTGGAACTCTGTGACTGCCTCAAAGTAGCCTCATGTGAGTGAGCAGAGAGCGAAGGAAATACAGGAGGAAATACAGGAGTTCTCAAATTCTCAGGAGAAGGCCATGCCCACACAGAGGTCTCATTGGCTACATAATGAATGACAGGCGCTATAGCCTCTACCCCTTCACTCTTTTTTTTTTAGTTTTTATTTTATTGGGGGCTTACAGCTCTTATCACAATCCAAACATCCATCGTGTCGAGCACATCTGTTGCTATCCTCATTCTCAAAACATTTTTTTTTCTACTTGACCCATCTGTATCAACTCCTCATTTCCCCCCTGCCTCCCCCTCCCTCCCCCATGTCTCCTTGATAATTTATATATTTTTTCTTCATGTCCTACACCGACCACGGTCTCCTTTCACCCACTTTTCTGTTGTCTGTCCCCCTGGGAGGGGGGCCATACGTTGATTATTGTGATTGGTTTCCCCTCCCCCACTTCCCTTACCCGCCTAGTATCGCTGCTCCCCTTATTGGTCCTGAGGAGTTTATCTGTTGTGGGTTCCCTGTGTTGTCAGCTCTTATATGTACCAGTGTACACGTTCTGCTCTAGCCAGATCTGTAAGACAGCATGGGGGTCATAATAGCGGGGTGGGGTGGGGTGGGTGGGTCAGGAAGCATTAAAGAACTAGAGCAAGGGCGACAAGGAAGAGCCGAGCCAGTCAGGGTGCAAGAGAGCACCCCGTCACTCTTAATCCTCAAACTGACACCAGGTCATGCAACTACCACAGCAACATATGTACATATGTTTAATACAATTGGTGCATGGATTGTTTTAAGAGTCCCCAATAAAGGACTTATTGAAAATAAATAAAGTGCTTCTCCATTTCACAGGTGGAGTATGGTCTTTAGAGCAAGTTGTCTGTGACCTCTTCGGATCACCTCACTTAATGCCCAGTAGAGTCACGACTCACAGCTCTTTCAATGAGACAGCAAATTGTCCAAATGCCCACCTAGAGGGTGATAAGCATGCGACCCCATCACCAAGGGCATGTCAGGGCTACAGAGTAAAGCTTCCCCTTTGGAAAACGGAACCTAAACAGTGGATGGACAGAGGGACCTCCACCCAGAAACGATCATATTTTCAAGTGCTCCCTGAAACCCCGACGGGCCACGTTCCTTTCACTGCTCTTCATTCCTAAATCAAACACCAGTGAATGGCTCATGGCTATATTAAAGTGGTGCAGTAATGGGATTGGATCAAGTGCAATGTAGCTGAGAGGAATTAACTGAAAGCTGAATAAAGGTCGAACATGGTAGTGGGACAAGAGGAAAGTAAACGGAAATAGAGGAAAGAACCAGGGGGCAAAGGATGTGTATAGAGGTATAAATACAGGCACACACAAATGTAAATATATTTATATATAACCAGAGGGACATAGATCTATGTACCTATATTTATATGTTAATTATTAAGGTAGTAGATGGACATTGGGCCTCTATTCAAGTACTCCCTCAATGCAAGAACACTTTATTCTAATAACCTGGCATTCTGTGATGCTCACCTCTTAGCACAATTGGTGAAGACAAGTGGGTGCAAAAGCAAATGTGGTGAAGAAAGCTGTTGGTGCCCAGCCATTAAAGGATATAGCATCTGGGGTCTTAAAAGCTTGAAGTTAAACAAGTGGTCATCTAGCTGGGAAGCAATAAAGCCCACATGGGAGAAGCACACCAGCCTGTGTGACCATGAGGTGTCTATGGGACCAGGTATCAAGAATGAGAGGAAACAAATCAATCAGTTATATTGATGTGAACGATGGGGTCAGAGTGGAGACCAAAAGCCCATCTGCAGACAATTAGACACCCCCTCACAGAAGGGTCACAAGGAAGGGACAAGCTAGCCAGGGTACAGTACAGCACCAATGAAACATACAACATTTCCCTAGTTCTTTAATGCTTCTCCCTCCCTACTATCATGACCCCAATACAGTAAGAGCTCTCAACACATGAAATCCAGGACAGATAATTCCACTCCCCCGGAACAATAATGGGAGTAGAAATACCATAAGGGTAGGGGGAAGGGGAGGGAGAGGGCGGGAACCAAACACAATGATCGACATATAACCCACCTTACCACCCCCCCACACACAGGGAGATGAACAACAGAAACATGGGTGAAAGGACAGTGGACAGTGCAAGATATGACAGTAATAATAATTTGTCATTTACCAAGGGTTCATGAGAGTGGGGGAGGAAGGAAAAAAATGAGGAGCTGATACCAAGGACTCAAGTAGAAACTAACTGTTTTGAAAAGGATGATGGCAACATATGTACAAATGTGCATATGTTATATTGATGTGAATGTATGGATGTATGGATTGTTAAAAGAGCTGTAAGCACCCCCATTGATTTTTTTTGAAGTGGTACAGTAAACTGCCTGGGGGCCAGATCTGATCACCTCTGGCTTCCCTATGGCCCCAAGGTTGGAGTCAGATGTGCCCCCACGCCTCACCCTTCTTTACCCACCCCGGCACCGCCCTGTCCTCCATGACACTCTACTTCTAGGCTGGGTTTGCCGGTTCAGTGCAGTGGCCACTCATGGTGAAGGGAGGTTATTAGGGGAGTTCACAGGTTGGGGAGTCAGGATCAGGAAAAGTGCAGACACAGTCATTAGTCTATCGTCACAGCTCTCCTCAGCCAGTAGCCAAGTCTCTCCGGCCCTCTGCCTCTCAATCACGGGGCCCCTGGGACCTTGCCTCCAGGGACCATGAAGCCCAGCTGTCACTGTGTCAACATGCCCCCGTCTCTGGGGCCTCTGGTCTCTACAGCACTTCAGACAGAGATGTGGAATGGGCTCTTCCAATGGCCCAGGGCTTGCTCTCTGTCTGAGAGGGGGCTGGGATGGAGAGGCATTCTTTTCAGCAGACCATACTCTCGGAGGAAAACAAAACTCACACCCTCTACTGAAGTTAGGGCTTCAAAACACAAACCAGCCAACCCACACTCACGGCTATTGAGTTGATTCTGACTTCGGGTAGCCCTAGAAGGACACAGTAGCATTGTCCCTGTGGGTTTCCAAGACTGTAACATCTTTCATTCCACAGAGCAGCTGGCGGCGTCAAACAGCCTGCCTTGCAGTTAGCAGCCCAACTCGTAACCCATGATGCCAACAGCGCTCCTAGTTAGGACTGGAATTCACCCTAAGCCTGTGCATCTGTAGTAACAGAGCACTCCCTCCAAAATGGTAGTATAATCCGAGGCACCGAGTGCAGAATTGTGATACATCACAGAAGGCCTTGCGGCTGGAAGGGCCTTATTAATCAACCACACCTCACCTCACACATAGTGTCTCTAGATTCAATTTAGAAGAATGTGGGTGTGCTGAATCATACCAACCCAAACCAAACCTACTGCCATAGAATGGATCCCAACTCCCAGGGATTGTTTATAAGGTTTCCAAGGCTGTGAATCCTTAAGGAAGTAGACAGCCTCATCTTTCTCCAGCAGGGCAGCTGGTGGGTCTGAACTGTAGGCCTTGCAGTTAACTGTCTCACTCTGACCTGCAAGTGCCTCCCTGGCTCCTATGGTTTACACAGCACCCTGAGATTCAAGTCAGATATGTATCAAAAACCTTCCAATCATCGTTGAAATGATATATAAGAAAGCAAGGCATGTTTTGAAACAGTCTTTGGATCTTGTTGACAATACATTGTTTTTTACTAGAAATAGTGTCAACACAGCTTACAGTGGGCTAGACAAATGAATTGTAAATTGGCATCTTACAACCCAACAATTTGACAAGCTCACCGAAGACACAATGATTCCTATACTTTGGCTGTGGTTTTCTAAATCTCAGAATCCCTGAGAATTTCACAGAAGAGGTTTGCTTAAAGAATAGGCTCCCGTATCAACACCTCATCCCTAGGCGTTGCTAATGCACATTCTTAGAAATGGCATTGGGGCTAAAAATAAACACAACAAAGACCAGCCAAAAGTAACAAAGTTAGCGGTTATGCACTGGGCTGATAACTAAAAAGGCAAAGGTCCAAAGACAATGGCTACTGCACAGGAGAAAGATGAGGATTGCTACTCCGGTCAAGATTTATCTTGGAAATCCACGGGGGCAGTTCTGCTCTGTCCTCTGGGGCCGCTAGGAGTCAGAATGGCGTCCATGAAAGCAAGAGGCCCGAACACTGTGAAGGCTGATGGTGTGTACTAGAATAGCACAGCCCACTCGTCAAAGCGCAGCGATGTCACTGAGGGCCTGACCCAAGCCTCAGTCCTTTTTAATCACCATATATGCATGTAAAAGCTGGACAAGGAATAAATAAGACCGGAGCAAATCTGATGGGCTGAAATGATGCTTGTGAAGATGCCGCTAGTGCCAAGAATGGACAGGAGGACAAAGAGCTCTGGGGCTTGGAGGACGTACAGCCCCCATGCTTCTGAGATGCAAGCATGGCTGAGACCCCATCTCACATGCTTGACACGTGTTAACAGAAGGAATCCGTTCCTAGCAGTGGCCACCATGCTTGGTCACGTCACGAAACCAGGAGTTAACTAGAAAGAGGAAGCCCCGCGAGGGCACGGATTGGCACAGGGTCACGGCAGCGGGATCGGACACCGTGATTCGGAGGCCGGGGCAGGACTGGGCAGCGTTTTGCTGTGTGGTTT
>NW_022103904.1:2887597-2941927 GCF_000313985.2 Echinops telfairi
CTTTTCTTTTCTTTCCTGCTTATTAGGATGCTAATGTTTGTACAGAAGTGGAATACAGATTAAAGAAGGGAGAACCTGAACGTTCACCGCTTGTAGAATATGTAACCTATGTCAGACAATCCCGACGTAACCAATACTGCCTACAGACACGAGAATGCTGATCTAGCCATTAGTGGAGAGTCGTAATGGTTGAAGGCACTCGGGTGGCTTAGTGGGTTACACTCTGGCTGCTAACCCTTAGGTCAGCAGTTCAGACCCAAGAGCCATTTTAGGGAAGAAAGAAGAGGCTCTGTGCTTCTGTAAAGACGTAAAGTCTCAGAAAGCGGCAGGGGCAATTCCACTCTGTCCTACAGCGTCCCGATGAGTCAGAATTGACTTGATGACAGCGAGTCTGGCTAGAGCTGGAGCGACGACGGTCGGACACTAGGTTGAACAGCATCACTATCATTGGATTCTATCTGTGACATTGTTGACTGGAAAATGTTCCCTTATCCTAGGTGTCTTTACGCAATAACGGCAGATGCTCAGGAAGCATTCCCAGGCATATTTCGGTGAAGAAAGACCCACCCAGAAGCAGCTCTTCCGTCTTCACACCTAGCTAACACGATGGGAGGCAGAATTCTGGATGGTGTTGAAATGCAGAGCTTTGAGGAACTGCAAACGATCGCCTTCCCACGGAGCGCCCATCATCCATACTCCACTGGTGGCAGACGGCGGCCGAAGATGACCAGGTGAAGCACACAGGAAATCCTCTCGTCTGCCCTGTTGGAAAGCTGTGTCTGGGTGGCTTGGGGCAAGCTCTTGACACTCACCTCTGCCATCGGCGGCCAAGCCCGCTCACCACCCCACGTGTGCCAACTCCTGGCAATGAAAACATCCTCCACACAGGACAGGGCAGGGATGGAGCCTGGGAGGCAGGCTGCTTTCGCCCGGTCTCTGACGCTGGAGCTAATTCTCTCTACCAGCCCCCACTCCCCGCACACCCCCCAAGTGGGAGCATAGGTAATCAGTGCTGCTCAAGTTACAGCACAATAATGTAGACTGTGCTCTGGGAACCATAACTGGAATTAAATCTGAGGACACAAAGGTGACCTTCCTTCTAAAGACTAATTTTATTTTCTTAATTATGTACTCATTCCTTTCTTCTTCTTATTTTACTCCCCGTCACTCTATGCTCAAGACGACCAAATTGCTATCAACATGTCTCTGCCGCAGATGAGTGGGCAAAACCTACCAGGGTCCTTTCAGCTGGGGAGCGGCTGTGGGTTGATCTCATCCATCTATTCAACCTGCGATGGTCACCAGATGAGGGAGTGGCTTCACAAGGCTTTGGGAAATGTTCGTTATCTTTTCAACCCATGGTTCACGCACGTTCTAAAGACCCTGTGTAGCAGGTCCCACAGGGTGCTGGTGGTGGAGGGGTTAAGTGTCTAGCTGCTAACCAGACGGTGGGTGGTTTGATCCCAGCAGCTGCTCATTGGGAAACATATACCAGTCTCCTTTGGTTAAAAACAAACAAACAAAACCCAGACCCTTCTAAAGTTCCAACTGGGCACTTATACTCTGTTGAAGGGTCATTATGAGCTAGAATCAAGTCAGCACCCGTGAGCCTGGTTTCTTCCAAAGGATCCTAATAAGGCTGGTGTATGTCCTGTGTTGGCTTCCTATGGTGCTGGGAGCTATGCACCAGTTAGCTCAATGCCCAGCCTGTCACCTCTGGCGCCTGGTGCAGGGGTCTCAGCAAAGCTTCCAGACACAGACAGACTGGAAAGAAAGGTCTGGCCGTCTGCTTCCTAGAACCAGTCCATGGAAACCGTATGGATCTGATCAGACCTGGTTGGGCTAAATGTTTTCTTCTGTCAAGCACAGGACAGCCACAAGCAGCCCACCATTCGTGACATCTCCAGAGGGGCCCAACAGTGTCTAAGCTCAGCTGATAAGAAGGAGAGCTGGGAGGGTAGCGTGTGCTCCGGGGAACCTCAGAAGAAAGATCTGGTGATCTACTCCCCAAACACCAGCTATTGAAACTGCCTGGAGATCAGTCCGACTCTGACACTGGCAGGGATGCTCGGTGGCACCTGGAGGTTGTTGCTGCTTGGATGAAGGGGCGAGAGAACAAGTGGAGAGAGACAAAGTCCCTTCCCTGAGTCTGCTACACACATCAGCTGCGCAGTAACAGGAATGGTGATGCCGACAAAGTAACCATACGGCATTCGCTACCTATCCTGCCTGACATCACCAACCTGCTGCTGCTTCTCGGCGTAGTAGCAGGCTTTTGCTCAACCGAACCCAAACCAAATTCACTGCCATTGAGTTGATCCCAACTCACAGTGTCTCTATGAGGCAGGGCAGAACTGGCCCTGCGGGGTTCAGTTAAAGCCGGTCACTCTTTATGGGAAGAAAAAGCCTCGTCTTTTCCCCCACTTGCTCCACAGAGGGTGGGATGCCGCTGCGGAGGAAAGGGAAGGGATCGCCGTCCCTGGGACTAAAGATAGGAGCACAGGCCCTGGAGACTTGTTTCTTTCGTATCCTGCCACAGTACGCCGAGTCAATTCTCTTCACAGTCCACATCGAAACATGCCATTCTCCCATGCAGCATCGAGACAAAGAGTGGAGGGGCATCTAGTCAATTCCACTTGGCGGCACAATTCCCAAGGACAATGATTGTACCGGGGGCTGCACGTGATTCTCAGTCACCACCAGCAAGCCCTGAGACCATAAACCTTCACTGATGTGATTCCTGACGCCCACAGTAATAAGGGCAGACCTTCCAGACCCCAGGAAATGAAACCACACAGGGGCCAGGCATCTTGACCTAAAGCTGAAAAACAAAGGCCATTTACATACCAGTGGGTTTGGGGGTGTGGTTTATGTATTTTATTTATTTATTTGGATTGCTGCAGACTCTGTGGGCTTCTCCTGATTAACTTTCTGCCGTCTCACTGGGCCCTAGCTGCGGCAGCTCTATTCTGTCCTGACTGATTAGATCAGGGTTGAATCTTCCTGAATCAGCCTCGTCTCTGGAGAGAGATGTAAATCCGGTTACAGAAACAAGAGGCCAGGTGATATGAAATGGGGCTGGAGGTCTTTGTAAAGACCATGGTACACAGGCCATCCAGGTCACAGCACTTTGTAAGAAACGTGAAAAAGCAACAACAAACCTCCCTGCCAGTGAATGGATTCCAACTCTAACAAGGCTGTGGGACCGGGCAGGGCTGCCCGTCTGGGCTTCCTAAACGGGAACTCGGTACAGGAGCAGACCGCCTTACCGTGCTTCGGCAGAGTGGCCGAAGGGTTTGGACTGCTGACCTGTGGTCACAGCCCAGGCATAACCCACTGGGGCACCAGGGCCCCTTATGTAAAACAATCAACAAATAAAGGAAGCAGCCGTTTATTACCATTTGCATGCCAGGGTGAGTGAGCAATGCTCAGAGAGGCTAAATTATGAGCCCAAAGTCACACAGCTAGTTCATACTTGGGGTTTGCGCACTGGTCTTCCTTGCTCAAGAGCAGCGGCTCTCAAGTCCCTTTGGGAGTCGAATGACCCTTTCATAGAGGTCACCCCATTCATAGCAGTAGCAAAATTACAGTGATGAAGTAGCAACGGAAGTAATTTTATGGTTGGGGGTCACCACCACATGAGGGACTGTATTAAAGGGTCGCGGCATTAGAAAGGTTGAGAACCACTGTTCTAGAGCCTTACTTTCAGCAGTGGACGCTAGATAAAATAGGACACAGCCTCCCACTAGGAAGGGTTTCTTTGGGAAAAATAAGGTTTCAATTGCAATTGAGACAGACACGAGAATACTCTCTCACAGAAAGAAATTCAAAGTACTCATGCAATCTCCCTGCACAGAGTACCAAGCACATCAACAAATAAGGTAATTCCCTCCCTCTCTTGCTCTGCCCCCAACCTATAAGAAAAGTGGGAGCACTCACTGCCCAAACTAAGACTGGATGATCAAGAAGCTAAGAGGGTGGGGTGAGCTTTGGTGACAGCATCCTCAAGCCCGACAAACACCATGTGCCAACCTATGGTACGATGCTGCCCTCTGCTGGCCACAATCGGCTTAGCGCCACAAAGATGGGCATTCCTTCCACACCAGCAAACACCGGAGAGTACATTCAGAGCAGCCATTAGAACCATCCACCTGTGTTCTTGAGTGTGAGAGAGAAAGAGGGTAGCACCACAAAAATGGGGTGAGGAGGGGGCACTTCAAAACAGCAGCCACTGTGTGCTTTGGTAGTAGGTGAAGGTTAAGAATGAAGGTGTAGACACGGCTCACCTTTCCAGGGGGTCTTTAAGTTCCTTTCCATTTCAGACAGATGCTGTATGTACGTATGGTTTAGTGAAAGTCACAGCTAACAACAACAGGCTAGTTAGCCCCAGAGTTTCAGATATAACAGATGCAGCAAAGCATCACTTTCATAAGCTAGCTGTGAGGGTTAAGTGAAGGAGGAAGTATGTGTGCACCCAGCACCCACTCTTACTGCCTCCACTTGACTCCCACCGAGAGGGAGTGACCCTGCCTAAGATCTCCAGGGCTACACATCTTGTACACAGCAGCATCTTGCTCCCACACGGTGACTAGTGGGTTTGAACCATCAAACGTGTGGATAGCAGTCCAATACCTAACCGCAGGGGCTCCTGGCACAAGATCCGAACGGGGGATGAACGTGGGGAACAGAGTTCCTTTTTTGGCATAAAGAATAGTTTCTAAAATTATTTACAGGGATACAGTTGTACACCTCTGTAAATATACTCAGCATCATGCAATTATGTTAAAGATGGGTGAGTTGTATGGTAAGAAATATTTACCTATAAAGTTGTGAAACAAAGATTTATGTTATCTCTCTCTTTTATTTTTACAAAAATTATAAAACTAACTAAAACCACCCAACTCACACCACTGTTGTAACAGATGCTTCTAACTTTCTATAGCCAGTAACTGTTTAATACATCAGAAGCCAAGATCCAAACTCCCTGCCATTGAGTCTATCTCCCCAACCACACTCCCTGCCCTGGAGTCTATATCCCCAACCAAACTCACGGCCATGGAGTTGCTTCTGACTCCTGGCCACTCTGTGGACAGAGTAGAACTGCCTTTAAATCTTTATAGGAGCAGAAAGCCTCATTTTGAATCCTTGCCCTAGCCGCTCAATGTGTAGCTCCTACGTCATTACTCCAAAGCAATGGCAGAAGTCAACCCTAACGAGCAGCACAGGTAAACTGCATAGCTCTCAGAGATAAGAGTCTAGGTGTAGTGAAATACGATCAGTTGACTCTTTCAATTAAAAGAGACTAGCTAGCTTGCCTAATTGTTCTACAGAACAGAAACTATATTAAGCACTTGAATTCACTGTGCTGGGCAGAGCAATTAAAAAAAAAGTAAGCCCATTTTCAAGAGAACACCATGAGTATTCAGTTTCTGGAAGTCTGTATCCTAGCTGGAAGCAGGGCTCGGAAGGACTCTGAGGAGCTAATGTCACAGAAGTCAGATCCATTTGACCCTGGCTGTCAACTTGTCACAAGCAGCTCTGGTCACAGAGTCACAGACTCATGTCAACGTCCTGTTGCCCCAAAGTCTTGCAGGCACCATCCACGTGAGGTCATCAATTAACAATGGTGTCTGCAGCCTGGTTCTCAGTTGATCTCTTCAAATCATCTTGCAAGGTGGGTAGGGGTGGAAGGGAGACAAGGGGATGTAAACAATCCCCATCACCACTTCCCAACTAAGTTATCCCATGTCCAAAACTGAAGGAATTCGACTTACACCATCCGAAACTACTGGAAGCAAACTAAATTCCTGATTCTCTAGACCCTAGTAAAGTTTCACGTTTGGCATTGGGGAGTTTTTTTTTTGTAGAGAGTAAGGACAGGATTAATGGATGGCTTAGTGGATGTAGAGTTGGACCCCATAACCAACCACTCGTCTAAACGGACAAAGGCGTTTTCACAAAGAGACCCAAGCCCACTGGCATCCAAGCATGACAGTGACCCCACACTGGGTGTCCCCAGCTGGTGGGTTTGAACCCCTGACCTGTTGGTTAGCAGCCCAACACGTACCCAAAAGCACCCCAACAGAGTTGAACAAATTGACGGTGCTTTTTTTCTAGAGAGGCAAGTTAACAGGCCACTGGAGGAAAGGTAAATCTTAATAATGAATGAGCGGAAGGTGAGACGATGACCAGCAGGTAAACAAGGCTGTGGGGAAAGAGAGCGAAAGCATTGTAAGAGGTACCACCACCCCCTAGTGTGTATCGTGCTTGGTAACGGGCAGTGTCCTCCACGAAGAAGCCTCAGGAGACAGACACAGTGGCTGCAGCCACGGGCTCACATGGAACCACCGTGGTGAGGATGGAGAAGCACCGGGCCAGGCTCCATTCTGTGGCTCTGGGCAAGAGCTGACGGATGGCACACAACAGCGCTACGCACCGAGTGTAACGATGGGGAAATCAAAAGGAGAGTCTTCAGGCCTCTGGAAGGGTGGTTCACCTGGGCGTTTTCTTGTGCAACTTGGTGCGAGACCGTTTCTTGCGATGATTTGGGAAACGGCATCGAAAGAGCACGGTGAGGTCTCGTGTGGGGCACGGCCCTGGGACACGTGGGCACGGCGGCAGAATGAGCTCAAGGAGCGTCTGTGAGAATAAACAGGCAAGAACCCCCACACACACACACACACCCCAAACCATACCTTTTGTCATTATGCAGCTCAGCTCATTTGTTTCTGAGATTTTTTCATTAAGTTTCTGACACTGACAAATCGTTTTAGTCTTTCTCCCTGCTGAATTGTGTTTGGTATAAAATACTCCTCCTCTCAGACCAATGAATTCCACCCCCTAGGGCGGTAAGTGTGTGTGGAAGCAGCTGGCCACGCTGTCTCCCACAAACGGCCGGTGGGTCAGCAGCGCAGGGCTCAACCACTGGGCTACGAGGACTCCTCGTGCTGGGTGACCAGAAGTTCTCCAGGAACCTTATCAGCACCCATGGGTGGTGACAACCTACTAGCGCATGTAAGCCTGGAAACACAGGGGTCGGCTTGGAATAGTTCCCGGGAAGATGGGATGAAGAGGCAGTGGCGTCTCCCCTGCGAGCTTCGGAGGGCCTGACACTGCAGCCACAGTCTAGGAAGGCCGACTTAGACAGGGAGGGACAGGTTGATTTTTACTTCAATCACATCACTTTGCTAAAACGTTTGAATTATCTGCTTTCAGAAGTAGAAAAGCCAGTTTTAAAACAAAGGTGTGTGTGTGTGTGTGTGTGTGTGTGTGTGTGTGTGTGTTAGTAAATAAGTTGGTTAGGAAACCATGCACAAAAGCCCACATCATGAAAAGCGTAAAGAATCGATAAAACATAGAAAGTATAATAGAACACAGTGGAACACAACCCGGGTCTTCATACGCTTTCTAACCCTTGAGGAGTGTGTGGTGGTGGTGGTTGTAAGATGCCCCCTCGTCAGCTCCGACCCACAGCGTCCCTGTGCACCACAAAAGGACACGGTGGCCGGTCCCGAGCCATCCTCGAAATGGCCCCTGTGCTTGAGCCCATGGTGACAGCCACTGGGCCCATCCATCTCATTGAAGGCCTTCCTCTTTTGGCTGCAAGAAGGGATGCTTGACTCATCTAGAAAGAAACAAGCATTCCAGTAGGCCACAAAACCCGGCTCCCTAGATACACAGAGAGCGGCAAAGTGCCTGGGGGCCGCATGCTGAACGGCAGGCTATCCAGCGCTGGCGCCCGCGTGAATCAGCACGCAGTCCCTGGGCGGTGCGGGGTCCACTCACAAGCACCTCGGGAAAGATGCCCCCAAAACGCAAAATCAAACTCACTGCCACGGAGGGGATTCCGACGCGTCCCACCCCTATAGGAGAGAGTAGCTCTCTCCCTCTGCGTTTCCCAGACTGTCATTTCTCTACGGGAGCAGAAAGCCTCCTCTGTGGCCTGTGGAGCAGCTTGTGATTTCAAACTGCGGGCTCAGTGTTCAACCTACTGCACCCTAGGGCTCTTCTGGGCCCCAAGCTCCCCACAGGAGCCATGGAAAGCACTGTGCAACCCGGCTCTCCGCTGACACATCCCCCTACAGGGTCCCCACGAGAGCAGGATCCTTTCAACGGGTTGTTCTCAATGTCACCGGGAAAGTGCTCTCACGCTGTGCTGTGTAAAAAGCCAGGTCTGACATTTCATGCCGCGTTCCATCAGGCGACAGAAAGAGCAAGAGCTCACAGGACGCACGCTCGGTGTTCGCGCGGGGCCTGCGGACTGTGGGTGCTGTGCTGTGGTGCCGGGTGGGTTTCCTTGGCTTTGTCACAACTCCCTCCACTCTCTGCGGTTCCCCTGGGCCGTGCCTGACGGTGAGTAGCAGAGAGAAAGTGCCAGCCGGTGGAAAGACCACGTGTGTGCGTGAGGCCAGTACCAGACACAATAGACCACTGCAGAGCACATGGCAGGGCTCCGTCAGCCTGTAAGCCAATTTCGAGGAGGATTTGAAGACGTCCCCTGTCTGATTGTCTGTGCACCAAATAGCTAACGATACTTTGAGCACGGTGACGGCTGTCCCCTTGGCTTTTCCCTGATGCTAGGCTACAAGTGTCAAAGGTCCCCGTACCAGAGAGGGCTATGGCAGGCCATTCAAACACTGATATGCATCCCCGGCCCTGTGTTCCCTGTGCCGCTGTCGGGCTAGCTCACAAGCACCTCTGTAGGAGGAGTGAATATTTCTGGCATGTAAACAGAATGGCCTCACACGGCTGCGGTACAAACAGCCAGAGAGGGCAGGATGCAGGCCCACCTACCACTCACCGGTCCAGGAAGTACTCTGCAGGCTCCGGGGTTTACCAGAGAACCACACAAGAGCCTTCTAGCCTGCTTCCTGCGGGGCCAAGCTGCTTAGCGGGGAGCCCCGTTGGTAGCCAACTGGGTGCTCCCACCCTGAATTAAAAATAACACCAGCCTATTTTGACAGTGTTGCTTCACAAGGCAACAGGTCTGTGAAGATGGGGTTTTACAGCAAGGACATCCACATCGACTTTGGTGCCCCAGCTTTTGCAAACAAACCAGAGTCCCTGTGAGTTGAATCCTTTCTGTATGTATGTAGATGTATGCAGATGACACAGACAGCTACATCCACTAAAGTGCACATCCGTTTACATATGAGCCCACATGCCTGTGTGTACACCAGCGCATACTCTTGTGAACACTCATTCATGCACGTGGGCTTGCAAATCTATGGACATGTTCTGTTCAGAAGAACTGTCTCACGCACTTGACGGAGTTTCAGAGCATGATCCCCATCGTTAAGAAGTCATGCAACATGTCTCTGAGCAGAAAAAAGACTCAAAGGCTATCCATCGAAAGGTCAACATTGACCTTGTGAGGTAATGGGTTTATAAGACATTTTATCCTTCTAGCCTACTAGAATTTTCTTAATGTTCTGTAATAAAAAATGCATTCCTTCTACGATGAGAATTAAAGGGATATGGTTCACGATCAGGGGAAAAATGATTAAGAATACAGAACCCTCCGAAATTTCTAGTTGATTCACACCAGCGGGCCACTCGGACTCGCCGTCAGCCCGGCCTCCTCCCAGGAACGAGTTCCAGGCTGACCAACACCAAGCGCGCCCTTCTCTGAACTCGAGGGCTTCCCAACACGGGAACGCTGGTCGGTGGGCATGGAAGGCCCCTCTGCAGGGGTGTTGGCGAAGGGTGTGGACGGCGTCACAGCCAGCCAGAGGAAGGAAGGCCCTGTGGGGGAAGAACTGCCCGAATGCTTCTTGGACGAAGGACAAGCATGAGTGTCCTTACTTTGGACAAGTCATCAGGAGAGACCCAACGGAAGTTGGAGAGGGCCCTCACGCTCCGCACGGTAGATGGGTCAACCAGAGGCCTGGAGGTGGTGGCTGCAGCAATGGGAAGACCGAGAGGAGAGATGGTAACCATGGTGTGTGGCTGAGTGGCACTCCGTCCTGCTGCACAGAGGGCCACCAGAGCACCTTACTGGCACAACAAGCCTTTGAAGGAGGTCGTCCTGAGCACCTGCCCCGGGCTGCACCTTCTCAATAGAAAGTGTACAGGGTTTGGGGAGGTCCTCCAGCTCAGAATGAATGGGCTTGGGAAGTAAGCCAAGATGCCAGTGCCGGGACAGGATCAAGATAACCAAGTTAGTCTCCATGTGGTTCTTGTCCCATCCCATTGGAGATGTTTGACAGTCTTCCTACGCCTACAAAATGCCAGCCCCAGAATTAGAACAGCACGCCACCGAGCTGGCCCGAGACATCAATTCCTCCTCCCCAGACCTGAGGCAGATGGGCCAGGCCTGCAGGTCCTCCTCCCACCTCCTCTCCGGATGCCCCTCCTCACCGAATTCGGAGGACCAGTGTGAATTCTTGGCTTAAAAAAAAAAAAAAAAAAAAGTCGGGGGAAGCTTTTCGAGAGTTACAACTTCTGACTAAAAAGATGATTTTCAGCCAATCTGACTTCATGAGGAGCTGCTTCCAGGCCGTCAGAAGCTAGGAGCAAGAAGCAGAGTGACCGGAAAATGGATCGCAGAAGGAACCACTCCTTTGACCTGGGCCAGCATGCACAGACATGGGGCCGACTGTGTGAGCCATAGCAACGTGTGGATAACACGACAGAGAACAGGGCCACCAGAGCACTTCACGGTGTCCACGGGGACATGGCCATAACCATGTGGCGCAGAACAAGGGGACACTGCGAGCTGTGAAATCAGGAAAGAAAGGTGTGCATCAGGGCTCTGTCCTGCCATCACACGCACCCCATCCGTCAATGCTGAGCAAGCGCGCCGCCGACAGCCAGGTGTTGAGGCGTGCAACCAGCAGCAGAGGAGGACCCCATACAGCCTGGAATATGCAGGGTCACAAGCTTGAGGGCGGAAACGGAAGAGGATTTAAATCACTTCCCGAAGACGATTCATGACTGCAGCCTCCAAGGTGGATTGCACCTCACGAGAAAGAAAATGAAAAAACCCTGGACAAATAAGCGACAGGGGGATAAATAAATAAAACTAATAGAAATAAATAGCAGGCTGAGCGTGACAAGAATGTCATCTTACTCAGAGCCACAATCAATGCTTGCGGAAGCGACAGTCAAGAAATCAAACAGAGGATTGCACCCAACAAGTCTGCTGCTTTCAAAGACCTCTCCCAGGTGTTCACAAGCAAAGATGCTATGTTGAGCACAGAGGGACGCTCGTCCAAGGCACGGTGTTTGCAACAGCTGCCGATGAGTGTGAAAGCTGGGCACTGACTAAAGAAAACCGCTAAGAGGATTGAGGCGTCAGGAACTGAACGATGCATGAACAACTCTGGCTTGAAAACAGTGCAGCCGAAATGCTCCTCAGGCCTGAGCCTGGGGAGACTGGTCTCCTATGGTTTGGACTTCTGATCAGGAGAAACCCGGCCCTGGCGAAGGGCAGCATGCTTAGAAAAGCAGAGGTCAGCAAATACCGTGTAAGGGAAGTTGGCCCAGTGGCCACTGCAATGGGGTCAAGCATCATGAGGAGTGTGGGACTGGGACGGGACCAGGCAGGACTTCATTCCAGTGTACACGGAGTCCCTTAGAGTCAGAACCGAGGGCACCTACCCACAACAACAACATGGTACTGAACAGGCTTCAGGAGAGCTGCCAGACCAAGACAGACTAGGGAAGAGATCCATTTCCAAACAGCAGCCAAGGAAAACGTTCACAAGACTCGGTTCACAAAGGTGCGACCTGCAATTCAGCACTGGGTGGCACAGGACGAAGAAAGCATGTCTTGTTCCTTGTGCATGCTGTCCCCTAAGTCAGGTACCAGCTTAACCACAGCCAACGCCAGCAGCCTTGTGCCTTCTCTGCCATCGTCCATCTTACTGGCGGGCAGCGCCCATTGGAGGCCACAGTGAACAAACGGTTTCCTGCCTGAGTCCCCTGTATATCATTCTTTCACCTGATGGAAGTGTCCTTTTGCTGCAGAATTTGTTTCACTGCATGAGGGGTGAATGCCAGGGAAGTATGCACGATGCATTAAGAAAGCTGTCGCATACCTTGCAGAGGGGTAGTGGGGAGATGAGTCACTTAGGGTTCAGTATAACAATAATGAAACCCACAACCTTCCTCTAGTTCTTAAACGCTTCCTCCCTCCAACTACCAGGACCCCAATTCTGCCTTGCAGATCTGGCTAGACCAGATGATGCACAGCGGTATAGATGGGAATTGGAAATGCGGGGAATCTAGGACAGATGAACCCCCCAGGACCAGGGGTGACAGTGGCAATACCAGGAGAGAAGGGGGGTGTAGAAAGGAATTGATCACAGAGAGATACATATAACCTCCTCTCTGGGGGATGTGCAACAGAGGGGTAGGTGAAGGGAGACGCCAGGCAGTGTAATATAAGATATAATAATAATTTATAAATTATCAAGGGTGCATGGGGGAGTGGGGCAGAGGAAGGGAGGGAGAGGGGGGGAAAAAGGAAAATGAGCTGATTCTGGGAACCCAAGAGGCAAGCGAATTTTGGGAATGATGAGGGCAACAAATGTATAGATGTGCTCTACACAATTGATCTATGTATTGTGTATTGTGATGAATTTTATGAGCTCCAATAAATTGATTTAAAAAAAAAAAGAAAGCTGTCGCTGGCACTGTCTAATAGGTTGATTCCTTCCACCACCACCACCACAGCCAGGCTCGAAAGAGGGTAAGATTCTTGCGTGGCTCTAAGACAAAAGGGAAAGAGAAACTCTTGGCCAGAGAACGGTGCTTCCGGATCATTTCAAGTTACTTTACAAAGAAAGCTAACTAGTCCACCTTCGCAAGCGCATTACAGTTGCTTCCAGAACGCATCACCTGCAGCTGCCTGAGGCCCACGCCTTTGTTCAGAGCTCCCCCTGGTGTCCATAAAGCAGAATGTTTCTGATCACGGTGCTCCTCAAACTCAAAACGCAGTGGATTCCGACTCACAGGGACCCTTTAGCAAAACACAGAACTGCCCCTGGGGGCAGTTCGAGGCTGAAATTATTTTCAGGAATAGAAAGACTCCTTTTTGCTCCCGCAAAGTGACTCGTGGCTCAGAACTACTGGCCTTGCAGGTAGCAGGCCCCCGTGAAGCCCACCATACCACCAGGGGTTGGGAGCTATGGGGAAGGAAAAACAAGTCTATTTCTTCAGCCAGTTTTTAGCAATTATTCCTGAGACATCATACTAGAGTGAAAATCAATTACATGATTTAAAATACCAAGCTCAATTACTGCTATGATGGTGATGAATCCGAGGTCATGAATTTTTTTTAACGTTTTCCTTTAAAATACAGCCTTGAGGAATACGGGAACAGTAGAAAGTACATTTTTTTCACGTGCCCCCATTCAAGGAGTACGTCCTGAGGGTGTACCACTATGTACCTAAGTCATATTACACTGCAGACTTTCTGTTTGTTTGCAAACTAGACACCCACACCCCACCACCACCCATCAGTTTGCCATGGGCGCCATGCGTGTGATAGACAAAGGAAAGGACCCCTTCCATCACCCTGAGGGCACCCACAGCAGCAGCTGAATTAGCTCTTTAGGGGCCATCCTGACATGAGAGCATCTCATTGGAAATGGACCTGCCTCTCCGCAGCTAAGCTAGGAAGAAGGACAATAGGGAGCAAACCATCCCACTGAGGGACAAGGACAGTACAACACAGGCCCCGTGGAAAGGGACAGGCTGACTTGCCAAGGTCTGACAAGCACCTCTCTCTCTCCGGCTGCCCCTGTGAACCACGCAACACCGGCTCTGCTGTGCTTCCCCAGGCCGGCCGGCCAGCAAAGGGGTGCCAAGTATTCCAAATGGAACCCCAGATTCCTCCTCAAGTTAAACTGAGGTGGAGGCCGTCCTCCGAGGCTGCATGAACTAATGCAAACAGAGTCCCAGGCAGGAACCCCTGTCAGTACTTCAGTCTGCTCAAGTCAAGGTTGTTGTGGTGAGGGGTCATCGAGTCAGCTCCAACTCCCCCACTCCCTGTGCACAACAGAAGGAAACACTGCCTGCAGAGGGAGGCTGGACAGGGCCTGCGGAGTCCTCCCTGCGCCTGGAATGGACAAGTCCTCTCACACACATCAAAGTGTGAAGATGAAAGCTGCCTGAAGCCATGGGTTGTAACTAGGGGTGATCTCATAGGCTTCCCACCCTGTCAGCCCCTTGCCCTGTCAAATTCCCTCTTCGTACTTGTTGAGTGAGGGAAGGAAAGGTAGAAAGACAAAGAAAAGGAAAATAATGTTCAAGAAGTTCAAGTGTTCTCAGCCACTAAAACAGATGCCGTCACATTCTGTGATGCTCTCCTTCCCGACACGATCACTGAAGACAAAGCAGGTGCATAAGCAAATGTAGTGAAGAAAGCTGATGGTGCCCGGCTATCAAAAGATATAGCATCTGGGGTCTTACAGGCTTGAAGATAAACAAGCGGCCATCTAGCTCAGAAGCAACAAAGCCCACATGGAAGAAGCACACCAGCCTGGGTAATCATGTGTCAAACGGATCAGGTTTCAGGCATCTAACACCCAGAACAAAATCATACCCAATGTGACTGGGGGTTGGGGGTATGGAGTGGAGACCCAATGCCCATCTGCAGACAATTGGATGTTCCCTCACAGAGGGGTCACAGGGAAGAGATGCATCAGGGTGCAGAATAGCACCGATGAAACACACAACTGTCCTCTAGTTCTTTGATTCTCTCTTCCCCCCACTCTCATGACCTCAATTCTACCTTATAAACTGGATTAGACCAGAGCATGCACACTGCTACAGATAAGAGCCCGCAACACAGGGAATCCAGGACATACAATCCAGGGCCAACAATGAGACTAGAAATACCAGGAGGATTAAAGGAGGGTGGGGGGAGAAAGGGGGAATTGATCACAAGGATCAACCTAGAACATTCTCCCAAGGGGGCAAATAATGGAAAAGTGGGTGAGGGGCACCGGAGGATGATGGAAGATATAAAAATAATAATCTGTAACTCATCAAGGGTTCATGAGTGAAGGTGGGCAGGGGAGGGAGGGAGAGGGAAGAAATGGGGAGCTGATATCAGGGGCTCAAGTGGGAAGAGAATGCTTTGAAAATGATGATGGCGGCATATGTGCAAATGTGCTTGACACATGGATGAAAGTATGGATTGTGATGAGATGTAAGAGCCCCCAATAAAAGTATTTAATTTTTTTAAAAAGATGCCTTCAATGTCACCTCTGAACATCTGGCTGCAGAAATGGTCAATTAAGAGAAAAGAGTTACAAATGATTCTGCCATATACATCTCACCTGAGGGGTGTATATCAAGACTCAGAATTCAAGCTTCTCTGGATGCTGCTTCCCAATAATCCTGGTTCACTCTGGCTCCGTTTACTAGCACCCCACCCCCACCCCTGGCTCCCACTGTCACACATGGGTGGTGGTTGCCTGTGGCCGCCCCGACCAGGTACACAATGGAGTGAAATACTGCCCTGCTGCCAAGTTACTCAGTGGGCTTACTCACCAACTCTCTGCCATCGAGTCAATGCTGACTTGGAGCAAGCCTACAGGGCAGGGCAGGGCTGGGCTACTCCTGTGGGTTCTGACACTGTGAATCTGTGTGAGGACGGAAAGCCTCATCTTTCTTTGAAGTGACTGGTGGGTTCAAACTGCTGACCGTGCAGTTAGCAGCCCAACACGTACTCCGTCACGTCACCAGGACTCCTAACAGGCTTACTCTACTCCAAACTCACTGCTGCACAGGCAACGCCGACTCAGAGTGACGCCGTAGGACAGGGGAGTACTGTCCCCATGAGTTTCTGAGACTGTAACCCTTTAAAGGAGTAGAAAGCCTCGCCTTTCTCCCAGCAGGCTTACTACGCATGCTTACTTACCGATCTGTAACATTTCACATTTCTCACCGCTGGGTACAGCTGCATCTGTCCCCTTCCCAACCCCACATCACTTTCCTACAGAATCCAAGTCTCGTTTCAAATGAACAATCCCTGATGGGGATGGAGTAGCCCAGGAAGAACTGGCTTACCTTGCTTATTGGGTAAACCACCCTCTGCTTCCCAGTAGTCTGTCATCCCCATGATCTGCTGTGGCTGAGACCACTGTGACCCACAGGCTGAGTTTCGGAAGTGGATGGCCAGGTCTTTCTTCCTAGTCTCTCTGAGTCACTCACTGTCCACTGAAACCAGTTCCACATCAGAGCAATCTGCAAGCCACCGCTATGGGCCTATATGAGGCATGATGGCCAGGAATCCAGCCCAGGGATCCTGCTTAGAAGGACCGAATTCTATCCCTGAAGCTCCAATGCCTAGTCACAAGTTTAGTCATGCATATTTGTAAACACAAGAACACCCGTCATTATTTTTCACTGTCAACAAGGATCTAAAGTGACCACACATTTTCCTAGAGTTCTCGTGTTTCCACGGGGTAAACAATGATTGCTAACCACAGGCTGGTGGCTTAAACACAGCAGCTGTCCCACAGAAGAGACAGGAAGTTGTTCCTATAAAGAGTTACAGTCTCAGAGACTAGAAAGGGAAGATCTCCTCTACTCTGTTGGGTTGAAATGAGTGCGAATTGGCTCAATGGGAGCGGTTATATGTTTACCTTTTCTGGTATAATACTTCCTGCAGCTCCCTGTTGAAAGATAACGCTGGACATACAGATGTTTATCACTCACAGAAGAGCTTTTCATGACAGAATAAGAAAAAGAGAGAAAAACACTGAGAATAAATGGCAGATGTCCTTTCCCTAACCCCTCATCACCTTCCTACAGCCTCTTTTCAAATCCACTGTCCCCAACAGGGATGGAGTGACCAATGTCAGGCATAGCACTAAAGCTCATTAGCCACAGACAGCATACATTCCACTGGCTGGAGATGGTGACTGGTCCTAGGGGAGACATGGACAGAGGCTTCGACTGTTCTGAGGACACCCTGGAGCCCCGTCTTGGTCCACAGGCCAGCCCTTCAGGCCTGGTAAGCCGAGCTCCAATGTTAACTCAGGACCCGGGGCTGCCTGTGAGCCAAAGGCTATGTATGGTTTTGCGCCACCTGGTGGTATTTTTCTGCTCTAGCTTCACGAATTGGAACTTATTAGCCAGTTCAAGCCTGGCTCTGTTTGAATAAGGTTGGACCTAGAAATTATTAGGAAGGGAGCCCTGATCCATTCAAGCAGGGAGAGGGGTGTCAGAGCACAGTGCTGAGGCGGCAGAGAGGAGAGTTCTGGTTGCCCTGAAGAGCGGGCACACAGTCCTGCGGGCTTCTCAGGCACTGGTGATCGCACCAATGGCAAGGACAGGAGAGGCTGGCACTGGCCAGAGCTTCCTGGCTGGGCCCCTAGGGCCTAAGGTCCCTCCTGAGTTCTTAGAATTTCAACAATCAGCAGTTACAAACAAAACAGCCCTATTGCCGTTTGCTGGTTGGTTGGTTTGGTTTTGCGTTTATGACCCACTGTTTATGGGTTGTTTCTGCAGCTTCTTTGGAAGCACAGTACTCAGTTGGGAACCTCTCCCACTTATGACATCATGGCTGGGGCAAACACGCTCTGCTTTATAGGCCTCAGCTGTATCCAGCGGTTTACAGAGACTCCTGCTGCACACAAAAGGGGGTGGGGGTGCGGTGGGGATCTGAAGTGCCCAAACTAGGAAAACATCCCTAGTTTTTGATTGCCACAAACGTCTCTGCCTTCTTACTTAAGGTGGACCTTATATTCCAGGTGACTCAGGCACATACTTAGCACCCCCACCTTCCGCTACAAGTTCTTTTGAGGGGACGGGGGATTATACCGACCTATATAGGAGTCTCGGCATAGTCAGGTAAGTGTTGGGCCACTCACTGCCAGGTCTACGGTTCAAATCCACCAGCCGCTCCTGTCCTATGGGAGAAGGATGAGACTACCTACTTCTGTAAAGATGTGCCGCCTCTGGAAGCCTATGGAGGGCACTAGGAGTGCGGTGAAAGTCACAGGGGGCTACTTTCAAGATGGATTAGAACCCAATGTAGAGAAAAACAGTCTCTTCACATCTGGGCCAAGAGGGAAAGCCCTGACAAAGGGAGAAAAGATTGAAGCGGTCAAGGATTCCATCTCACTCAGATCCACCATCAAGGCTCTCATGGAAGAAGCAGTCAAGAGGTCAAGTGACACACTGCCCTGAATCAATCTCCTGTAGAAAACCTCTTTCCAGGTTGGAAGAGCAAGGATGCTATTTGAGGTGTAAGGTACACCTGACCAAGCCAGGATATGTTCACCCACCCTATATGGTGTCAAAGTTGGACACTGAGTAAGAAAGATGGAGAGACCGTCAAAGCCTATGAATGACGGGCCAGTGATGAATATAGGAAGCCCCATGGACCGCCCCAAAAGCCAGCACGTCTATCTCTGTTGGTTTGGACAGCGTCCCAGAAGAAAACACAGATCTATTTTTGGAAGAAATACAGAGCGACATTGTTTCTTGGAAGTGGGAGTGCATGCCTTCTTCTCTCGTACTTGGGGCATGCCACCCGGAGAGACCCGTTCGTGGGAGAGCCCCCCTAAGGGCAGCAAGAGGAAAGGAAGCCCCTGAGGAGAGAGATTGGCACAGTGGCTGCAACCACACGCTCCACAGGAGGGCAGCCAGGAGCATGGGGCGGGACTGGGCAGCGTCGTTCCGATGCACACAGGCAGGGGCGCTGTGAGGTGGAACCAACCCGGAGGCAACCAGAAACAAGGTCACCGCGAAGCCAGTGTCAACTCCCCGGCAATGGGGTTGGTTTTGAGATTGTTTCTAAGTGTGGTTTTCCTGTTTCACATTTTGGCAGGTGGAATCACAGACACATCAACTACATGCTGAGTCAACATAGAATGATCTGAGTGAAAGTTCCCTATGTCTCAAGAACCTCCCAGTCGTGTGGGTGGCAGCCGTTTCGAGGCATTTTGTGGTTTTAAAACTAAGCAAATCCATGGAGGCTGGATGCACTCCTGAAACTACAGCCCAGAGGTCATCTCTAAGCCTCAACCCCCAAATTTCCTCTTTAAACATCTGCCTGAGTGGGCATGCCAAGCTTTGCCTGCGGTCTAATTGCCCTCAGCAGCTTGAACTGGCAGATGGGAAACTCAAATGTAAGAACAAGTGTGAGGGAAACTGTCCTGGGTCCTGAGTTTACGTTAGAAGAACCAGAGTTGAGTGTAGAAGAAGAACCCAGCTAAGGGGCGTGAGCTTGGCCCGTCAGATCAATGGCCCTCACCCAGGGTGCCAAATTAGCGATGCGGAAGGAGTTGAACTGTTGAGTACTGTTGCCTAGGTGCTCAACAAAAATGAAAATTAAAAAAAAAAGTGAATCAAATCACAGGCAGGCTTCATCTTTCCCCTGTGAATCTCCATAGTGCCTTGAGCAGACAGCCCTTCCCATGAAGCTGCTAACTGCAAGGTCAGCAGTTCTAACCTACCAGCAGCCAGGTGGGAGAAAGGTGAGGCTGTCTACTCCTGTTAAATGTGGGGGGCTTTTTGTTTGCTTGTTTGATTTTTTTAAATCTTAAAAACCCAAAGAGGGTAGTTCAGCTCTATCCTCTGAGGTCATTAGGACTGAGAACTTGGTTGGTTTTCTCATTCTAATACCTGTGTGCACAGGTAGGAACCAGTATCTTCCCAGAGATTCGCCCCTCCGGAGTTTATCCCTGACCCAATGCTTCCCGGTGACTTCACAGGATATTTCAAATCCCTTTGAATATATAATTCTTTATAACGTGTCCCACACCGACAAAGCCACCCCCTCTCTCCCTACCCCACACTGACCGCTGTGCACTATTCAGTTTCTCCAGCACACGCTGTTCTTCCGTCTTGAACTGTGGCTTGGATCTATGTGTTTTCTCCTTCCCCCTGGGACAGCCACTCTGCTCACAACCCCTTACCCGTCCCCGGTCACGTGTCACTGGATGCCACGCCAGGGAGGATATGAATATAGCATCACATAATAATAGCACCTAACCCCACAGTCCTGGTTTTGAAAGGTTTACAAGTGTCTACAAATCTAATGGAGGAGTCCTGGTGGCATAGTGGTTACGAACTGGGCTACAAGCCCAGAGTCAGCAGTTCATAACCACCGGCCGCTCTGGAGGAGAAGGACCAGACTCTCTGCTCCGTACAGATTTCCAGCAGAAACCCTCAGGAGCCTTGGTGGAACAGTGGCTTACACGTTAGGCTGCTAAGCACAAGGTGAGCAGTTTGAATCTACTAGCTCTGAAGGAGAGAGGTGTGGCTTTCTCTTCCTGTGAACAGTACCGGTCTCAGAAACCACCCCCAGGCAGTCTACCCTGCCTAAAGGGTTGCATGAAGTCAGAATCTAGAGGGCGGCAGTGAGTTCGGGGTTGTTTGTTTGTTTTTGCTTTTTACTCAGTGAATCCCTACAGTAAGTCTGCCATGCCTTTTATAGGTAAGCAAATGAAGATATGCAAGGTCAAATAGCTCATCCATTTCACTCAGTCTGTGAGGGAGAGTCAAGATGTTTAGATTGCCTGAAAAGAAAATGTATGAGATAGGTAATGGAGAAGAACATACCTTTAGAATTAAGATTCATGTTCACATTTTAAGAGAATGCCCTGTTACCTTTGGGGGCCCAGTGGCATAATGGTTATAAGTTGGGCTACCAAACACAAGGTCATTAGTCCAAAAACCAGTCTCTCTGCTGGAGAAAGATAAGGCTTTCAAGTCCCCCAAAGAGTCACCATCTAAGAAACCCATGGGGAAGTTCTGCCCTGTCCTATCTAGGGTTGCTATGATCAACTCAGTGGCAGGGAGTTCAAGTTGTCTATCTTTGGGGTGATAACCAGTACCAGTCGCTGTCAAGCCAACTGGGACTCATGGTGACACCTCCTGTGCCCTTGGCCAAGGGAATTCAGATCGCAAGGCTTCATTCTGTGCATTGCTGTGATCAATGCCGAATCCCAAAAACATTTGGAGGTACCCTTCTGGGGGAGAGGGTTGAGCACAGAGAAAGAGACAAACATGCAGTTCACTCCATCCCCTGCCATCTGTATTTGGGGTAAAGTCTATTAAAATCCATCAAGCACAGCCTATGTAGTTCTGTGTAAGAAGCTTTAATGGCATTGTGGGTTAGGTTTGGGGCTGCTAACTGCAAGGTCAATGGTTCAAAGCTACTCGTTGCTCTTTGGAGGGGAAAAAAATGAGGCTCTCTCATAAAAATTATAGTCTCAGGAACCCTACGTAGGATTGCTATGTGTCAGAATTACTTGATGGTGGAGGAGGGGGATAGGGCTGTGTTCTGTGTAACTATGCATAATGGTTTTCTATCACCCAAGGGAGCTTGTGGGTGGCTGATGGACTTGCTGTTCATTGGAGGTAAGGGTTTCAAGTTCATCCAGAAGTGCCTCAGAAGAAAGGCCTGGCTACCTGCTTATCCCATGCGGCACAGTTCTACTATAACACACACGGGGTCTCCACCTGTGGGTCAGAGTGGACCAGATGTACAACTTACTCCACAAGCCATTGAGCCCCTTGAGATTGAAATCTTAGGATTCTTTCATTGAAAAAATTCTGCTCCATGGAGATGCTACACGTGGAAAGCGGGCATGGTCCACCCACTTCCCCAGAAGTGTGGTGTAGCTTGTTGTCACTGCTGCTGGGTCCGACTCGTGGGGACCCTGTGTACCGCAGAAGGACACGCGGCCTGCTCCTGCCTCCTCCTCACACTTCTTATTCTTATATGGGAGCTTACAACCCTTGAAGGAACTAACTGCTCCCTCTGTCTTATTGAAGCAGCAACCTTGTCTGCATTAGAAAACGCAGACTCCTAAAAAGAAAAGGGGGGGGCAGGACCTTTGCCGACCACTGAGAAGGGGTCTGGTGGGGCCCTCAGAACAACCTGAGACAAGAGCCGACTCTCTGCCGGGTTTTGCACTGGAGGAAATGCACCCAATGAAGTGGCCCAACTGGCCCCCTGGGCCTCAGCTCCTAAAGCGGAGACTGGGAGTGCAATCTAAGCAAGCCACGGTGGGTGGGGATGGGGGTGGGGGGACGCCCCCAAACAGGCATTTAATGCCTCCTGGGCATTGCCTAAGCAGCCCGCTCATGCTGCAGTGTAGGCATCAGTCTGTTAACTGCTACATCAGGGCTTCAAAGCCACCAGCCACCCCGCGGGGGAAAGAAGAGGCTGCCTGCTCCCACATAGAGTTACACCCTCAGATGCCCTACGGAGGGTCGCTGTGAGTTAGAATGGCAGTGGTTAGGTTTTGATGTGGGGCATAGCCGGGTAAAACGAACAACGAACCTGCCAGCCGCTCCCTGAAAGCCACAGATGAAAGGCCCGGAGACCCTTTTCAACAAACATCAGCCACCAAAAACCCCAAACCACTCGGCGCGCAGTCCTACGTTAACGCCCAAACAGGACAGGAGGCTCGGAGTGCAGGTGAACTCAGCAGCCATGGGACATCTCTACATGCTGTTGCCACGAGGCACCTTCCAGTCAGTTCCGACTCACAGAGATCACGTGTCAGGCAGAGCCCGCTGGTCTCCGCACCATGCTCACCGTTGCTCTGACATTTGAGCCCGTGACTGCAGACACTGTGGGAATCCATCTTTTTCGCTGTTCCCTGCTCAGCCAATTATGCTGTCTTTTTCCAGGCTCTGGTCTCTCCACGTCCAAAGGACAGGAGATGAAGTCTTGCCATCTTTGCCTCTGAGGAACATTCTGGCTACATTTCTGCCAATCCAGGTTTTTTGGTTCTCTTGGCGGCCCACGGCACGGTCCGGGTTCTTGACCAGCACCATAAGACAACTGCGTCCACTCGCCCTCCGGCTTCCTGATTTAACCGAAGCACCATGGCTTGAGTTTGGCCCACTTTGGTTTTCCAAATAACACCCTTGCTTTCCGAGACTCGAAAGAGGTCCTGGGCAGCAGATTTACCCAGTGCAAGGCATCGTTTGATCTCCTGCCTGCTGCTTCCGGGAGCAGGGATTGTGGGTCCGAAAAAGAGGAAATCCTTGGCAACTCTAATCCGGTCTCCACTTTGTGAGGATTTTGGTTTTCTTCACATCACATTGTCATCCATCCTGAAGGCTGAAACCCTGTATCTTCATCAGCAAGTGCTTCAAGTCCGGCTCACTTTCAGAATGCAAGGTTGCTTGGCAGAGTTACAAGGGGAAAACAAACAAACAAACACAACAGGAAACTATCTTCATCTCATGAACCGCTCCTTTAGAGAGATTCAAAACAATCCATCCACAGAGTTGCACCTTATGTTCCGTCGGGAATTAACAGGCAAGATCATTCCTCCTTCTGACGCAGGGAGGCAATGTCCCTCTGGAGCTTCCGCGGGAGGCCGGCTTTCAGCGGTTCTGAAGCTGGTCACCAGGTGGCGCACGGAGCCTGTGATTCTTGTGACAGCAGGTCCCGATCTGGAATTTCTGACTGGCTGGGCGGGTTATTCCAAAGTGAAAGTGTCTGCCTATCAATGCTGTGGCATCTTGGCCAACACTAGGAATCATGACTAACTCATCGTTCCCATTGTTCAAGGATCTGATGCAAGAATGCGTGGCCGGCAAGAGGGACTGGAATTTAAAAGGAGAAAGAATCATCGAAAACAATGGGAATTGATAGTTTCCCTGCGGTTGTTACCAAGCTTCAGGATGGTTCACCTCCAGCCCTCGGGGCAGGGGCTCACAGGAGTGTCAAAGTTCTCAAAAATAGATCAAACCAACTTTCCCTTAGAAACAAAACAAAACAAAAAACCTTGTTGTTCTTTAAAAAATACTCTGGAGACAGAACACACACAAACCAGGCACTGAAAAAGAAAAACCAGGAGCTTAAGACGTACTTGTGGAAGGAACTGACAATAATGCTCAGGCCGTTGGAACTACATGGAACAAAATGACTTAAGCTTTGGCTCGTGGGACGCTCTGGTGATCTCAGAGCCACGGAGCTCACAAGTACAGAGTGTGAGAGACTGCACAGGCATCTCACCCCAGTTAGGGTGGCTTCCACAGAAACCGGGAATTCCTGGGTGGTTCGCACAGTTAACGTGGCTGCTCACTGAAAAGGCTGCAGGTTTGAGTCCCATCCCGGTGACCCTCTGGCACCTTGGGTTGGGGGTGACTTGATAGGAGCTAGTTGAATCAGTTCAGAGACTCAGAACCTGTCGTCCTCAAGCCGTGCCTGTGTTCTCTTCCTTCCCGTCTTGGTCCCCCGCACGACAGAGCAGAAAGAAGGAATGGCGAAGCGTAGGGGAGCTCCGACTGCCTGCAGTGACAATGCTACTGACCTGGGGCAGACACAAGGGCTCCTGGGAGCAGAGCATGTCAAGAACGCTGGCTTAGGCCTTTCACAAGCCCTGATGGAATAGTGGGTTACACCCGGGACGACTACTAGAGATGTCAGCAGTTCGATACCCCTGGTTGCTCCACAGGAGAAAGAGGAGGTTTACTACTCCTGTCAAGGGTGTAAAGTCTCAGCAACCCAGAGGGAGAGCTCTGCTCTGTCCCGTCGGGTGGCTCTGAGTCAGTCACCTGGATGGCAGGGAGTGAGGGCGGGGACCCACCACACCAGAGTCCAGTGAGGAATACACTGAGGGTGAGGAATCCGGTGGTCTCATCCTTCAGCCCTTGGGACATGTTCCTGTGAGCAGGACGCTGTTTTGATCACTCAGCAGCACTGCTGTGAGAGGACACGCTGGAGAACAGGGCCAGAGCCAGCCACAGCCGTGGTGACCGACACACCCCAAGGGCAAGCCACCTGTACCCTGTCGCATCAGCCAGGAAATGAACAGACCAAGCTGGATGTCGAGGTCATAACAGACAACACGCTGGGATAAAACCGGTGTCCTGAAATAGTCGTAAAATGGAATTCCATGGTCAGAAAGTTGTCTTATTAGAAAAGGCATCAACTTCACAGACCGTTCCCTTAGTGTGCTTGAAATACCCCGTTTGGGAGAGTAAGGAACCAAAGAAGCGAGTCACGGATCCATGGTGAGGGGGCATGGGTCTTACTCGATGTTTATGGAAAGGAACTGAAAAAGCGAGTCACGAATCCATGGTGAGGGAGCATGGGTCTTACTCGATGTCTATGGAAAGGAACCGAAAAAGCGAGTCACGGATCCATGGTGAGGGGGCATGGGTCTTACCCGATGTTTATGGAAAGCCATTTAGCAGTGTCAACAGCCTCAAAAACGCATGCCGTCGCAATCACAGTTCCACGAATTTCTCCCCCAAACCTGAGGGTGGGCGTGGGTACATGCCGGGCTACAGAGAGGTTGGCTTAAATTGATTGGTGGGTTCCTAACATTCAAGTGTTCAGCAGCAGGGCTTGGTGACAGTGTGGGACGTCCAAATCCCAACAACAATTCAGCAGTGAGAAGCAATACCTGTTCACTAATAGGAAAACATTCCCAGGGCACATACTCCTGAAGGCCAAGTTTCCCAAGAAACACATAAACCGTAATGTAATGTTTGAAAAAAATTGGTGTAAATATATATGTGTGTATTCATTACATACATGCAATATTTATCATCTGTTCATATATTGTCCATATACCATATATTTATATGTGTATGTATATATTCAAGGGATGTGTGTATGTGTGTTTAGTCAAGGGAAGAAGCTTCCAGTTATAAAATAAGGCTGGTGATTGCTATGCACTGAAGCAGACCCATGTGTGTGCTGATAACCAAGGTTCAAATGGAGAGCCCACGAAAAATCTGCAGAATGTGAGATGAGCCCTTGACATTCAGAAATGCCATGGGGGTAAAGGCATGAAGAGACAATGAGTAGACGCCAAAACAACAAGTCATCTTTGGGGCCACTGCAGTCCTGATTCACAAACCGAAAACACAAACCAAAACAATCGAACATTGGTAGCACGGCAAAGCTTTCAGGAAACCGTGGACTGCATAAATCTGAAAGGAATTAAGCACCAGGCACCTTTCAGCTGGGGTGTGATATAAAATCAATGCCTGGGATTAATCGGATTGCAAACCAATAAAATCGGTCTCGGGTCTTCATCCTGCATTCCATGCCAACAGAACCTTAAGCTTCTTGTGCAGTGGGTTTAAGGAGGTCCAGATTCACTCCGGGTTAACGACTCTGGGTCACACTTCATCAGGACTGCATCAACAGACTGAGTATTAGTCACACTGTGCAAGCTATTCCATGCCAGTGAGTCCAGGAGAGATTTTCATGTGATCCCATTTAAACCAGCGAAACATCTGGACGGTGTGGAAACTATTCTGTAAGGCACAAGAGGACCACACGCTCAGAGGAGACCTCAGCCATGAGACGGAGGTCAGGCCCGGGAAGGCTGCAAGGAGCAACTCCACGGAGGGGGCTACTTACGATGAAGCCAAGTTTCTTGTAGTCCCGGGTGTACATGGACTTGCGCTTCTCCATGCTGCCGCTGTTGTTATTGGGCTCTGACTCAGCATCAAAAGCGATTCTTCGAAGTTCAAATATGATGTCTCTCTGAGCCTAAAAGAGTTTGGAGAAGCAAAGTAAATAACAAGAAGCCCTCACTTTCATGGTGTGAAAGCCCACACCCCCTCCTCATGCCCCAGGGCTAGATGAATCCCTGTCTTCCGGCAAAAGAAAAACAGATGCAATGGAAGACGGCCAATGTTCTCCATGAAGGCTTTGCCCACTTGTCCTCCACTGGCCACAGCCTCTGTGGGTCGGGCCTGGCTTTATTCCACAAGTAAGCTCACTGATCCTACTGAGTCATTTGGAATGCAACTAGAACTGCGGGTGCTAAGTGAGAGCCACAAGGGGCTGGGGCTGGGAAGGCCAACTCGGAGAAACTGCACGAAACAGAAGTTGATTGAATACTATTCAAGTTACTAAGGGATCCCTGGCTCCACCAGAAGTGACGTCACCGAAACGCAGTCAGTGAGAAAAAGAACCATCTCAGAGGAAGGGCTTCTCATCAGGGAAGCTGTTCCAACAGTGAGATGCCTCGCTTGCCGCCACTGGAGCAGGCCGGCCGGAGGAGCCTCTTCTCTCTGGGCCGAGTCCACACGGCCTGGCCAAAACTGTGGGGTGCGCTAGATGGTCTCTCTAAGCCTCCCCATCATTCTTGCAGAGCAAATGGCCTCCTGCCATGGATGAAGTGCTGCGGCAGCCACACACTTCGCCTGTGAAATTCACATCTGCAATCCATCAGGCCCTCACGTGCCAATAATGAGTGCCGTCCTTTCCAAAGCTGCAGCACTGGGTAAGTTGAAAATGTGCTACGGAGCGGCTCCCAGCTGTCTCCTGTCCCTCTGCACAGTAAAAAGTCCCCAAAGTGCCTGTCCTCAGAGTCCTGGCTGAGGCATACAACCAA
Organism: Echinops telfairi; assembly: GCF_000313985.2. NCBI lineage: Eukaryota > Metazoa > Chordata > Mammalia > Afrosoricida > Tenrecidae > Echinops > Echinops telfairi. The sequence goes on from NW_022103904.1 coordinate 2,914,894, forward strand.
ATATTAAAATGCAAGCCCCCACGTCAGGTTTTAACCTAGGACGCCATTCTGACGCAGGTCAGTGCAGAACGGAAACAGCCGAGTGCAGGCTGCAGGATCAGTACCTCTCAGACCTACCATGGGGCCTGAGTTAGTTAATTGTGCCAGCCTGGCCGATAATCACATGTGGCGCTGGTTGAAAGGCGGAGGGATAAATGGGTGGTGAAGCCTCGCCTTTCTAGTTCTAGTTCTCGGGTCTCTTGCTTTGTGATGGTCGCACCAGGGTGCAGCTGCCTTAGCAGTTCCCTGCTTCAGCTTGCAAGATTGACGTCCTACAAGACATCCCCAAGGAGAAGCCGCATGGACCTATCCCGATGCAGCCCTGGGTGCTGGAGCAGCCGTGTGGAGACCCCTGCTAGTGCTGAGATGCTTATTCGTTTACTGACTCAGCTTTCCTCCTGCAGTCGGCATCATTGCCTCTGTTTTGTGAGGTGGAGGACTTTGTGGACTGGTGTTGGGTTATGGGCTTGGGCAGCATTGGGTTGGGATGTTTTCATGATGCACCTTTTCTTTACATAAAACTCTCTCTTATATATGAGTTGCTGTGGATTTGTTTCTCCAAAGTACCTAGACTAACACAGGGCCCCAGTCATCTGCAGACATCACAGCAAAGCCACTGCCATCCAAGGAATAGGTGCCAAAGGGAGAGGTCTGTGCCCAGTGACATCAACTTTTCTTACCCAACAAAAATAATGGATGTGTCCCCATAGGTACGTGGGCCCAACCAAAGAACCATTTTCTTGATTGTGAATTGGCCTGGAGCCAGCCAGTGACTCAGGGCAGTCCCGGGCAAAATGGGACCAAAGGATGCCAGCCCCTGTGACAGCCCCACGGTTGGAGGCAGATCAGACCACTGTGATCCTGTGGGGTGTCCTTGGCGGATATTCAGAAGTAGACTGCCAGGCCTTTCTCCCTAGTTCACCTTAGTCTGGAAGCTCTGCCGAAACGAGTTCAGCATCATAGCAGTACACAAGTCTTCCAGGGACAGATGGGTGGTGACTGTCAGTGAGGTGGATTGGCAGGTAGTCCAACCTGGGTCTCCTGCCTGGGAGATAAGCATGCTCCCATTGAACCATCACTGTCCCCTCTCTAGCTTGATCCTCAACTCACCTAAATTTGAAAGCCACCTCTGCAAGTCTGCCAGCCGGCACTCACCTGGTCCTGGGGGTCCATCTTGGTCATCATCCTGTCTTCCAGGAGGTTGAAGGTGAGCACCTGCAGCACGTACAGCTGGTGCGCCATCTCATTGTTGATGGCCCGCTGGGCTCGGATGACGTGCTGGGGAGATGGAGGGTGCACAGGCGAAATGAACCAAAGAAACAGCCAACAGTAAACACGAGTGCCCATCCCGATGCCAAGGAGAACCTCCCAAGTTTTCATTGGGAGTGCAGAGTGGACTGGGGGGACTACCTTCAGGAGAAAGGTGGGCATACAGGTGACCTGGGAGCTTTCTTTCCTATCTCAGGGGCCAGGAAGGTTCCTTCCTGCTTTGTAAGCCAGGACAAAGGAGAAGACCTAGTCCTACTCTGTAGGAGGATATAGATGAAGGGCAGGCCCTGGATACACTAGAGACATGAGCGGCACAGTTCAGAGACAGATGTGCCTAAAACGGGAGCACCTGGGGAGGAGAACGCCGAGTCTCTACAGCAGAGGCCTCCTCCATGCGCCAACTCACAAACCAAACTACTCTCATCGAGCCTATTCCAGAGCACAGGCTGCTAGTGCCCCTGCACATTTCCAAAGCTGCACATTTTTACAGGGGTAGAAAGCTGCATCTTTCCCCCGTTGTGGTTTTAAACTGCTGGCCTTGCAGTTAACAGTCCAGCACATAACACACTGCCCACCAGGGCATCCTCAGCGACTCTGCCTTCATCTTACCCTGACAGGTGGAAAATAGGTAAATAAAAATACACAAAAGCGACACAGAAATCAGGTCTATGGTTAATTCCCAGTGAAACGATGCAAGGCACATGCCTGCTATAATGCAGTGAGCAAATTCCCGGGCTCGACTGTACTCACTTGCTAGCAATGGGTAAAACAGTAAAAGGATCCTTCCCCCTAGAAACAGACCTGAAAATGGAACACAGACAGAGAAATGGCAGCAAGACTAGCAGCTGCACGAGCCTTGGTTCCCCTCAGATCTGGATCTTGAACCATTAAGTTGCCACAAACCAAAGGAACTCGATTAATTCTATTGCCGCTATGACTTATTTGCCATGAGTTAACTGCAATGAATGAATTGCCGAAGCCAACTAATCCAGCAGCTGGACCTAACTGATAGCCTCTTGGCATTGCCCACCCAAGCAACACCCATTGCCCTGGGGTCAATTCCAAGTCATAGCCACGCTAAACAGGGTTTCTGAGACTGAAGATCCTCACTGGAACAGGCAGTCTCATCTCCTACCCCCCTTGTGGACCAGCTGGTGCCTTCGAATTAATGACCTTGTAGTTAGCAGCCCAGTACTTAACCCCCAGACCCACCAGCATTCCTATGGCAGTGATCACAGTTATCACGAAGAGATGGCTACCAGCCAGTCAATGTGGTTAAACCATGGTTCAGACTAGTTACTTTGGAAGTACCAGACCCAGCAACGTCTTGTGGGCTAGACCACTTTCCCCCGCTGTGCTCCGTCATGGCTATTCCATAGGTCGCTCTTACCTGACCAGCCCTAAGTGACGGTTCAGTGTAAGCCAGAGACGCCCCCTATGAAAAACTATGCAATCTTTAAGAAAAACTGTCCTGAAGGTCAGGGCTGGAAGGAAGTCTGGGCCCTTCGGATGCTATCTGGAAGCCCCCACCCCAGTCTGGCATGCAGCCCTTGCAGTGGGCGCCAGTGTCCCAGGGGATAATGGTGAAGGAAGAATGAGGACCAGAGATGGGGACAGCACAATACAAAGTTACTAAACCCACATGATGGGGAGAAGTCAAATGAGCAGGTCTACCCTTCAATCTTCTGAACAGAATGTGAAAGGGGAGGGCACAGTAATGGACAACGTGTCTGGGTATCTAAGTTCTTAGCAGAATACTAACAGTGAACTGCCAGCCATCACATTATCATACAAAATCCTACTGATCTTTGAGACAAGGTAGATACAGTCATTCCTCTGGACAGACATTCCTCTGGACATACCCACTCATTCCTCTGGACAGTCTACGCTTTCATGCCACGTTTATACCAAGAATAGGGTCAGAACTTCCTGGATCAGCATTTACAGCATTTCTCCCCTCCTTTCCTGGCACAAACCTTCACTGAACTACTTTAATATCAGGATTTCTCTTTTATTGTGAGCCAATATAATAGAAAAATAATCATATGCATGTCTACCAACTTATCATTGAACTTGGATGTGAAGCCGTGCTACTAAGACTGAGTCCAGATTCCAGTTCCAAGAGAAAGAAGTTCATTGTCCTTGAAGAACTTCAGCGCCTCTTTTTATCAAACAATGAAAATTCCACTTGTGGGTTTTTTGTAACTTTGACCATCAGGAAGCTTAAAAATAAAACGCAATGAAAACCTGCAATCCTTAATTGGCCTTGGGTTCTAGGACATTTATTTCCTTTGTCCTTGTAAGGTTTTTGTTCTTAACTGGCCTCATTACATCGGAGAGACAGTGTGCGTTTGATTATAAGCTCTCCTTCGAAATGACACGTACAGAAACCAATGTTTTTAAAGAGAAACCAATCACAATGGCCTTTTTGAGCCCTTGGTTGAACGTGAAGTAGCAGAGGAGGCCTTGGGAAATCTTGCCATCTCTGAGTTCTAAAACATTCTCAAGGAAACCTTCTGAGCTTCTTTTTCACCAAGGCTTAAGATCCTTTATGCATCGTAAAGAAGGCGTGGGTTGCATGCATGTCTGTGCTGCCTTCCTCTTATAGAGGAAGAGGAAGAATTTCAAGACTTCTCTCGGGAGATGCTATCTTCCCAGCTAGCTACCTCATTAAAGACAGTCCAGCTCAGACTGGTGCATATTTTTAATTCACAGATCCCTGACTTCCTTGTCCTTAGCTTCCATCCAGTGAAGACCCCATTATTACCCAGTGATAATGCAGAGCTAAACTGTGCCCTTGAGGGTTTACAAGGCTCTCACCTTTCAGAGGCAGACTGCCACACCCATATTCAGAGCTGTCTAGGAGGGGCTCAAACTAATAACCTTTTGGGCTCACAGTCAAAAGTTTAACCATTTGCACTTAGATGAGGCTTAAGTGCAAAGCTTAGGCGATGGACCCTGTAGAAACCCTGACCCACTGAGTGAGATTTCCATCTCCACCTGCCAGGGCATGTTTCCTTTGTCTTTTCCTCTAGAGCACTTCCAGAGACTGCTCCCACCCATCCAAGGAGGCAATCCTTTGTGGGAAATCCTTGTTTATTCTCATTTCAAAAGCCCACTTTTTACTTATCGTTCCCACTGCTTGGAAGTGAACAAACCACAAACCCAAGCCAACAGAGGAGAAAGATCTACGCAAGCGGTCACCGCCTGCAGGTACTCACTGTTAGAATGATGGAACGCAGCTGCTTCTGAGCCAAAATGTTCGCCATCTCCTGTTGAAGAAAGAAAACACCCGTACCAAGGCTCCGGTGAGAAAAATGCATTTCAGCGTGGTCAAAAAGGGCTCTGTCCTGGGGTGGGCGTCACAACTGTATATCAGCAGTATTTCTTAGGGAAGAGTTAATTCAAACAGACAGTTGCATTCAAATGATTTGGGTCCACTTAGATTACGAAGCCATGCCCAAAAGCAAAGGAAAGACATGTGGGCACCTGTACTCATTTTGAATTTCTCCTGGCAGGCAAAGGTGAGTGCTATACAGCAAACAGTCAACAGGAAAGCAATGGTTCTCCATTAGGAAAGGGTATTAGACTATGCACAGGAAGATTTTGCTGGGCAACACATGCCTACGCCAAAGTGATTCCTGTATTACAGAACCATCACTTTAAAGACCTATGATCTTCAAATGGCCATTCCATCTGAATCTGAACAAATCCAGTCTTCTAACCCTGCCCTTCCCCGGGATTTGAAAATGGTTGATGCATGCGAATGGAGAAGCACAATTCTCTGGGCAGGTGCTAAGTCACACAGTCCCCAAACGGCATTTTGAGACTTCATTTCTACAACGTGAGCTTGTCTGGCATAAGGTATCTTGGGGAAATTTGAATAAATGAAATGATTCACAGATCCCCGTGGTAAGTGTGGACCAACAGAGATTAAGATGGTTCAGCACCGTTTTAATGCATATATTAAAAAATGAAAATACTGCTCATATTCAGGAAGGCATTTGAACACTGCTGTTGCTTTTTTTGTGGGGGAAGGTGGTCATTTTTCTACTTTTACTGGGTAGAGAAAACTACATGGTGACTTAAAAAAACACAACTCTGAATTGTATGAAGGTTGAAATAAACTTGCAGGAAGCCAGGAGAACTGAGAACACAGGGAGAGAGACTATGGAAGGGACACAAGCCAGGTAGACAGGTGCAGGAGGAGGCGGGAGGCAGCCAGGGGCAGGGCGGGCTGACTAACGCCAACAGAGGGGAAATGGTGGACTTACAGTCAGAGGACAATCAAGGATGTCAACATTGCTCTCTACATCAACCTAACGGCGTCCCCGCCACCACAGAAAGGGAAGGCAGGCAGGAGAGAAAGGGGTGGAAATTCAGAGGGCTCTGTTAGAGGCTGACCACTTTAGTTCTGTGCCCCTGCTGACCCACTCCTTTGAAGAGAAGAGAGCATTTACACCGCAAGGTGGTTCAAAAGCACTAGAGGGGTTAAAGTCAAAATCCAACAGAGGTTCCTCTCTCAAGCTCTTGAAAGCAAGAGAGACAGGGCAATGGACAATCAGACATCAATTAAACAATCACCCAAAGGGGCCTGCCCTTCCGGGGTTTGAGAGACCCAGGCGTACCCCCACCCCACCATTGAGCGGATAGCTAACAAAAGTCTCAAAGAACACAATAGTTCTTTTGATTTGTTATTTTATAAACTAGGGCTATAAATTAACAACAATAAAAGGTTTCTGCTAAAGAGAGGGAGAAGATTCTTCTCTGTGCCTGTCGTAGTCTATCAATATATGAGATCTTAAGATAAGCGGGATGGGAAAACCTATTTCGACTAGAGCAATGGTAGCGACCTATTTACAATATTTATCTCCTTATTAAATTTGTGGCCACCTCCAGGATCTGGAGATTGTCTTTTGCACCTTGGGATTTCAAGCTGAGAGCACTGTGTCTGGCAGAATGCAAATAATTAAAGCTTGATAGAGGAACAAATAAATGTTTTTTGTACTACCTCTCAAAGACCAGGCGTTTGATCAGAGAGAAAACAGAAGCCGCGCAGTTTTTTGTTTTTGTTCTCTGGATCCTACATCAAGGTACTGATCGCTTCTCGGCCTTATAGCTAAGATCAGGTGTAGTACCTATATCAAGGAGTTGTTTCCGTAAACTTTACAATCTATAAACTATCTATAAACCAATCATCTATAAATCTATGGGGAACATTTTAGAACTTCAAAATGGTATATTTACAGCTATCAACGCGTTACTAGGAGTCCCGGTTGTGCAATGGTTGTGCAATCGGCTGCGAACCGCAGGTCAGCAGTACGAAACCACCAGCCGCTCCTCAGGAGGAAGATGAGGCCTTCTTCTCCCATGAAGAGTTACAGCTTGGAAAACCTGCAGGGGCAGGTCTACCTTGCCCTCTAGGGTGGCCGTGAGTCAGAAGTGACTTGGAGGCAGTGAGAGATGGCTTGACATGGAAGGATGTCCACACAATAGTCTGTGTACACAGCAGTTTTAAGGCACTGTGCGTCTAGCACGCTCCCAATTGGTGAAGCAACAACGACTCCAGGTGAGCACAGGCATAGGGCACAGCAGGAAGTGGTGCCCTGCCAGCTACAAAGCAGGAGTGAGGAGAGCAGTTCCCTGTGGGAAGGCAGTGATGGGGAGAGGGTTTTACAGCATCAGCACTTTCTACCAAATCGCTTCATTGTTTTCCTTTTTTCCTTTCTTTCAATTGTGCTTATCAGAGACATAAATAGTTGTAAAGAAACTTGGAAGCACATTGATCAAAATAGATGAGATTTAAATGCTAACCGGAGTCCTGGAAAATAGTTGTAAGGAAAACGACCCATTATCCACTTGGCATAGCAGCAACTGTTTCCCCTATGAAAGCACTCCCTCCCTGCCTTATTTGTGGGCTGGGAACCCGAGTCAGGAAAGGGAGATGCTCCTATGTCCTGTGGGATGGGGAAAGCCCAAGGGAAGCTGAAGGGGACCCTACAGAGGAGGAAGTTCGACCCCAGGCGGCAGCACACGCCTGACCCAGTCTGGTTCCAGTGCTGCTGCGGGTCACCTCTGAGTTGCCCTGACTGTGGGCCAGGTCGTGGAAAGCAGACGGAAACATGGTCAAGTCCTGCACCACCTTCATAATCACGCTTATGCCCAAGAGCAGGGTTGTGCCCACTGTACATTCTGAGTGCCGGCTAACCAGGGAGATGCCTCAGCCAGCACAGGATCAGGCAACAGTCTGCGGTGATCCAGAGGATTTCCCCCGACTAATATTCAGAAGTAGATTATCAGACCTTTCTTCCTAGTTTATCTTTGTCTGGAAACTCTACTGAAACCTGTCCTCCGCTGAGTGGTCCTGCCGGCACGTGAAATGCCAGCGGCATAGCTCCAACCATCACCTCCTTCACTCACTCGCTGCCCACAAGGCGATTCCGACCCATGGCAACCCTGCAGGGCAGGGCAGTCCGCGACTGGGCCCCTTCTAACCATCACAGCGGCACACAAGCTACCACAGGGTGGCACACTGGACAGGCAGGTGGTGGACACTCTCCGTAAGGCTTACTAAATAAATGCAACAGGGAAAAATCATGCTGTCTGCTTATCGATGGAACAGCGCTGCCTAGGGAGGCAACCTCTGCCGGGAAAGGCGGGATAATAAGCCCCATCGCGGTAGGCAGGTGGAGTCGAGTCAGTTCAAAGTCACAGCCACCCCACAGCAACCTGCACCATCCTCACAGCTGTTCTTATGTTTGAGCCCCCTGATGTCGAAAATAATTCCAGACCAAAAAACACATAAATAAAAACAATGCACCCCACCCCTACACCCACCCTGCCCAGACCAACAGCATTCTTGGACTCATCTGAAATGCAACCATTTTTTTTTTCAAGTCCAGGGCAATTTTCCATAGGCACGTACACAGTGCTTAGCTTTTTCTTTCTTTTTTTACATCATTTTATTGGGGGCTCATACAACTCATCACAATCCATCCATCCACTGTGTCAAGCACATTTGTGCATTTGTTGGCCTCATCATTCTCAAAACATTTTCTTTCTGCTTGAGCCCCTGGAATCAGCTCCTCATTTTTAGCCTCCCTCCCTCACGGACCCTTGATCATTTAATATTATTAATATTATTAACTTAATATTATTTTGTCATGTCTTACACTGTCTGATGTCTCCCTTCACCCACTTTTCTGTTGTTCGTCCCCCAGGGAGGGGGCTATTTTTTCTTTCAAAGACCAAATTAACCATATGATAGGTTGTCGACTGTCTGCTGGATTATCTGCACTCGACCTTCCTTCTTAGGAGTGTCCTCCACCCTGGTGTGACACTAGTTGACCGCTCTGGGAGGGTGTATGATTCCTCCCATGGTAACACAGGGCCAAACCGTGCCATGCCGGTTTCTTCCTTGCTTTCAGTTTGATTCCCAGAACCCAAACCTGAGGGGACAACAGGATTCCGTTTGCCGGCCCAGTTCCCCTGGTCCTGAAGGCAGCATGGGTGAGTACTTGATGCGCCCTGGCCACTCACCTGCAAGTCCATAGAAAAATAGGCAACCTGAGGACTGAGTTTACCTTGTTTCTAGATCCAGGGATCCAAATGATGTCACAGGACATGGGGCAGGAGGGATCTTTCCTTTGCTCTGTCTCAAGCTCTTCTTTCACAGAGAAAGGAGACCCCCAGAAAACAACTCCAGTCTGTTGCCCCCATCCACGCAGCCCCCATGTGGTTTGGCTGAGGGGCTGGGTTTGGCCAAGAAAACAACACCCTCCTGCAGTGCCCAGGCAAGATGGTGTGTGCAGGGTAACAGCTGCCAGGCAGTTGGCTGGGCTATTTGGGAGTTATCCTCAACTCAATATTTAGATTTAAATATCAAAGAAGCAGGCTCACCCATCACCCCACAAAGACCCTGAAAGCCCCCCTTCAAAGTTCCAGCTGAGTCCCAGAGCCATCAGCACAGGCCAGAGGAGGTTAGGCGCCTCTGCAGTCCAGCCAACACCCAACAAGTATGCAGTGATTCTACGCTTCGTGCGACCCAAAGCCCCAGACCCCAGGGATAAGCACCGATTTTAAATGGAACCCTAGCCAGAACCCCTCACACATTGGGTCATGGAGGTTCAAAGTCCCTAGCAACCAGAGGTAAAATAAAAATCACAAAATTCTCCACACGGCATTCCTCAGCATGCCAGCTTTCTAACCGTGTCTAACACAACTGGCAGGGAGCAGCCACCCAGGTGCTCAGATCTCACAGGCCAGCATTTCGACATGAAGTCAGCTGGCACACGGGACACGTGATATTGACGGAACAATCAATGCCAGGGGCTTTTTAGGCGGAGAGGGTGTCAGATTTCAAGGCATGGTCGCATTCCACTTTTATACACATCCTCCCACAATTCTTCCCTCATTGAGGAAGAACCACAAGTTCCACAGGTTAACAAGGACGGACAAAGGCGTGTTGCAAAGCTTAGGATGCCTATTTATGCTGGGAGGGAGCGCCTTCTTCCTGCTGATACAAAGGACGGGAATTGGACTTCTTGGTTCTCCCAGGGCATATGCACCTCCAGACAGAAGAAATGCCATCAAGCAGAGTCCTTCGGACACAAGCACAGTTCCTTCCATCAGGGGCCACGGTCTGCATCGTTTCCCGTCAGCATCTCACGCCTCCCGGACAATGCATGAGACCTCTCCGGAGTCAGTTTTTCTCATCAGGACCACGGACACAACTTCCCTCAGCGAGGATCCAGTAAGTAATGACAGATTACGGGGGCTTCCACCTGGGCGTCTGCTGCAGCAGCTACATCTTCACCTTGTCGACAGTTTGCGTTTCTGGGTTCGATTTCATTGGATTGGAAGGCCTCTACCACTGGGACTGTTGGCCAGAACTTTCTCACCTCGTCTAGCTCCCGCCAGGTTTGTTAGCAATTCCAGGCTGGCCGCCCAGCAGGCGAGCACATTTGGCAGGGAGCACCCACCTGTGGGCAGAAGCCCCTGGGTGGGAAAGAATGGCCTTTTCCTGCACAAGCAGGTGCCCAGCCCTTGACTCATTCTTAAGACAAAAGGAATGCAACGTACCTGCCGCCTCTCATCAGGGGCCTTCAGGAAAAGCGCGTTGATCACCGCAATGGTGTATGTTTGGATTTCCTGGTCGGACCTAGGGAGACAGGCCAAAGAGTCGGACTAGTCAACCCCCTGGGTCAGATGGTGTTGAGGTCACTGTCAGCACCCATCCCCACCCCTCTACCCCACCTCCCCAAAGGGGGCCAGAGATGGGTAAGACCTATAAAAATGCAACTGGGACTAAGAATGCAGTTCCCCAAGCACGGGGCTATAATCCCTGTGGATCTCCGATCTGGGTAACAGACTGCTCCTTGGAAATCTCCCAGAAAGTAGAAGCAGCTAGCCTGCATCCCACTCCCATTCCTTTTTTCCCATGCTCCTCGATTAGGATTAAAAACACAAAGTCAAGAGATGCAGTGGGTGTCCCTGTGTGTCCCTGTATGAGTGTGTGTGTGTGTAATTTTCTGTCTGATGCATGAAGTATATTGGGAAGCAGTCGTAGGTATCCTGACGTTCCTGGGCTTATGAATGCAATGGCTTTGTCTCCGTATTACATATTCGTAAAATCTATTTCAAAATATAAGCTTCCGAATAACAAGAGACACAGCTATTTCTATTGACACTTTTTTTTTTTGCAAAAAAGAAACCCGAAATGCTATATGAAGTCCACATCAACTATGCTTTCTCCCTGCATTCAGCTCATAACTTAGTGCCATCGAAGCAATTCCAGAGTCGAATTGCTCTGTAGGGTTTAAAGGACTGTAAATCTTTTCAGAAGCAAACAGCCTCATCAGTCACCGTTGAAGCAGCTGGTGGCTCTGAACCATCCACCTTGTGATTAGTAACGCAATGCTTAATCCCATACACCAATCACCAGGGCACATAATAAAATCGAGAAATAAGAGAGACAAAGCACAAACAAAAAGAGACAGCCTATGAGTTACTGTTAGAAGGCTGTGGTGCGTTAACAAGGAGCCCTGCTGGAGTAGTGGTTACACATTTGGCTGCAAACTTCAAGGTCAGAAGTTCGAAACCATCACTCTGAAGGAGAAAGATGGGGTTTTCCACTCCTGTAAAAAGTTACATTATTGGGAACTCACAGGGCATTGAGTTGATTCCAATTCATAATGGCCCTATAGGTCAGACTAGAACTGCCCCTGTGGGTTTCTATGGGAGAAGAACACCCCATCTTTCTCCAGTGGAGCAGCTGCTGACTTTGTGGTTTATAACCCAAATCATAACCCACTATGCCACTAGGGTTCATTTTTGGCCTCCTGAAACCCAAAATAATTTATAACATAGCCCTGCAAATGGTGTGAACAGTGAGGCTGTCTGTTTCTGTAAAGATTTACAGTTTTCCTAGGAAACCTTGGGAGAAAGACTGGGATTTCTACTCCCACAAAGAGTTATAGTTGTATAAAGTCACAGAAGCAGTTCTATCCTGTCCTATAGGGTTGCTCTGAAACAGCATCAACTCAATGGCTGTGAGTTTGGTGTTTGGTTAGGAAATCCTAGGGAGCAGATCTACATTGCCCATAGGATTGCTGTGTGTCAAAATTGTGGGGTTTGTTTCTTTGTTTTGATACAATGGAGTTCTTACCAGCTCAATGCCATCACAGTCAACCTCACTAATTACAAATGCACAGAGTGAAGGGGAAGTGGGGGTGGAAAGGACCAAAGAGTGCAGGCTATGGGAGAAGCTATCTTCCACTTTACAGATCAAGCCTCTATGAAAAATGCCTTTATTATAAAATATCTATCACCTTGAGCTTAGCTAAGGAAGAAAGAAGCCTATCTTTAAAAACTCCTAATTGACTATGAAGAAATTCATTATATCAGACAAAACACTATCCTCATGTAGTTAAGGAAAGATTATATTGAGAACTTGAGAGAACTAATTGTTTTTTTATGTCTTAATACAAGTAAGATTCTACTTACTGACCAGAGTTTATTCATGGGTACCAGGGGCTGGAGGGAACAGGGAGGGGGAGCCACTGACTTTCTGTCCTCAGTGATGGGAAATCTGGTCACACGCCCTGGTGTTGGTGGCACAACACGAGTCATTCAGTTGGTGTCTCAAATCGTACTCGTAGAAAATGCTGGATTTGCAAACGCGGCATTATGCATAGTTTTACAGCAATGAAAATCATAAGATTTTTTTTTTAAACGCAAGTCTGCACTGATACTACCAGGATTTATCAAACAAAAGTGACTGAGTGCCAGGCACTAGAACCAGAGCACCAAACTCAGATCCAGTGGAGTGGATGTGGGGAAGTGGCCATGCCAGTTCAGTGGGGTAGGTGGCTTACTTCAAATCAAGATTTTCTTTTTCCGGGTGGTTAGTGGTTACATGTTGGGCTGTGATCTGCACGGTCAGTGGTTCAAAACCCTTAGCAGCTCCTAGGGAGAAAGACTGGGCTTTCTGGTCCTATGAACAATTATAGTATCGGAACCCCCCAGGGGGTCAAGATGAGTCAGCATTGACTGGATGGCAGTGACTTTTGCTTGGATTTATTAGTGCAGTTAATAGAATCACCACTTAACATAGCCCAAGGCACTGTCCTGGAAGCCCTCTCCACCCCCAAAGAAGTGTTTCCAAGCTTACCCTTGAAGGTGTGGAATCAGTTGGCCGATAGTGATCTCTTGCGCCACCTTCTGGTAGAGGTCATGGCTGTTGAGCACCATGGACTCCAAAATGGCCAAGGACCGCTGCAGGATGGAGATGTCGATGGCTGACTTGTTCACAAAACTTGCTATCTGAAAGCCCAAGGGAGGAACGATCAGTGGTCTGTGGTTGGCACAGCAGATGCGCAGAGACAGGAACACGTCAAGTAAACAGGAAAGGCCCTCGGGAGAATTCAGAGGTCCAGGATGTAGAGTATCAAGAATTACGGCAAGATGGCAAGAAGCGCATCAAGTCACCAATGGTTGTCGAAAAACACGATTTCGGCCCGATTTCTATAAGTCAACATAAGTCATGGTTTAAAAGGAACTGCTTTCGAAAATTAAGTCTGTCTAATTGGCCCGGCTAATTTTTCTCCACATTTCAGCAGATTATTTCAACATACGCAATGTAAGCATTTTAGAGTTCTTTGAGACAGTGATTTCACATGCACTGAAAGTCCCTCTTTCTCCATTCCCAGACAACTCGGTGGCCCTCAGTCGATGACTTTTATGCTCTCAGGTTCTTTAAGGACCTGCATCAATCCTATCTGTAAGCACATGTCAACTGGCCACTGCTTAGTCACTAGTTCCTTGCCCCGCTTTCCTTAACCAAGAACCCTTCCCTCCATGCTTCCAATTTCTTATGACTAAAAGAAATTCTTCTCATTGCGCACTGATTTAGCAAACAGGAGCATGTTTTTAAATCAGCAGTGTTAGAAGTTAAAATACCAGCTTAAGCTGCAAGACACCGCCACACCCCCACCACCCAAGTTAATCACTAAGGTCTCAAACATCATGAATCACAACTGGAGAGCAAAGTAAAACAAAGGTTAGAATAATAAATCGCAGTCATCCAAACACAGGGGTACCATAAAGGTTTTCTTTTAGAAGCATCATTAAAAGTTATTACTGTCTGTTGACAACTCACACTAAAAGGCTATGATTATCTCAGCATAATGACTGCGTCCTTAAAAGCTAAATAATTTGGTTCTATCGAAAAACAGACATTTGCCCCTTTGCCCTGTCGACACCAATTTCTCCCTTCCCGCTGTCTCATCGGCTCTTTATCCTCATCTCCTCCCCATCCTTGGGCATGACACATGCTTCCTGGCAATTTCCTGCCAACACCCCAATTGTGTCTAGGTCAAAGACTCCTTGGTGAAAGTTGGGGTGAGAGTTGGGATTCCAACATCAGTTTTTGCTTATGGTGGTGGGGAAAAATGGCATAGCATTTAAGGCTTTGTATTCCAACATGCTGCTCTTTTGCATTTCTCCCAAGGTTCCTTTTTTTTTTAAATCATTTTATTATGGGCTCATACAACTCTTATCACAATCCATACATATATCAATTGTGTCAAGCACATTTGGACATTCATTGCCCTCATCATTCTCAAAATATTTTCTCTCCACTTAAGCCCCCGGCATTAGGTCCTCATTTTTTCTTAAGGTTCTTAAAAGATGGTGTTATGTCATCTGAAGGCTAATCGACATGTTTATTCGCCCTGCCAAACTTCTTCGTTCTTCTCTACAGTCGACTCCACTCTATCAAGCTGGCAATTACTCTCATATAGGTTTAATGCTGAACTGAAGCTTCCTCTAAATAGAATAAAACCTCCTCGACTCTCACCATCACTATCAATGACTGCATTCATTGTGCACAATTTTCTCCACCACCGTTTTCCTCTTCCCAGGGTCTCCTATCTGTAGGATTCGGAGGTCCTCTAAGATTGACAATCCCTGGGTGGTGTAAAAGGGTAAGCATTCAGCAACTAAGGAAAAGGTTGGCAGTTCAAAACCACCAAAAGAGACAAGAAAAGAAATACCTGGCAACCTATTTCCAAAAGATCCGAGTCACTGGAAACACTGTGGAAGGCAGTTCCTGCACACCCTGGATCACCATAAATTGGAATCATCTAAACAGCAACTAACAACAACAACAACGACAGCAATCTTCTCTTCTCTTCAAGATCCCCTTTTGGTCTCCATTTATTAGATTCAGATGAGCTTGCCCACCTGACTTCCCACCAGCCTTCACCCCCTTTCTTCACTCATTTAATACTGGCACATCTATTAGGAGGTATTGATTGTGAGCCATACAACAGGCTTGTACTGTCCCGGCAGTCGATGAGCACTGATGTAGTTACATAATTCTCTTGTCATCTTGAAGATATATAAGTGTAGGGGTAGAGTCTAGCCTGTCAGTCAGGTCGGGCATGGCCTTCTCATAAGGAGCATCCTTGGAACGTCCTCCCTCTTTCTCTCTCTCTGCCTTCACCTACCGGCTCTCGAGTCTCTCTGAGAGCTGTCAGAGCCCACCGCCACTGGATCTATGACACTTTGCACCCACCAGCTGCCGATGTTCCTGTATTCTGTACCACTGCATGTGGTTTGGTGGGCCAAAAGAGGGATTTGTGGACTACCCTGTTTCTCCGAAAATAAGACAGTGTCTTATATAAATTTTTGCTCCCAAAGATGCGATAGGTCTTATTCTTAGGGGATGTCTTATTTTTCTATGAAGACTACGGTACACATTTATTGTTTATTGTTTTATTAAAAGAGACCTTGCACTTCCTGTCTGCTCCGGCTGTGCGGCAGCCAACAGTGAGCTGCGTGGCTGCACCCGCCGCTACAGTCCATAGTCCAGAGTTACGGTAGCAAAACTGTAAGTAGGTCTTTTTTCCAGGGGATGTCTTACTTTCGGGGAAACATGGTAGTACCGGACTTATGGCCTAGTATTGGATTTATGGACTTGATCTGGACTGAACTGGGAAGTTTTATTGATACACAATTACTCTTTAATATAAGGCTCTTTCTTACACCTATGTGAGTGTCACTGAATTTGTTTCTCTAGTCTACCTGGCCTAAACACAAATGTGGTCTGTACAGTTTATAATGGAAATAACCTTATAATTTTCCAGAGACATACAGATAAAAAAGAGAATCACTATGAAGTATTAAGTGATTATTCTTGTTATTGAAAAGGCGAATTTCATTTGGATTATTGCAGCGAAGCCTAAAATTCAATGAGGTGAAAATGAAACTCACGGTCTTTCTTCTCGCTCTTCTCTTCCCAATTAGCATCCTTTTCCACATTCGTCATCAACATTCATGATTCTCCTCCCCCTGATCTTATTCCCATCCCTGTGGGCACCCTGAGTCCCTCCCCTAGGCACCTCCCCCAAGTTGCAGGAGTAAGGAAAACTCGGGCACACAAGTCTCATTCTCTGCTGCCTAAAGCAGCATCTTCTTCGGCATCCTCTCTGTTCAAGCTTTCTCCAAATGGACATTGATTGACTACTTCCATCAATATCCTTTTAACAATATTTAATTTTAGCAAAAATCTCCTTTGGATTGCTCAGTGTTTCCTGATGGGAAGTACACGCTCTTATAATGGGTTCTAAAGTTCTACTCAAAGTATTGCCTTCCAGATCTCCCCAAGAGGCATGCTCAATGGTCAGAAATGGTCCGTTGTGGTTCTCATTGGATTCAGGCATATTTCTATCCCTCATACATATTCTAATTCCATTTGCTATTTGCATATGCACTTTGTAAAATGGTTTTCTCTCCCAAGAAATTAATCTCTTACTTTCAGCAAAGTCATCTTTATTTTCCCCCTATTAACTCACCTTTTCTTTGACACACAGAACCAATCATTTCAGCAACCCTATAGTGGGTTTTTTGTAAAACACCTAGCCAAGAATCTTTTTTTTTTCACCCTTAATTTCCAGTAGTTTTACCAGGACATTTAAATGACTATATAGTTTCAATTATTTAGTATGAATAATCAAAGCATCAAGGCTTATACAAGCTAATTGGTGTCCTTCTCCAAAGAACTAAAGACAAATCCTCTAGTGAGCATCACTGTCTATTTCTGGCTTGAAGACTACAAGTCTCAATGTAGCTAAGTGGTATGGCAGACGGTCTGGTTAAGTTTTAATTTTACTTGTCCCTCAAAGAGGTGGCGCTGTTGGGCAGCTAAGCTCAAAGTCAGCAGTTCAAAACCATCTGCTGCTCCAAGAGAACAAGATGAGGCTTTCAATTCCTGTGAAGAGTTTCAGTCTCAGAAACCAACAAGAGCAGTTCTGCCCTGTTATACAGGGCCGCTAGGAGTCTGCTCTGTCATAGGGGGTCGCTATGAGTCTCCCTTGTCATATAGGGCCGCTAGGAGTCTGCTCTGTCATATAGGGCCGCTGTGAGTCTGCCTTGTCATATAGGGCTGCTAGGAGTCTGCCCTGTCATACGGGGTCGCTACGAGTCTGCTCTGTCATATAGGGCCGCTACGAGTCTGCCCTGTCATACAGGGCCGCTATGAGTCTGCCCTGTCATACAGGGCCGCTATGAGTCTGCCCTGTCATATAGGGCCGCTATGAGTCTGCCCTGTCATACAGGGTCGCTACGAGTCTGCTCTGTCATACAGGGCCGCTATGAGTCTGCTCTGTCATACAGGGTCGCTATGAGTCTTCCCTGTCATATAGGGCCGCTATGAGTCTGCTCTGTCATATAGGGCCGCTATGAGTCTCCCTTGTCATATAAGGCCGCTATTTGTCTGCCCTGTCATACAGAGTCGCTATGAGTCAGAAACAACTTGGTGACAGTGAATCTGGTTTTGAGTTTTGTTGTCCTTCGAAAATTAATAATGGCATCCCTGGCCTCTAAGTTCATCCTAGCTCTACGATTACACTTTTATTATACTTTGGGCTGACACAGCTGAGTCCGTCTAAACCAGCTCGGGTGCAGCTTCTTAAAAGGAGGCCTTCATCATGCGGAGAAAGGAGAGAGAGGAGTTGGCAGCCACCACGTGGCCTACACCCACATGCTGTGGTTTCATTTTTAAATGGTTCCTAAGTAAAACAGAGGAAGATTTAGGTGATTTTTCAAACACTAAAGTGAACTACAATTTATGAATCAGCAGCACAAGCCATTAAAATCATGTAACGTTTTCTTAGAACCACTTACAATGAGATCTTAAAACGCTCGTGGGTTACCAGAACTGAAGTGAATCCTAGCGGAAGCGTGAGCCCCACAGCTTCTTTGAAATGATCTGGGCTGTCGTCCTGGTGTGCTGTCAAGTCGATGCCCAACCAAAGCAGGGGCCCATAAATCTCTCAAGACTTTAAGCAGTAAAAATGGCCAGGTCTCTAAACCAAAATGGCTGGATGTTTGTCTAGGCACTGAAAATACTTGCAGAGTGTGCCAGGCCCTCTGGCAGGGCTATCGCTGCGAGAACGTTTGAATGTAACTTTCCTTCCCAGACAAGGCCCTGATGTTGTACTTGGCTGGGGGACCATGAACTCTTAACACAAAAGTACTTCTTTTTCTTTTTCTCCCCCACTCCCCTTCCTTCTCCATGTCTTCCTACAGGCTGCCTACGTAGCCAAGTCTTTTAAAACACAGCAACGTTCTATATTGGCAGTCAAGCACTCCAAGTTCCAGAATATTTATGAAATGATGCTATTATTTATTGCATCCCCAATCTGTAAACAGAAACTAAATCCTCACATAACAAAACAGATAAAGTGGTAAGGAAGGAGACAGGGGCTGGCAGGGGAAAAAAATATTTCTTCAAATTGGCATGGATTTGGCATTAATAGGGAGCCAAGTCCAAACCACAGAGATAGGCATCTTTTGTCAGAGCATTTCCTCGTTGATTTTTGTTGAGATAAAGCTCCATTTAACGACAGTTGCCTGCATACAATTCCTGGGTTGTCAAGGCACTGAATTCGGTCCAGCTAATGAATAACGAAAATTAACCTTGTTAATCCCTTCCTGCTTATAACTGAAATGCTTTATGATCTCTATTTTATTGTAGTAAAATGACTTATAACAGAAAACTTATCATTTCAACCATTCTCAATGTACAAGTTTGTGGCATTAGTTATACTCATACACAAACTCTGTACCCATTAAATAGTAATTCTCTTTCCCACCCTCTGAACTCGACACCTGTATGCATTTATTTGCCTATTGTAAATATTTCATGGAAGTACAATATCTGTTCTTCTGTGTCTGGCTCATTACACATAGATTACTTAAATGTATTAAAATACCATTTATTCTTTCTCTTCTTCGGGTTCCATGGTTTTTAAAAAATCATCCAAAGCAATCTTATTTCATTCATTTTTCAAAAATAGTCGATGAAGGCCATACTCTAATCTAGGACTGAGGAACCAGTCATGAAGACAGTTGGGTTTCTGCTGGTCTACCAGTCACGAACTAATGGGGGAAACTGTCAAATGAACAACAAAACAGTATCACAGAACATGGTCAGTTGTGACAGGAGCAAGCACATGCTCTCAGAGAGACCCTGAACAGAAGCGATCTCTCAGCTCCGCTGGTGAGGTCGGGGCAGGCTGCACAAATGAACAAGCTGGTCACACAAGGCTCCCGTGAACACTCGTACCACCACTTGCCCAGCACAGGTGTCTGATGACGACGACGAGGAATGCCCTGAACCAAGAGGCTGATGGCCCATCTCACTCACCACAGCCCTGTAAACTCAACAGGCATAACAAAATGATCTCTCCTGAACAGGATGGTTGGGGAAATCAAGAGAGACAATAGGGGTGGAAATATAGCATCATTTCCAGGAATTGACAGGGCATTAAGTTCCATAGTGCTAAGGAGCTTTGGTGGTGCAACAGGTCAAGTGCTTGGCTGTGAATGGAGAGATCAGTGGTTCAAGCCCACCAGTTTTCTGCACAAGAAAAGACCTGGTGATCGGCTCCCATCTAGGAAACTACCCTGGGCAGCCCTACTCCATCATATGGAGTTAACCAGCGTCACAGCAAACTCAAGGACACACAACCATCACAAGCACAGCATCGCTTTCTTTATGGAAAAAGGGGTTCTAGTAACAAGCAAGGCAATTCAGGTGTAAGAAGAGCCTGTCATAAATCCATAATGAGTTGACATATCTGTGAGGCTATAGGACACTCTTAAAAGTCCAGTCTCTTCAAATTTGAACTTGTTCCTTCCAGAAGGTGCCTTGGGAAGACTGAACACAGAATTCACTTTCTGCTCTCATTAAAAACAAACACTGCTTACGGTGTTCATCACCGCCAAAGGAAGGGACATCACAGCACTTTATTTCCCTCTATTTTCTCAACTCTAATTGTTTTCTGTCTCTTTACCAATGTATACCACTGAGAAAGAGGCAAAAAAATGTCTTCTAGGCAAAAAAAGTCTTCTTCACGAAGGTGGGCTTTCTGCACGATTCCCTTTACCTTGGTAGGCTGGATTTACATGAAGAAACAGGGTTCAGAGATGTTTCCACTGAGCTCCGACCTTAACTAAACAGGTATGCTCCCTCCAGCAGGTCATTGAACCCATGGGGTTTCCATCCCCAGCACACTCATGCACAGATAAAGGGCTCTCCTCTTTCATCCAACTCAAGGTGGTATCTCCCGCAAGCCACTTCACCAGGGAGACACCTCGACCAAAAGGGTCAAGGTTGGCATCACCATGAACTAAACGTCTTGGCATCTTGTGCTCCTGAGCCACTGAGGATATTGCATCATCACTTCCCAGCATGCATGGCCTCAATCTAACCATGAGAAAGCATCATAGCAACCTAGTTGAGGAATGTTCTACCAAATTAACTGCCCGCGTTCTTCGGATGCATCAAGATCATGACAACAAAAAAAAGACAGAGGATCCGTGCAGACTGGAAGAGACGATGGGGGGAAATCCGGAAAATGAAAACAGAACTTAAACTTGTATTTGTGTCTTCATGATGACTCCATAGCAGGCCTGTCTCCCACATCAGGGTCACCCATGTCTGTCTCTTCATTAGCATCCTCACAAAGAGGAGTCTACCTCACTGGTTAGGTCTATGATATTTATTGTCCCGTTGTTAAAAGTAATCAGGCCTGCTATGTCTTACATTCAGGGGTCCAGGTACCCATCTGCCCCACATGTCCTAACTTCAGACCTCGTCTTGCAGAAATTCTGTATGCATTGCCTCTACCCTTTTGAGTTAGTTAGTTTATTATGCCAACCTGGCCAATAAACACATGTGGGATTAATTGAAGGGTGGAGGGATAAATGTCTCGGTGAGCCTCGCCTTTCTAGCTCTCCGGCCTCTTGCTTTGTGATGCTCCGACCAGGGTGCAGCTGCCTTAGCCAGGTCCCTACTTCAGCTGGCAAAGCTCACTTCCTGCAAGACATCCCTGAGGAGAAGCCACATGGACCTACCCCAATGTAGCGCTGGGCACTGGAGCACCCGTGTGGAGACCCCTACCAGCTCTGAGATGTTTACACATTCACTGACTTGGCTTTCCTCCTGCAGTCAGCATTGTTGTGTCTGTTTTCTGAGATGGAGGAGGGCTTTGTGGACTGGCGTTGGACATATGGGTTAATGGGTTAATGTTGTACTTGTGGGCTTTGGCAGCACTGGGTTGGGATATTTTCTTGATGCACACTTAACCTTTAGATAAAACTCTCCCTTATACATGAGTTTCTGTGGATTTGTATCTCTAAAGCACCCAGACTAACACACCTTTCCCTGAATACCAGGGTGAAGGTGGAAGGTTCACAAAGGACAGTAGGAACTCTGCACAAAGAATTACTTACTGCCACCAAGTTGATTCTGATTCATAGCAATTCTTAAGGTCCCAAAGTCTTTGCAAGAGTAGATAGTTTCATCTTCTCCACAGAGTGACTGGTGAGTTAGAACTACAGACCTTACAGTTAGCAATCCAATGCCTACCAAGTTCATCCTAGTATTAATAGCATGCCCCCTTGGCCCCATTTGACTACAGATTTTCTTGTACACTGCGACAAGATGTGATTTTCACATAGAAAAATGTAACATAGAAAGTAAAACAGGAGTAAAAACAATGATAAGGTACCTTCAAAAGCAGAGAAGAGTATTTATGAGAAGCATGTCGATTACCTTCTTAATGAATGCCACCGAAAATGTGTCCCATGATACTATGCCATGATCCATCAGTTCCACAAATGCAGTCAGTGTGAAGGACAGCATGTCTCCAAAGCTGGAAAACACAGGGAGATGCAATGGTTAGGCGCTGCAAAGTGGAAACAAAGAAAGAACAGTGAGGAAGCTCTAGAAAAAAGTACAAGCAAACGTTGAAAAGTGTGTTGGGAGCCAACATCTCAGCCATAGACAAAGCCCATCCGTCAATGAGAAGGAAACACGATGGCACCCCGGAGCATAGATATGGCTTCAAGTTGGACAGACTCAGTTTCAAACTGACAGGTACTTAGGACGCTGGGTCATATTGGGCAGCTTGTGTCATCGCACGGAGCCTCTGTAACCGCAGTTGAAAACAGGTATTCGTCATGTTGGGTTGCTAACCACAAGGTCAGCAGTTCGAAACCACCCGCGACTCTGCTGGAGAAAGATGGGGCTTTCTACTCCTGTAAAGATTTCACACGCTCAGAAACTCCCAGGGCAGTTCTACTCGGCCCTTTGGGTCTCTGTGAGTCAGAAATGACTCAATGGCAGTGTTTGAGGGTTTTCTTTTCGTTTTTGAACCACCAGAAGGTGAAAGGTCTAATACATAAAGAGGTACCACTTGCACTATTAATAATTGATCGTTTAAATAAAGCTTTTCAGCGAATGGCAGTTAGCGCATCTAGAAGAAGGCAATGCACCCCATTGATCATCCACAGGCAACTAAAGAAAAGACTGGAATAGCTCGATTAAGACTGCTAGCAGTCTGGAAAGGATTCAGGGGGCTACGTAGACCTTTATCTGCACTTATCCATACGGAGGCGATCGCATTTGTGTCCTTACCACACTGCTCAGCATTTTATCTTTGGCTAGTAGGCTTTATGAAATATGTATGGAGATAATGTATGTTTTCGGATCCTTCATTCTGACATTAAAGATGTTGGTGGGCGGGGGGCGGGGGGGAGTGGTGGGGGGAGTGGTTAATGGGAGATTTAGAAACCCATTTATTTCGGAGAGGTCAGGTCAAAGTACTGTTCTTTTTTTTTTTTATTCTTGAAAAAGTTTTAATATAATAACACTGAGAATACGCTTTTATGAGCAGAATATACAAGTGTTTGATATGCATTACAAAAGTATTAACTTCAGAAAGTGTCCAACTGCTAAATATCAAAAGAATTCCACATTCTGGCATAAAGATAAATAATTTTCGATACCAAAATCAAAGTACTGTTCTTCTGAAACACTTTCCCCCACCCACACATATTAGCTAATTCCCTGGTTTCTTTAAAACCCAAGACTTAAGCCTACTCCCACTGACTAACTAGCAACTCATAGTGATCCCACAGAACAGAACTGTTCCTTGGGGTTTCTGAGATGGTAAATCTTTATGGGAACAGACAACCTCATCTTTCTCCTTTGAGCTACTGGTGGGTTCGAACCACTGACCGGTGGCTAGCAGTGCAATGTGTAAGGCTGTACAACACCAGTCTCCCTGGTTCCCAGTGCTCCCAAAGTAACACTTCAAGACACTCAGAATATTTTGCTAAGCTCACCTTTTTCATTATAATAAATGTTATGGTAACACTCTCAAGACAAGAACCCTCTCCTCAAGAAGAGTAAATCATACCAACCAAGACGTCTAGACAGTCTGATAATTGCACTGACTGACCTGCTCAATTTCTGTTTGCATTTTTTAATAGGCAAACCCATTTTTATCTACCAGGATGGGTTCACAACAAGTACAGTATAGAATGAATGCCTCAAATAACTTTAATTATACAAACCAATGGGTGCCTTGGTGGTGCAGTAGTTAAGTACTGTGCTGTGATCCTCAAGGTCAGTAATTTGAAGTCACCATCCAGTTCTCTGGAGAAAGACAAGGCTTTCTACTCCCCTAAAGAGTTACAGTCTCAGAAACCCAGAGAGCAGTTCTACTCTGTCCTGGAGAGTCACTAGGAGTCAGCACCAACTCGAGGGCAGTGAATTTTTCACGTAATACAACAACGTATTACTTTGGTTCTATTTTAACTGGTGAAGAAATGTCATTATACATCCTTCTTTTTCTGACCAAGGAGCCATGGTGGCACAGTGGTTACACATTGGGCTGCTAACCACACGTCAGTGGTTTGAAACCACTAGCTTCTGCGAGAAAAAAACATGAGGCTTTCTACTCCTGTACAGATTTACAGTCGTAGAAACCCACAGAGGTGGTTCTACCCTGCCCTTAGTCATGAGTCAGAATTGACTAAATGGTGGTGAGTTGATTTTCCCCTGAACATCACCCAGAAATCCAAGCTCACTGCCATCAAGTCCACTGACTCACACCAGCATGCCAAACACAGTTTGAACAGTCCCTGTGGTTTGTGTGACTGTAGATCTTTACAGGGGTAGAAAGCCTCATCTTTCTCCCTTGGAGCAACTGGTGGTTTTGAACTACTAAGCCTGTGATTAGCTGTCCATCACATAACCCATGATGCCCCCTTTGGTTGGTTGCTTGGTTTATACAACTGGCATCTCTAGTTCATTTATTTTCCCCACTACATGATTTTCCAATAATGCCAAACTAGCTTGTAAGCTAGAGTGAATATCATACCCAATTCAGCACACTGACCAAAAGGATTTCCATCACACAAAGGTGAGCTTGCTCTCATACTCCCTATTGCTCCTATTTAAACAGAAGCTGGAAGACAACATGTGGTAGTTACATAATCTGGTGTCAACTTGTAGCGTCCAGCCTGTCAATCAGGTCACAGCTTGCTGACCTCATTTGGAGGTACTAGGAGATAAACAGCTTGCTTTAGGCAGGACACACACTCACTCTCTGCAAGACATTACTGAGGCGGAGCATGATGGAGCTAGGCTGATGTAGCCAGAGTCTTGGAGCTGAAGGAGTCATGGGGCGACCAACACCAGCATTGAGATGCTTCTACTGCCACTGGATCCACAAGACTTTCCATCCACTGGCCTGAGATCTTCCCACAGTTGGCAACTATGCCTGTATTGCGTGAGTATGAAGAGGAATTTACAGACTGGTACTGGACATATGGTCTAATATTGGACTTATGGACTTGATCTAGAATGTGCTGGGATGTTTCCTCAATATTCATTGCTCCTGTATATACACACATGAGTGTCTACGAATTTGTTTCTCTAGTCTACCCAGACTAACACACTATAGGTGGGGTACCAGGTGGAAGGTAGAATAGAAGCCTCTCCTGCTCTAAGTCCTTAGAATGGATGGCTCTACTTGCAAGTGTTTCTGGCACTTTGCTCTTGTCTCTCAAACTCATCTCACAGCCTTACCCAAGTCATTCAACCCCACCAAGTTATTTAAGTTCACGTGTGACCTCTTTCACCAGGATGTGTTAGAATCTAAAGAGCACAAAATGACAGTGGTTAAGGCAAGAGAAAGTGATAGAGTGAGGGACGAGCAAGAGGAGCCTCACTTTATAACTGAGTATGCCATCAAGTGGCAGTGGAAGAATCAAGCAGATTCCCACTTTACCCCTGAAGCTCAGGTTTAACTCGGCTAAGTGGATGCCCACACAGATCCAGTGGGTTTACCACTTCAGAGCTACACGCTCCATTTTTAAACATGAAAATTAGTTGTCCTGATTTTCAATCTGTAGGCATCGCAGAGGCCCCCACGGATACACAATAAGCAAAGTCTCCTGACATGTTTAGATTGAATCTGCCCAATTGTTTTCAGTGAACAGGACAGAAAGGAGGTTCACGTTTCTTTTCAAGCAACTCGATGATTTCCCTGCTTCCCAGTGCTCTACTTAGCCTGTCTCAAAAACTTACCTTGAATTCAGCACCAGCTCAGAAGGAATGGTGCTAAATGAAACCCTCTGAAAAGGAAGGTGGGTCCCAGGCCTGGATGGTGATCTATAACTGCGGGAGACCCATGGGGTGAAGCAGAATGTGGGGCATGGTTAAGTAGCAAGCTTCTAGAGTCAACAGCCCGGGTGGTCACTTCAGCTCTGCTTGGGCAACTGAACGCCCTATGCCTCAGTGTCTTGAGCTGAGTCCTGTCCTCCCTCAAAGGATGTGCTGGGACCCTAATCTATCTGTGAAAGCAGCCGCATGTGGAAAGGGTATTTTCTGTCCGATCAAAGAGGCCACATCTATGAGGGCGTGTCCTAAACTTGAGGTGAAGCAAACCCACTGCCATCAATTTAATTCCTCATCACAGTGATCCCACGACAGTGCTTGTGACACTGTCGACCCGACAGCCTCCTCCTCTCTCGTGGGGCCGCCGGTGCGTTATTATAAGAAGCCTCAAAGGCACAGGGACAAGCAAGCACAAAGGGCACAAGGCCAAGGCCATGTGGAGCTCTCCAAAGACCGAGGCAAGCCCAGGCTGGAGAAGCTGAGACAAGAAGCGTCCCCAAGGGCTGACAAAGTGAGGAGAGGGTTCCCCACAAGCTGGTATCCTGAATTTGGATGCTTAGCCTCCAGGACTATAAGAAAAATAAATTCCTGATGTTTAGGCACCCACGTATAGCCATTTGTGTGACAGCTGCACCAGATAGATTAGCCATTTTCTCTTTCATTGAAAATGGGATGTCCACAGCGCTGGTGCTGGGGGTGGTCACTAACTGGAGGATGGCTGAGGGATGAAACAAGCCAACACACCAACAGCCCACAGAACAGGCCACCCCATGTGGCCGTTTGTTGTTATCATTACGCAGAGAGGAATTTTAAAAATAATCAGTTTATTGTGGTAAAATATGTAACACACTTCTGTCATTTTAACCATTCATAACTGTACAACCCAGGAGGGGGGCGGGCAGAGCAGGGAGCTCCCGAAGGAGTGCAAAGAACAGACTCTGGGGCCAGAGCGTGGCACCCATCAGACTTGACTGGAGGACACGCCTAGAGGTCAAAAATCAGTCCTTGGTCTGTTTACAGGGCTTTCTTTCTTTTTAAATTTTTTTCTTTTCCTTTTTGAAAAATTAATTTATTCTTTTCTGGGTCATTAGTTTTCTTTTTTGTTGTCATCGGTGTGTTCTCTTTTGTCACTTTGTCTTGCTATGCCTTGGTTTTTGCTGCAGATCTATAAGATAGGCTGGATGAACA
>NW_022103904.1:2942109-2948040 GCF_000313985.2 Echinops telfairi
GGGGAAAGGAGGTGGTGTTGACCAACCAGGTAAAAGGGAGAAACAAGTGATCCGAAATTAGTGGAAAGGAGGTTGTGAGAGGCCTGGTAGGGATTCAGCAAGGGCAATATAACCAAGATAAATTATTGAAACCCAAGTATCGGCTGAGCATGATAGTGGGACAAGAGGAAAGTAAAACGAAATAGAGGAAAGAGCTAGGAGACAAAGGGTATTTATAGAGATCTAAAAACAGGCATGTACATATGTAAATATATTTATATAGGATGGTGGGGAAGTAGATCTACATGCATATATTTGTAGGTTTCATATTAAGGCAGCAGATGGACATTGGACCTCTACTCAAATACTTACTCAATGAAAGAACACTTTGTTCTATTAAATTGGCATTCCATGATGCACAAGTTCCTGACAAATGTGTGCATAAGCTAATGTGGTGAAGAGAGCTGATGGTGCCTTGCTATCAAATGATATAGCGTCTGGTGTCTTAAAGGCTTGCAGGTAAACAAGCAGCCATCTAACTCAGAAGCAACAAAGCCCACATGGAAGAAGCACACCAGCCTGGGTGACCAGAAGGTGTAGAAGGGACCAGGTATCAGACATCAAAGAATGAAAATCATATCATTGGGTGCCCACCTTCCCGATATGATCACTGAAGACAAATGTGTGCATAATCAAATGTGGTAAAGAAAGCAGAAGGTGCCCAGCTATCTAAAGATATAGCATCTAGGGTCTTAAAGGCTTGAAGATAAACAAGCAGCCATCTAGCTCAGAAGCAACAAAACCCACATGGAAGAAGCACACTAGCCTGTGGGACCACGAGGGGTCAAAGGGATCAGGTATCAGGCATCAAAGAACAAAAAATCATATCATTGTAAATGAGGATGAGTGCAGAGTGGAGACTGAAAGCCCATCTGTAGGCAACTGGACACTCCTTTACTGAAGGGTCGTGGGGAGGAGACGAGCCAATCAGGGCAGAGGGTAGCGATGATGAAACATAGAACTTTCCTCTAGTTCATAAATGCTTCCTCCCTCCCACTATCATGATCCCAATTCTACCTTACAAATGTGGCTAGCCCAGAGGATATACATTGGTACAGATAGGAACTGGAAACACAGGGAATCCTGGACAGATGACCCCTTCAGGATCAGTGGTGAGAGTGGCGATACCTGGGCGATACCTGGAGGGTGAAAGGAAGGTGGGGTAGAAAGGGGGAACCGATGACAAGGATCTACATATAACCTCCTCCCTGGGGGATGGACAACAGAAAAGTAGATGATGGGAGACGTCGACCAGTGTAAGATATGACAAAATAATACTAATGTATAAATTATCATGGGTTCATGAGGGAGGAGAAAGTGGGGAGGGAAGGGGAAAATGAGGAGCTGATATTAAAGGCTCAAGTAGAAAGCAAATGTTTTGAGAATGATGATGGCAACAAATGTACACATGTGCTTGACACAATGGATGGATGTATGGATTGTGATAAGAATTGTATGAGCCCCCAATAAAATGATTAAAAAATAAGTAAGTGTTCAACCCAGCCACACACATCAAACTTATGGGCCTTATCCATTTCCAAAAGGGTATCGTCACCAGAAATAGGAACCCAGTACTGCTGAAGCACCCGCTCTCCTAACAAGTGAATTCCGGTCTCTATTCCGGTCTCTATTCATTGTCTATACTAGGTAGAATGGAGATATATACATATATACACATATATACACACACACATATATATATGTGTGTATACATACATATATATATATATATATATATATATATATATATATATATATATATATATACACATACACACACAACTCCAAGCCAAACCTACTGCACCGACGTCAATCCCCACTTCTCACAACTCGCGGGGACAGAGTGGAATGGCCCCAGAGCATTTCCAAGGCTGTGATCTTTATGCAACCAGACTAGTGGTTACACGCTGGGCTGCGATTTATGGGGCCCTCAATTCAAAAGCACCAGTTGTTCCGTGGCGGGAGAAGGGCAGGGCTCTCGACTCCCATAAACAATCAGTCTCAGAAACTCATGGAGATGGTCCTGCCCTGTTTCTAGGGTCACTATGAGTCCCCATGGACTTGATGGCAGTGGGTTTGATTTTGTGGGTTTGAACGGCTACCTCTGTCTCCCTCGGAGTGACTGGTGGGTTCGAAGGGCTGCCTTTCAGTTAGCCAACTGCTTACGCAGGGTTACGACACCACCGTGGCTCCTTGGTATTTCATATAAGTGGGATCACACGCCTAGCCCTTTTGAATCTGGCTTTTCTTCCTGCAGAAAAAGGTTACTTTTTAGAGGGACACGGAGTCCATAATTTTCAAATGCTGTTGCCTTCACTGGGGCAGGCAAAGATTCTCTGTCCTTGGAGTCAGTGAGTGGGGGTGGGGCTGGGGGTCAAGACCTCCAAACCTTTGAGGATGGCTAGAAAAGCATGCAACCCCTCTGGTCACCTGAAGCATGCTGCCAGCCCCTCTCTGGGAGGTGCCCCTAGGTGGCATCAGAGGCTCATGTCTCGAGATGCCAACCAGAAAACTCAGTGGGGTTTGTAGGGTGAATAGAGAACGTGTAGAGAGGTGAAACACGGGTTAAAAGGGAATACCAGGGAAGGTGAACTAAAACTCCCAGAAGAATTCTTCCTCCAGAGGATGAGTCACAAGGAAATCCAAACAACAAAACACAATAAAAAGAAAATAACGCAGGAAACAAAGATTGCCAAGCAGTGAAAGCAGCTAGTGAGATCTATCAGTAGACTGGCTGGCCAATTAACAGTACTGTGAAATCATGATCACATAATAAAGCATAATATGGTTAGTGCCAAACAATATTAGCTAATTTTATTTATTGCAATTTATTTCCCCTTATAAAGCAGGAAACAATAAGCAAACAATAACTAGTAGTCGCACTTTGGTTATACCTAGCATGCTAAGAGACCCCAAAGACTCACATCTAGGTAACATTGAAGGGCGGGATCCCTAGTCTCCACACCATGCAAATGACTGTCTCCAAGGCACCAGTAACAAAGCAGGCACAGGGACAGGAACACACACACACACACACACACACACACACGTGCACACATGCGCGCCACTAAACTCAACCTCTTTTTTTTGCATTCCCTTTCGGTTGCCTAAGCCAAAATACAGAAGACTTAAGGTGTCACTAGCTGATTCAGAGGCAAAAGATAAGTGATATTTATGCTACCTAATCATCTGAAAGCCAAATGATTCTGCCTTCTAGCAACCAGCTCAGGACAACCATATCCCAAATGCACTTAGGAACATCTGGGGGTCGTCCATCTTCTCTAAAATGCTACAGAACTCTGCACAGCAATGCCTCAGACAGGCGACAAGAACCACAGAAGAGAGATGGAGAGAAGGGCAAAGTATCGCTTGGTTTCCAATGCTCCAAGCTGGTCCAGGGCCAGGACGGCACTCTACAGCAGTGGTTCTCGACCTTCTTAATGCCGCGACCCTGTGGTGATACCCCAACCATAAAATTATTTTTGTTGCTACTTCTTCACTGTAATTTTGCTACTGTTATGAATTGGGCGACCGCTATGAAAGGGTCATTCCGTTAGACCCCCAAAAGGGTCGGGACCCACCGGTTGAGAACTGCTGCCCTAGAGGGTGGCTAAGGAAATGGAGCCCCATTGCTCACACTGTTGATCGGGCCTTCCGTGCTTTTCAATCTTCCATTGGTGCACAGGATCAATAAGGGAAAGGACAGTTTCTTCTCATCAGACACACCTCGGGCGTCAGAGGAAGGATGGCTCTTTTCCTGGCCTATTTAATGACATCACAAATGTTTGTTTGTTTTTCTAATATGTTACCAGCCCTTTCTTCCAAGACTCCACTGGATGAGCCTGCACATCCAGCCTTTTGGTTAGCGGCTCAGTGTGATAAGCATTTGAACCTCCCTAGGGCTTTATCTGACATATCTAGATGTGTAAGAGAGGTAGAATGCCTAATTGCTTGCTGGAAGGCATGGAGACAATTGGTCATGAGCTGGAACGTTTTCAAAATGCAATGACAACCTTTCAGTGGTGGGGCAAGGAAGACGCCAAGAAAGTTCCAAATCAGGGAACTCAATCGCCTTGTGTGAAATGGAGGGGCCATCAAAGTGGTTGTTGACATTCATGTTTATTTCCATTCCCAGACGAGTAATTCAGGCTCCGCCGCTGAAATCCATGCACATTTGGGAGCATGTTTAATTGTTTGCCATCTTTGTTTTTTCTACCGTGCTCAGCTCACGATTGTTCAGTACCAACCGCCACAAACTACGCAGCCTGCAAACTTTCCATGCGGGTAGCCAGCGAGCCACTGTCACAGCCAACATGCTGTGTGTGCTGGAGCGATTCACATAAACACTTCTCACCCACTCTGCTGAAACTGCCCTCCTTCCAGGCGAACACAGCCCATCTCAAGCACGCATGTAAATGTATGCTGCTGGCTTCATAAAGACGAACCCCAACATTCCCAATGTTTTCTCGGGGTGGCATGCCCGATGCAGAACTAGAAAAAAGACTCCTGGGCCACGTCAAAAATGATCAGCGAGCCACAATGGAGAGATCTTTAATTGGCAAAGTTCATGCATGTATTTCTGCCCTGTCCTTTGAATGTTTCCATGCTTTTATTTGGAGGGGAAATTTATGGGAACTTCAACACGTTTGTGGGGAGAGGGGAATTAACAGTAAAACCTGGAGAGAGGACTGCCGGGCATTTCCAGGTCGGGCAGGTTTTTTGTTACAGGCTTTAGTCTCACCACGTTTCTACCGTTTTCTATTCCAAACCAAACTCACTGCCAGCCAGTTGAGGCGGATGCATAGCGCCCCTCCAGGCCACGGGAGAACTGGCCCTCTGAGTTTCTGAGACAGGAACTCTTCACAGTAGAAAGCCCTGTGTTTCTCCGGCGGTATCAAACTGGAACTTTCTGGTTAGCTGCCCAATGTCTTTCCTTCTCCGAGGGTTTTGCCTTACAGAAGTTCTGTAAGTTTTACTGTTTGTTGAGACATTTGGGTGTCTAAGTCACCCATTAGGCATCACCCTCAACTTTCATAATCACGGAATGACTATGGTCAGCAAGCCTTCTTTTGGATCTTTTAGGGAGACTTAACTGAGGGGTCAATAGCCTAGTTCTTTATTCAGCTCTGTTCATCTGCACCCACCCCTTTCACGTCAATATCATGTCATCTTGATTACTAACTTTATGATAGGTTTTGAAGTCACTTGGTCAAATACGTTTTTCTTTACAAGACTCTCTTGGTGATTCTAGATTTCAGGTTTATCCATTTCAATTTTGGGATATTCTGGTCATTTCTAAGAATAGAAAAAATTTAATTTGGATTATATTGGATCTAAGCATCGATTTGACAAGAATTGATAGCTTATTGATATTAAGCATTCCATCCAAAGAAAAGGTACATCTCTCAGTTATTAAGGTTTTCTTTAGTTCCTCTCTGTCATCTATGAGGATAAGTTCAAAAACATTGCTGCAAAATCACAAAAACATTTTTTTAAATCATTTTATTTGGGGCTCGTATAACAACATTTGTACATTTGTTGCCATCATCATTCTAAAAACATTTGTTTTCTATTTGAGCCCTTGGTATCAGCTCCTCATTTTTCCTCTCCCTCCCCAGACCCCTCTTTCATAAACCCTTGATAATTTATAATTATTATTTTGTTATGTCTTACACTTTCCTATGTCTCCCTTGACCCACTTTTCTATTGCCCGTCCCCCAGGGAGAGGGTCTTATGTAGGTCCTTGTAATTGCTTCCCCCTTTCTACCCCACCTTCATTCCACCCTCTCAGTATCGCCACTCTCACCACTGGTTCATCTGTTCTAGATTCCCCGTGTTTCCAGTTCCTCTATGTAACAGTGTACATCCTCTGGTCTAGCCAGATTCGCAAGG
>NW_022103904.1:2948759-2959179 GCF_000313985.2 Echinops telfairi
CCTTGATCAAGCCCTATCAGGCCTGTTACATCCTCCTTGCCACTGATTGTGGATCACTTGTTGTTCCCTTGTCCCTGGGTTTGTTAACACCCACTTCCTTTCCTCCACCTTCCCCTCTTCCATTTCCCCCTGGAATCATAGGTCTCATTGGTTTCTCCTCCAGATTGTTTATCCCACCTATCTTATCTAGATAGGCCTTCAGAGATAATAATATGCACAAAAACAAGACAGCAAAAGAAAACAAAACAGTAACAACAAAAACAATGACCAAAAAAAAGAAAAAAGCCTGTAGTTCAAGGTCTGTTTGTTGACCCTTAGGAGTATGTTTTCCAGTCAAATCTGATGAGGTGCCACGCCCTACCCCAAAGTCTATTTTGGTATTCCCTCAGGACTTCCTTGTTCTGCTCCCCTTGCTGTTCTGTTGCATGCCCTTAGTGTTTTGCCTTGATGTGGTGGGGAAAGATTGGGTGCAATTCGCACACTGTGACTCCAGTGTTGTCCCCCATAAGGCTATGGGTCAGTGAGGGAAGTTGTGTCTCATAGTGGGGCGGACCCTATGGTCCTCTCTGTTCACTGGCTGCTCTGAGCAACAATATTGTCCTCAAGCCTTGGTGGGCCAGGATGTGATCCACTCTCTCTTCCTCCCCCGTCATTTGCTCCCATGTGCTCCCATGACCCTCTCCCTGAGCTGTAGTTTCAGTGCTGTCCTCTGAAGTAAACTCTTCTGGGGGCAGGGGCGACTGTCCATTTAGTTGGGATTGGGCCAGCCCCTCAGACCTCTCCACTGGTTCCCTGCTTTGTGCATTCACGTCTTGGAGCACAGGGTTGAAGTCAATCACGGAAACTTTTATTGGGCAAAACCACCAAAATGTAAAGGTATTGTTTCTTGATATCTTCTCCATCTAGGTCTGTACATTTCTTAAAGACAGTGTTTCCATCTCACTAATCCAGTGATTCTCAATCTGTGGGTCAAGACCCCTTTGGGGGTCATACGACCCTTTCACAGGGGTTGCCTAAGACCATCAGAAAATACATATTTCGATGGTCTTAGGAACTGAGACACTGCTCCCCTATGCATACCCAGGTGGGTCCACCCACATGCAGATACACACACATATGAGTACCCAGCATGAAGACTGTTACCCATGCTACACCATGCTTCAAGACACAATTTCATTATTTGTCATTAGACATAAATATTTCACAATATATAATTACATTTTTTTGTGATTAATTACTATGTTTTAATTATGTTCAATTTATAACAATGCAAGTGGATCCTGTATATCAGATATTTACATGACGATTCAGATAGCTACATGACAGTAGCAAAATTAGAGTCATGAAGTAGGAATGAAAATAAATTTATGGTTGGGGGTCACCACAACCTGAGGAACTGTATTGAAAGGTCACAGCATTGGGAAGGTTGAGAACCACTGCACTAACCCAAGAGAGCGTACGTTCTCATAAAAAAGGTCTGCTACTGGCAGTATTGTTAACTGTTTCTAAGACATTAAGTTCACATACTGTGTATATAGAGAGAGATGATAGATATAGAGAGACCTTTACTAGAAAGTCAGTCATTATTGTTTTTGACATTAGTACGATTTTATAAATAGAAGTGTTCCTGCAACTAATACTTTATCTTGGTGAGGCATGTAGAGAGAGATGAGTTTTTGAGACCAGTATCACCATAGTGATCAGAATTTCCACTGCGGGTTAGAAAAATAATGAGCACAGTTTCAGACCTCCAACTACAATTAACATGCAATTCACTTAATAGACAGGTGATTAAGCATTTTCTCAGACTCAAGTGAACTAATTTCCATCCATACTTCAATCCTGAATACATATATTTTTTATGTGGCTCTCTTTCTTGCTGCGCCACTGAGGAAAATCAAAGGCTTTGACCTTGAACATCACATATGCCACAAAAAGAAAGTTTCTGTTTGTTGGGGTTTTTTTTAGTACATAAAATTATGACTAGCCTTGCTCCAGGAACAAGGTAGAAATCCTAATGTGATCATTTTAGTGATTACAAGCATAAAGAAAAAAAAGAAAAAAAGAAAAGGGAAATATGTTTTGAAAGAACCATTAAAAGAACATTAAACAGAAAAAAAAATCACTCACTCAACTTATCTAGATGCACAGTCATAACGAACTATATAATCAGTCAGAAAAATTGGATTTTAAGCTGAGGCAACAAGCACTAAACTGTCAATGTCGTGTGAGCATATATGCTTACCAAGGTTTCATGATCTTCTGTAGCTTTTGGTATCGTCTGTAAAAGATTTTAAAAAAAGTCATGTGAGGAGCATGTTTAAAAGTAAGAATTTTCACACAAAGAATTTTTTTAATTTTTAAACTCCATATGACCCATCCCTTTGCTGCTCCAGGTGGCTATCAAGTTACCTCTAGCTCCTGGTGACTGTAAGTACCTGTGCCATCTTCCTATCGGTACGTCTAAACACACTTAGCTACCATGAAGTCAGGAAAATTCGTCCCCTTTAAAAATGATGCAAAGTAAGAATTTCATGTCCCTTAGGATGCAAAACAAGCATTAAACACCTTAGGCCACTGTTATCAACCCAATGGAATTACTTATGACTAGAGTAGGCCTATGAGCCCTGGTGGTGTAGTGGTTCCACAGTGGGCTGCTAACTGCAAGGTAAGCTGTTCGAAATCACCAGCCGCTCTCTGGGCAAATGGTGAGGCTTTCTGCTCCTGTAAAGACTTCCATCTCAGAAACCCCCAGGGGCAGTTCTAGTCCTGAAGGGTCCGGTCCCTGTGATTTGGAATCAACTTGACGGCAGGGAGTTGGGCCCCTTTTTAGGAGCAGGTGTGTGGTCCACGGAGCAAAATGTCTACAGAGAAGTATGGAAGTATTTTCCATTTAAAAAACAAAAAAGCTGAAAAAGCACTACACCAGTTGTTCTTAAACACATATACACCGATGAACAAATAACTGGTTATCCTTCTTGGGTGAAAAGGTCACTATATCTGCTAGGTAGCCAGCACAGGGACCAGGCTGTCTACTGGGCATGCTCCAAATTCAGGCTCTAAGCCAGGAAGGGGCAGGACACCTGGGTGGGTCCCTATCTAGGCCAGGGGGGCTTCATTCAGCCAATGGGGTCAACCAGCACCGTTGGCCACGCATCCCAGTGGAAGGCCCCCCAAAACCTGACACCCCCTTTTCCTTCCTGCTGTTCCTCTGCGGTCACATGGCCGGGTCACAGTCTCTCTCTGTCCTCAGCCACCACATGTGGCTGTGCAGTGCCCTGAGGGTGCTTGTGTTTGGTTACTGTAACCCCGAAACTGCTTCCATCCTTTATAAAAACCCACTTGGATCACAAACCAGGCTTCGGCGAGAATTCTTTCTCCTGCGAAGCCAAGGACTGAGGCATTTCTCACCTGAGAAACCTAACAATTCTACTTTCTCTTAAGGAACAATGTAGACTCTCCTGTTTGAAGACACCTGCAGGTTCCAAGACTCTTGAGCATCAAGGCCTGACCCTAGGATGGCAGCCTGCAAAAATATTGTACAAGGGCATCTGTCGGCAAGAACTGACAATTATGCTTCTCGAAACCTGGGTTTAAGAAGTTCCTGCTCAAACGACTTGCCATTCTTCAAATTTACCAAACTCTCCCACTTTAAGGATGTTCTTCCTCCTGCGTGTATACTTTGACCTTCTTTATCTAAAACCCCAAACCAAAACCACTACACACAGGTCAATCCTGACTTCGGCCCATTCTGTTAGCATTAGCATCCCAGTATGTCAATCGAGCTCCTTCCAGCAGAAGCAGCTCTGGATAAATTCATGGCTGAGTCACAGGTAGTGCTTATGTCTCAAATTTTGCAGCCCTGCTTTGGCTTCAGACGAAGCCTAGGCAGAAGGAGGAATTTTTGCTGCCGTGATCCCTCAGTTTTCCCATATTGAATAATCTCTTTCTCTATGCCCCTTTCTCTAAAAAACAAAAAACCACAAGTTTTTATTTGAAGAAGCCAGCAAAAAGAAATCACTCAGGAGAGGCTCAAGTTTCACAGTGGCCATCCACCTCCACCCACAGCCAGGCATTCTTGTCCACAGGAGAAGAGAACCCCTTCTCTACCCAGGCTGTGTGACCCCCTTCTCATTTCCATCACCCTGTGTTTGACAATAATGCTCACACAAAGGAAATGGGGCTGGAAGGGGGCAGATCCTACTTGAGGAATTTTCTGCCACACAACTTACAAAGCCCAAGAAGGTTGGCCTCTTGGGCCCTTGTGATGCAAATTTGTAGCAGGGCCCCAGAGAACTGTGACATTTGGTTTCAGTTGGGCTCCCTGTCCCCCCACCCCCACCCCAAACTATGCAGAGGGCATGACCTAAGAAAATGGGCCAAAGGAAGAGCAAATGGGAAGACCAGACAGCCTTCACAGTTGGAGCTGGCTCTGCAAAGACCCCATGGAGCTGCTTCATTCAGCTTCTATGGGAGAGCGGCTACTCCCCCACTCAGCCCCCATGGAGGTGACATTCAGGCCACATGGTGCAGTCTGGCTCAGCTGCCAGGGAAGGAGTCTAATGATCAATGCTGCCTGGCCTGCGCTCAGCTGTTTGGCCAACACCTTTCAGAACAGGCTTATAAGGGACACTGAGTTCTCAGTCAGAGGTGATCAAACATTTATTTTCTGTGTGTCCATAGCAGTTAACACAGGTAGTTCCAAAATATAAACCCATCTTTTATGAGAATAGGAAAATACCCGAAAAGGCCACCGATCTTTGAGAGCCTGCATTCTTTTCTTTGTGTTTCCCCAAGTTCCCTCACGTATCTGACCCACTTTCAGGAACAGTGCTCATCATTCAAGTAATACATACTCCCCAAAATGAATAAACCTCAAAAATCCATCCTCAGATTTTGGGCTGGCATCTGTTTCTAGCCCCACTCTAAGAACAATTCGTTCTTATGCTTTGACCCTCCTCGACGTTGGTTCTCAGGAAGAGATCGCTGCAGATGCGGATGCTGCAGCAAAGCGTGATGAAGAAACCAGGTAGTGCCAGGCTGCCCCAAAGAAGTGTGTCTGGAGTCCTACAGGTTTGTGTTAAGAGAAGCAGCCATCTAAGTGAGGCACCAACTAAGTCCACGTGGAAGAAGCACACCAGTCTGTGTGATCCAAGGACTGTAAATAGTAAAGTCCAAATCTGAAGGAGGGAATTATTTTGTTTATTTGTTTGCTTACTTCCTATTTGAGTTTTGCACGAATTTCTATAGGATGGGTAAACCTATTGAGACAGTAATTGGATTCATAATTACCTAGAGGCATGGAAGGGAAGAATGGAGGGAAATGGGGAGCTAACAACACTGAGTAGGAGAAGAAACAGACTGTAAAATTGATTATGGTGATGATTGCACAACTTTTCTTAATATGATTAAAAGATTAACTTGTATGGTACATGAAGTATACAGCAATAAACCAAATTTTAAAAATCCATTCTCAAGTGTGGGTGGTGGGCAACCTCAAAGCCAAGACATTTGGGGTTCTTAATTCAAGTTACACCTCAATTTTCAAAATTACTAAATGGCCACAGCTCTGCTGACACCAGGATAAAAGGATTGAATTTTTATATAGAACAATTCTTCTGTTCATGTAACAATGATACCAGCTATTACACACACACACATGTACCAACACATACACAATAACTACATAAACCTAATCCAGTGCCATCAAATTGATTTCGACTCATAGCAACCCCACAAGACAGAGTAGAACTGCACCCTAAAGTTTCTGAGGCTACCGTCACCGGAAAACAGTCTCATCTTTCTCCTGAGGAGTGGCCTATGGGTTTGAACAAGCAACCTTGCAATTAGCAGCCTGCTTCATGTAAGCTGCCGTGCCACCAGGCTCCTTATAACTATACCAAACCAAAACACCTAATTCATTGCCATTGAGTCGATTCCAATGTACAGAGAAGGAGCCCGGTGGCATAGTGGGTTACGTGTAGAGCTGTTCATCATGTAGTTAGTAATCTGAACCCACAGGCCTCTTCTCAGAAGAAAGGTGAGACTGGAGTATGAGGCAATCTGTACTGATAGACAGCCTTGGAAGCCCTCGGGAGCAGTTGCCCTCTGCCTTATAGAGTCAATATGAGTGTAACTACTCAAAGAGGCTTCAAAAAGTTCATGGGCAAAAAATTCCATTAACTGTCCATCTCACTTTTCCATGAACTTTTTGAAGTCCCCTCATATATACAAGAGCAATCAAGTCTTCATCTTTGCAGTGAATTATCCCTAAGAGGGATCATAAGGAGCCCTGGTGGCATAGTGGTTACAGGCTGGGCTGCTACCTGCAAAAGCTCAGCAGCTGGAAATCCCCAGCTGCTCCACGGAAGAAAGAGGAGGCATTCTACTCCCATGGAGAGTTCAAACTCTCTCACTGCTGACTCACAGTAACCCTCTAGGGCAGGGTACAGCTGTTCCTGTGAGTTTCCAGGGCTGTGGCTCTTAGAGTAGGAAGCCCTTCTTTCTATAAAGGAGTGGTTACCCAACCAGGGAGTTACAGCCTTGCAATTCCACCGTGGCAGTTCTAGCTTGTAAGGACACGGGGCCGCCATGAGTTGGAATCCACTTAGACAGTGAATTGTTCTTTGTTTTGTGTGTTAAGTACAGGGGGGGTGATTATTTAAATGGCCCATCTTGTTTCTTTTTGACGGCGTTGCATCCCTTTAGAGATAACTACGGTGCTCCTTTCCCTGTTCCTAATACAGCCAAAGTTTTGGAAAACAGACTCAATGAATTAAGTCGAACAGCAGTTGAAAGTTCCCAGATTTGTTACGACTCTTCAAATACCTCGCTGCTGTGTTCACAGGAAACCTAGGGACATTGAACCAATAAGTACCAATATGACCAATATGTACCAAGGTCTTGGGACAGAAACACACTTCTGGGAACATCTCTGAAAAGCATCAAACCCATTACCACCAAGTGGATTCCAACTCACAGCAACCTGCTAGGGCAGAGCAGAGCTGCTCCACAGGGCTTCTGAGGCTGTCAATCATTACGTAGCAGACTCCCATAAGCATTCTTCCCAAAGGTGTCTGGTGAGTTCACACCACAGACTTTTTGGTTCCCAGTTCCAATGTTAACCCACTGCACCACCTGAGCTCCTTCCTGGACACACAATCCAAAACCACAGCCAAATATCAAGTCTGACACTTACTGATGCTCTACAAGGTTTCTGAGACTCTACATCTTGATTAGAGCAAACAGCCTCATCTTTCTCCACAAGGTTTGAACCACCAACCTCCTGGTTAGCTGCACAATGTTAATCTCACAGGGCCACTAGGGTTCCTTCGCAGACGATAAACCCAATCCCACTGCCATCGAGCAGATTCCAGCGTACAGTGATAGGGCTTCTGAGGCTGTACATCTTCATGGAAGCAAAACAACTTGGGTTTCTCCTGGGGAGCGGCTAGTAAGTTTGATCTGTCAGCCTTCTGGTTAGCAGCTCAAGAGGAACCATTGTGCCACCAAAACCAAAAACCAGACTCATTGTCATTGGGCTGAGGCCAACTCAGAGTGCCCTCTAGGGCACGAGAGAACTGCTCCTGTGAGTTTATGAGACTGTAATTCTTTATAGGAGTAGAAAGCCTTGTCTTTCTCCCTCAGAGCATCTGGTGGTTTTGAACTGCTGACCATGCAGTTAGCAGCCCAATGGTAACTACCATACCACCAGAGCTCCTATTGTGGCACTCATGGAACACAAACGGGGACATTTCAGCAGGTGGTTGGGCTAGCTCGCATTCCAAAACAACGTTAAGATGTGTGTGAGGAACAGAAGGATTTCTCTTAAGTGGTCTCCCCAAAATATATACCAGACTTAGCTGCTTGAGAGTGACTGTACAATAGGTGATCAGCAAAAGTAGGTCAAAGGTTATTCTCCTTAACATCAGCCATCTATAGTGGCTAGACTATTAGTCTGACTCACCCTAAATAAGACCCACTCCCTTCTGATAAGGATAATGGTGGTCTGTTCACTTGCAGGAGATACCAGAGAGGGCAAACCCGCCCAAGGATGACCAAGGTTAGTTAGTCATTATCAGCTGTCTAGATCAAGCAGACACCATTGTTATTCCGACAACAAATGTGGGCACACCCCTAGGTGATTCCCCTCCTATTGATTATGTTAATACCCCTCCTGGTGACTCAGGTTATTGTCCGCTATCAGGGAACTTGCATGCCTCCCAGAATAGTAATTGTCTGTTTTATTATATGAGACATTAGAGTGATCAAACTTGTTCTAGAATGAATTGTATTGCCCCTTTCTGTGATGTATGACTCTGTAATCAGATCCCCCCTAAAGTGGTGTGATGCGTGGTTAGCAAAAAATAATGAGGCTCCCTGGTTCTCAAGAGGGTGGCTGGAGAAGGTGACTAAGGAGGACGAAGCAGCGGCTTCTTCTCTGATGGCTAAGTCCCCTCCACGAAGACCATCAAGCCTAGCTGAGGTGAGCTATGCTACCATGAATTGCGTCTGACTCCATTACTTGACTCCATCCTTTAACTCTCATGCTCTCTATGACTTTACTATAATCTCTACTTATTATCGCTGTACAATTGCGCCTACCAAATCTGTGTTTTGTGGGGTTCCCTCTTTCCCCTTAACCCCACAGATGTGTATATCTTCTGAATCAGGAACTGCTTCCCAACATAATATAAAATCTCAAAGATTTTGCAGAAAGAAAAGCTGATCCAAGACCGTTCACAGTAGGTTAAAAACAAAAACAGAAATATCCCCAAGTGGCAGTTACTTAACTATAGTTGACTTAGTTTTAACTTAGTTAACTTCGTTGACTATACTGTTTCTCATTTGAACTTTATCAAAACCCTAAAAATAAAACACTATGCAAGTAACAAAAATGATTGCCGGAATAATACTGAATGTCATGGAACTGTGGGGAGGTATAAAAAGCAGGTTATAAAGGGCATAATTACAATTCAACTTCCAATATGGGATTAAAATGGCTTTTATTTTCTTGTTCCCTCTTGCTTACATATTCTATGAAAAAAAATAAAAAAAAAAAAAAATGAGAGGGGTGGGGGTTGTGTATAAAAATCAAAAGAGACACAACACCAAAAAAAACGCGGAGAGCTGACAACACACACAGCAAAATCTCCCCCCGCGAGATCCGCCACAGAGCGCCGCGCTGGCGCACACACAGACCAAAACCGTCACTTTCCTGTCTCGTGGCCAAGGGGGCAGGGAACTGATCCCGGCCTTTCATTCTTGGAAAAATGCACCGGCCCCCAGTGATGACTGATGGTTGAACAATGATCGGATACACGGGGACGCGACAGCAGGCACACAAACATGGGCGGCAAAGGCGGCGTTTGATACAAAATCCAAAGGGGAGCCGGATTGTTACTGGTCTAGCCTTGCAGGCACCATTTCTGCGTTCTTTCACATAAAACCTGTCCTTTCTGAGAAGTCTGTCCATACCCTTTCTTTTGCTTTTGTCTAAACCATGTACATTTCTTCCGATGCCATATTGGATTCTGTTCCCTTCATGACCTGGGGAGCACGCTTCCCACAAGTTGGTGTGCTTTCGCAGCTACACGCCAAGCAGACCGTGTCGCAAAAGACTTCAAAGTGCCACAAAGATGGAAAATGAAATGCCGGCCTTGACAAGATAGAAAAGAGGGGATAGAAAATGAGTGCCATCGCCACCCTTCCTCACAGCTCATTGGCTGCTGATTTTGCCCACGGCCGCTCGCTGGTCCCCCGTGGACAGAGACCTGACAAGTTCAGCCATAGGTAGTTCCAGGCAGGCCAGGAATCTTTGAATGCCATTATAACTCAGGGTAAGAACAATGCCAGATACTTGTCTTCCCAGGCTCCTAAAACATTCCACCGGTCCTACTGGGGCATCCTTCACCTGCCCCAGCAGGAAGCTAGCCAAGGGCTCATGATTAAATGCCTCTCGAATTGCAGGGACTATTTTATTTGTGTGGTTTCTATTCCAGCGGTTTCCTGCTAATTAATTAAAGACAGCCTCTAAATTTAATCTGGGAGCCAGGTTTTCGTACAAGGGAAATAACTTCCCAGAGGGTGGGGGAAAAAAGAGGAGCTGATACCAAGGGCTCAAATAGAAAGAACATGTTTTGAGAATGATGATGGCAACATATGTACAAATGGACACGATGGATGTATGTATTGTTATACAACCTGTAGGAGGCCCCAAGAAAAATTATTTATATGTGTATAAATAATAATATATAAACATATGATATGTAATAAATATATTTTATTTAAATAAACAATATATTAAATATATAAATATAAATTATATCACTAAAATCAATATTGGTTATTAAATA
This sequence comes from Echinops telfairi, assembly GCF_000313985.2. NCBI lineage: Eukaryota > Metazoa > Chordata > Mammalia > Afrosoricida > Tenrecidae > Echinops > Echinops telfairi. Next base: position 2,959,115 of record NW_022103904.1, read on the forward strand.
AATGATATAATATACATTTATATACAGTGAATATATATAAAATAATAATAATATGTATATAAATA
>NW_022103904.1:2959279-2960078 GCF_000313985.2 Echinops telfairi
GTAACTCCAAGAATAGCGTGACTTTGAACTTGTGCAAAATGGTGAGGGAGAGACACTATTCCTGCATTGACACGTGTGATGGAAAATGCACGGCAGACCCCGCCTGAACACTAGGCTTGTTTTCCGTTTCTTCACCTGCACAGAGATCGGACAGCTCACTGATGAGAAATAGGGAAACTGTTCATGAGCACGACACCCAGCTTCAAAAAAAAAAAGGAAAAAGGCAATCTCTGCTTTGGTTCATACGAAATACATTCAGTTTTGAAAGTTTCTGACGTAAGGACATCAGCAGCATTGAGACAGAATCTAGACTGTAGAAGCGCACTTCTTAATGCTAGTCTCAGGATAAGTATTTCCTTCACTTTTGTTTGTTTTGTTTTGTTGTTTTTAAGAGAGTGGGTAGTTCTATGGGCCAAGAAGGAGTTCTGGGGACATAGGATTAGGAATTGGGCTGGTCACCAGTTCAAGCACCTGAGTCATTCTCTAGAAGAAGGGAGAGGCTTTCTGACCCTGTGAAGATCTACAGCCTCAGGAATCCCATACAGAAGTCCTGGTGATACAGTGGGTTACCCATTGGGCTGTTAACCACAGGTCAGAAGGTCAAAGCAAACAGCCGATCCTTGGGAGAAAGATGAGGCTTTCTACTCCCTTTAGAGTTACAGCCTCCAAAACCCACAGGGACAGTCCTACCCTGTCCTACAAGATCAGTATGAGTCAGAATCCAAGTGAATGTTTTTTGTTTTTTTTCAAGTGAATGTTTTTTTGGATGAGTCAAAATAGACATCCCAGTGGTGTGAGT
>NW_022103904.1:2961296-2987594 GCF_000313985.2 Echinops telfairi
TTGGCAGAGGCAATGGTGGTCAACTGTTTGCCTTCTCTCTGGAAGACCAAATGCACCTCATGTTGATTCACCACTCTTTCTCAGCAGAGGCTTGTGTGTTGCTGTGATGATAGACAAGTGTCAGTGCAGTGTTCAGACTAAGAGGGATGCAGAAGAAAGACCTGGTGATCTGAAAGCCATTAAAGAAGACCCATCATGGGGAGGATGCAAGACGGGGCAGCAACCTGTGCCCTTGTGCGTGTGGCCACCATCAATCAACTGGCCATCATGGTCACCACGGCGGCTCACAACCATCATGTGTGGCAAGTACATGAAGTAATTCCAAGTAAGCAGTGAAAGAAGTGTTCATCGTTACACACCCATGTCCCTCCACAGCTGACTAGGAACAAGAAAAGAGGGGCCTGACTGACTCCATATTAAATTTCAGTCTACAGCTTCGTCACAGACAGGCCCTCCCCTTCCTGTTTCCTTTGCTGCACCCCTTGCACCCCTACACTCATTTTTATTCAGATTCCTCTTATAACAACCACTTTAGATTCTGATGCTCAGTCTCCACTTCTTCCCCTCCCACCCACCTCCATTCCCCACCTGGCCTGGGCGTTTGAGTCACCATAGACCCATAGTTGAGCCCTCCTCCAAATTTATGTTTTCCAAAAACTGGAAGGCAACGTTTTAGTTCTCATTAAGGGGGGAAAAAAAACAAACAAACAATCCCAACAACTGTTGAAGAAGCCCCGGTGGTCTCATGGGTTATACATTGGGCTGCTAATCACAAGGCCAACAGTTCAAAACCACTAGCTGCTCAATGAGAGAAAGAGGAGGCTTTCTACTCCTGTAAAGGGCTATTGTGGCAGAAATCCACAGGGGCATCTACTCTGCCTGTCGAGTCACTGTGAGTTGGAATTGACCTAGTGCCAATGAGTTTGGTTTGGAGTTTTCATCAATGAGATTGACCCTTTCCAGAGTATCCAACCCTACACCCCAGTCTCCCTGAATTACATTGTTTCTGTGTTGTTTTTTGCTTACTTACTACTAGAGATTTCCCGTCTGTCTAGGAAGCAAGGTAGGCCCCAAAGAGTACCGAACATTCCTTGTATGGCAAATATCCCTGCAGTTATAAAACCTTCTCTCTTTGAATGAGAAAACAAGAATCTTTAACGAGTGCCAGTAGCAGAGGCCAATGCCAAGTGTAGGAGGAGGTAGGAAGGAAGGAAGGAAGGGAGTGGGCTGAGAGAGGTCTCCAACATGTATAGTCATCCGTTCATTCTTTGTTATCTCCGGGTCCTGGAGAGAGACTTAAATCACCCACACTTAAACCCTGATTCCCAATGACTACTCTTTTCTAACAAATACTCAACTTAAACAGCGATTGTTTTAGCATATTGACACACAGGTATGCATTACTTAATGCCCATTTGGACAATTTCCATTATATATATGTGTGTCTAGAGGAGCCCTGGTATTGTAGCAGTTACTCATTGGACTGTGATTCTCGGGGCCCACAGTTCTAAACCAGCAGCAGCTCCTCAGGAGAACGACAGGGCTTTCTATCCCATAAACAGTTACAGTATCGGAAATTAAAAGGGGAAGTTCTACCCTGTCCTACAGAGTCACTAGGAGTCACCATCGACTTGATGGCAGTGAGTTTATTTCTTTATTTTTTTATGTTTCTACAAGGTTATTTCCCATAAGGTTATTATTTTTTTCCTTTCTTTTAAAGGAAAGGCATCTCTCTTTATATTTATATTGCCCTAATGTTTTTAAGACCTCAGATGCATGCACTTGCAGCACGGGCTCATGGGTGGGCTACAGGCAGCTGAGGCAGAGGATACAGTTCTGGGCTCAGGCTCTTAGGCAGTAGTGTGGGTTTTAGGGCCCAGACTGCTACAGCTACTCAGGGGGTGGGACAGTGGACAGAGCTGGACAAGCTCGGTTCTCCCTCACTCAGCACTGGTGCCACCTCTCAGTCTCTGCACATTTCTTCAAGGTGCGCCAACAGCAGTGATGCTAATGAGGACAACTACGAGGGCTCCGGTCAGTTTTTAATACGGTGTTCACACAGGTCCAAAGCACATAGTGTCCTGTTTCACAGAACACAGCATGGTACGAAGCCATGCTTAGATGTATAAGCCGCAGATTCAGCAAGTGAAAACTAGCGAATGAATACCACTAACTTACACCCTGGGCCTGCGGTGCTGCAGATGCAGCGTTCTCACCTTCCGTGTGGGAAACGGGGCCTGATTGCAGCCCACGCTCTTTATTCCCAGTCACCGCCCCTCCGTCAGCGGATGCTGTGGGTTGCCAGGGTGCTGAACAGGTTTCAGTAGAGTTTCTAGCGTAAGGCCATCTCGGAAAGAGGGCCGGGTGTGCAAAGTTTGGAAACTCACCCACCGACATCCCTAGGGGTCCCTAGGGTCCAATCCAGTGGTGGGATTCAGCTGTGTTGCCCTGGGGTAGCAGAGTGGATACCTAACTTTTTTGGGGGTGAGTTCAGCAAACTGATTTTTAAAATGGCACTTTTATCAAGGGTTCCCTCTCAGGTCAACAGCTGGGCGGTTGCCCAATGTGGAAATCGTTAATTTACATTCCTTATTCTTTTTTTTTTTTTACATTAATCTGTGCAACAGCGGTGTTCTCATACAATGTTGAAATCATAAACCACCTTTTAACATATTGTGTGTTATTTTTCAATCTTCTTAAAATGGTCATTGTAGCAGGGAAAAGACTGTTAAATTATTGAATCCCACCACTGGTCCAGTTCCATTGTTCATGAGGTCACCATGAGTCTATTAGTGCCTGTATAACACTAATAGTGCTCACAGTCTATTAGTCTCTGTATAACACTAGCCGTTAGGGAGGGAGAGGTTCATGTGAACCCTGCCCTGGCATTCAGCAGCGTGGGAAGTTCTTGCTCCACACACTTCAAAGCTAGATACAGCTAGTGCCTGACACCTCCAATCTACACCAGGAGCACCCCAGCCCTTGAAGAGTAGGGCAGCTCCCCAGGGAGCAAGGTTCATCTCTTTCTGTCCAAAATCAAACTAAAACACCTCTTTCACACGCCACTTCCATGGCCATGGCGAAGCCCGGTAAGAATTCCTTGAGCCATCCTCTAGGCTCCTAAACTTCAGGAGTTTTAGAATTGGCTCCTAAGCCCGATTTAATTCCGATGTCTAATTGTTGCTAGTTGCCATTGAGTCAGTTTCAACTCAGGGAGGCCTGTGTGCAACAGGACGAAAGGAAAATCACCCCATTCTGTGTCATCTCCATGACTGGGGACTTGCTTAAGCCTTTTGTTGTAACTGCTTCATAAACTGAATTCCTACCAACTTAGGGGGCGCATAGTCTTATGCTCTATTCGAGGTAAGAGTGCTAGTGGTGTCGTGGGTTTACTGTTGGGCTGCTAATCCAAAGGTTAGCAGTTCTAACCCACCAGCCACTCCACCAGAGAAAGATCAGAAAGCCTATTTCTGTGAAGATATACAGCCTTGGACTCCCTATGGAGCAGTGCTACTCTGTCCTGCAGGGGAGCTATGTGTCAGAATTGACTAGATGGCAATATTTTGTTTGTTGTGTTTCATTGACAATATTTTGTTTGGATCCATAACGTTTCCAATGGCTAATTCCCAGAAGTAGATGGTCAGGCTTTCTTCCTATTCTGTCTTAGGCGAGAACTGGGTTGGGGAACATTGGAAACACGGGCTGTATGAGGCCCATGAAATCATAGCAGCTACCACCACACGCTCACTGAAGAGACGCGGTTCTAGACATCACACTAAGGGTGAGTTAAGTACATCTGTGACCACATACAACACGCTAAGTTTTAAGATGATACTTTGGTTTGGCCCTCGAATGATGTAACAAATATCCAATCAGTACTTGGCAGGAAAAAGGGTCTCTCCCTTGGTCTAGAATCTCTACCAAAAACTATCTATCATGGTAACCCTGCTGGTGTCTGAAATACCAGTGGAACAACTTCTAGCATTAGAGCTACTTATAGACCACAACAGCCTGCCAAACTGACCAACCAGCCCCCAGGGGGCCTTGTCTTTCCTTGGACCCCACTGCCCCATGGGCCAGTTCTTCTGTTCCAGGCCATGCATTCTCTCCTCAATCCAGACAGTTAAACGTCTGATTTTCAAACACTTTCACAGAGTAAACTTACACTGCATTTCTATCATAGTCTCCAAAAGTTCTGGATGACACACATCCTATCTTTTCTTCTTTTTCTTTTTAAAATCATTTTATTGGGGGCTCGTACAACTCTTATCACAATCCCTACATACATCCATTGTGTCAAGCACATTTGTACATTTGTTGTCATTATCATTCTCAAAACATTTGCGTTCTACTTCACAAATCCTATCTTTTTGCATTTTCCCACTTTCCAGACTTTTGCACATCAGAGATACAATAAAAAAATGGGTTTAGTTTTTAAAAATTAAGGATATATACTTAATCATTGAAATGTTCATTAAAAAATTACATCAAGAGCTCCTAATAAAATGATTAAAATAATAATAATAAATAAAATAATCTTTTAATTACTTCAGGGGAAATCATTTTAATCTAGTCTAGTACTTTGAGACATACATTGGGTATCCCAATGTCTTTTTTTCAGTAAGTCAGGGAAGAAACATTCCCTGGGAAGAAAATTTTCTTGAGAATAAGCAAGGGAAATGAGAGGGGAAATGTGGTAGAACTACAATCTCAGCATTGGGAAGGCTCTTATAAATTATAATCTAATGTTTTCTTTACTCATAAATCAGAACAATTGGGTATATTGTGAATATTTCTCAATATTGAAATACTGGGAGGTGGGTGGCAGCAGGGGGGTGAGGTGTAGAGTTACTTAAATTTTACACTCATCACCCAGGGAGTGTCTTAGAAACCAGTTTGTCTGGACCCGAGCAGGCTTACCAGTCTCTCGAACTAGAGACTGGAAGTGTAAGGAAGGTAGCCAATCTCTACAGAGCTGGTCCGAATAGGACCGATTCAGGAGTCTGGATGAAGTCACTTACTCAGTTCCACTTTCAACCATCTGGGTGAGGAGAGAGATGCCATCTAGATTGATAAACTCCTGGGCGAACGTCACGTCCCGGGAGAGGCTGGCCAGGTCTTTCAGGGCTTCCAGCTTGGCATCCATGCTCGAGGACTGGATCCGTTCATGCAGCTGCTGGGCATTTTGAGCCTCAGGGGACAAAGACAAAGGGAAGAGTGTTCACACTGGGAACCACACGGACAGCAAAATGGAAGTTCCATTGGGAAACAGTGACACACACACACACACACACACACCCCAATGTACAAAGACCACAGAAATCCAGGCAGGTGGGCACCACCTTGGCAGGTTTCCCAAGCACACCGACTTTACCTTCAGCACAAAGAACACCGGCTGTGTTCTAGGAACAGGCCCTCGTAATCGGATCTCAGGAGAAAGGCCAGGCCGTCTACTCCTGTAAAGGGCTGCGGTTCTGACAACCCCCAGAGGCAGCTCTACTCTGCTCCGCGGGGTCACCAGGAGCTGGCATCGACCTAATGGCCATAAGCTGTTGATTTCTCTGTTTGTTTACGATACAACCCTCTCCAGGAAAAGCAAGAGCAAATAAACAGTCAAGACCCCCAGACTGAACAGAGTGTGGTGGAAAAAATAATTCATATATAAAGCAGCTGCCATCACGTCAACTCTTTGCGACGCTGTGCCTGTGTCACAGGAGAACCGCGCCCCACCAAGCTCTCATGGCTGTGGCCTCTCAGAAGCCGATTGTCGGGCTTTCTGCCAAGGTGCCTATGGGGAAGGGCGGAAGGGCAACCTTTTGGTTCGTAGTGAGGCGCTTCATCATTTGCATCACCCACGAATGGCCAGTGTGGCAGACGGGATGTGTACCCTTTAAGTGAAATGATTGTCTGAATGTGACAAAAAGCTATTTGCTCAGTGAAGCAATGCATTTGTACAGCACGCTTACCTGCTCAGCCCATACTCAGTAATAACTGCCTACCCACAGCCCTCTGAAGCTTTACTGACACCCGAATAATCTTTCAGTGTTCTGAAAACCTCACACCGGGGCCTCCTAGTGTTTGCACAGCTCAATTTCCTACAAGAGACTGTTCACATGCTTTGGTTTGAGCAAAAATGTGAAGCAAAAGAAGCCAGGCACCTAATTAAGCGAGAACCCAAAGACTGTAGTTGTGAGGCGCCATCAAATCATTCCTGACTCATAGTGACCCCTGTGTACCATTGAACAAAACACTGCCCAGCCCTGGGCCATCCTCCCAATTGTTCCTTTGTTGGAGCCCACTGTTGCGGCCACTGGGTCAATCCATCTTGTTGAAGGCCTTCCTCTTTCCTGCTGCCCCTCCACTTTATAAAGCATGATGTCCTTCTCCAGGGACTGGTCTTTCCTGAGAACATGCCCAAAGTACTTGAGATTAAGCATCACCAGTCTTGCCACTAAGGCGCACCCTGGCTGCATTTTTCTCAAGACAGAGAAGTTTACTCATTTGGCAGTCCACAGCGCTCTCCATATTCTTCGCCAGAACCGTAATTTATTGCGTCAATTCTTCCTTGGTCTTTCTTAGTAAATGTCCATTTTTTCCATGCATGTGACACATGAATCCCATGGCTTGGGTCAGGCCCACCTTAGTCCTCAAAGCAGCGTCCTTGCTCTTCAATACTCTAAAGAGGTCTGTGCAGCGGATTTACCCAACGCAATGCTTCATTTGATCTCTTGACTGTTGCTTCCGTGAGCTCTGACTGCGGCTTTAAGCAGGACGACATCCTGGGCAAGTTCCTTCTGAAGACATCTGGGCTTGGTGTGGGTACACGGCACAGACAGAAATGAATCATAATGTGTTGAAGGAGTCGGACCACTCAGATTTTCATTTGAGACAGATGGTGAGGGCAAAGGTCCTCTTTTCCACTTGGATTCTTGTTTAACAGCGGCTGCAATGACTACTCCATGCAAAACCGCAAGGGCGGAACTACTCCAGCATACCCATGTTCTCCGTCTCATGCACTTGCTCTGACTTTGAAAATGTGTGATATTTCAGACAAATGAGGGGAGAGGAGGGCATCTATGTCTCTCTCCTGAACAGAAACAAGGGAACGGCTTAGCCCAAAGCCCAAGCCACCAAGTTGACTCTGATTCACAGCTACTCTAGATAGGGTTTCTGAAGCCTTATTTTTCTCAAGTAGCTGGTGGGTTTGAACCATCAACCCTGCTGTTAGTAGTATGAGGCCTAACCAAGAACAACCATCAGGGCTCCTTTGAGAACTGTATGACTCATCAAATTTGAAGAGGCCCATCTGTCTTAACAGCGTTAAAATCACAGAATGGAAGCAGCGAATCCACCAGATATTGAAAGTAAGCGACTCCACTTGAGGAGTCCCATGGTCAGGCCACAGTTCCTTCCTTTTCTTCTTTTTTTTTTCTCCCTCCTCCCTTCTCACTTAGACCTTACACTGCCCCTGGGAGAAGGGTGCTTAAAATGGGAAATTGGTCAACCCTTCAGGAACTAGGAAAGGGCTAGAACCCATGGCTCATGAGTTGGCCAAAGGTCTACCGTTTAATTGGAGTCCAGAAATGCAAATAAATGGTTAATATGAGTGGCCGCTATTTGAAAGGTTAGAGTCTCATGCTCATCCAGGTACTTCAGAAGTAAGGCTTGGCCACTTACTTAAAACAAACAAAAAACAGGCCCTAAAAGCCTGAGAAAGCCCAGTCGTCCTCCTCCGACATGCGTGGGGTCACCAGGAGTGAGAAGAAACTACAAGGCCATTTTAACTACCATTTAGATAAAACCCAAAGGGGACACTGTGGACAGGAAAACAGAAAGGGGGAGGAGAAGGAAGAGGAGGCGAACTAGAAGCCCCTCCACCTCCAACTGGTCCACAGATTCCCACAGGAACAAATCTCTCCCAAACGGAATGTCTGTTCTTTTGAAAGGGAAGAGGGGTGAAATGCCAAATGAGAATCATCCAGTTTGTAAAATCATTCCAAGATACACTACCCGCCAATAGCTTCATATGGATACACGGAGTGATTTAACCCAAGTCAATCAATCACGTTGGATTCCCTGAAGAAAATAAACAAAACACTTTTCCCCAAATAGAAGACTTGCATTTATTAAACTGATCATCATACTAAAGAAATCTCAAAGATTATTTCATGGTCCTTATCAATGCTAATTATCAGTTTTCGGTGATGTCAGTTCTCTTAACAGCAGCAGCTCTTGGTTACCCAGCCCATTTCCTGAGCCAGACCCCATTCTACACACCCTTCGTGAAGTACTTCATTTCATTTTCACGATCATCTTATCAGATAACTCCCTGCCACGGAGTTGATCCCAGCTCATATCAGCCCTGTAGGGCAGAGGAGAACTGTACCTTAGGGTTTCGAAAGCTGTAAATCTTGGTGGAAGCAGAATACGTCATCTTTCTCCCCTGGATCTAGCAGGATCTTGCAGTTAGCAACCCAACTCCTAGCTCCTCATCTCATCAGTTAGGTATTTTTATCTTCTTTTTACAAAGGAAACACGTATTCAAACCTGGATCATTTAAGAAACTTCAAAATGTCATCCAACTTCTCCATTGGGGTGCTAAGATCCAACTTGTACTGTTGGACTCTGGCCAGCAGGCTCGAAAGCAGTTTCTAAATCTCAAATACTGGCGTGAATCAGAATCACAAGAACACGTCACTCCCCTCTCCCCAGAGCCGCCACCCTTTAGGACGGTGCAGGGCCAGGCAGTGTTTCATACTGTGGTACACAGTATGCCTACGACCCTGAAGGGGCTCGATGGCTCCTAACAACAGGCTTGGGGTGGTGAACGTGCACAGTTGCTAACCCACAGGTTGCTGGTTCCAGTCCCCCAAAGGTGCCTGGAAAGAAAGACCTGGCAATCGAATTAAGAAACAAAACAAAACAAAAGCAGCCATTGACGAACATAAGGAGCACAGATAGGGTGACATGAATAGGGTTAGCTCAACAGCAGCAAGTACTAGTGTGTGAAGGTCTGAGGCTGGACCTCTGTCCTTGTAGATTGATTCTGCCAATGGCACTGGAAGAACCACTGCCCTAACCTGCTAAGGAGCCTGCATCTTTCTGAGGGGATGGGATGTGCGGTCACACTCAGCCAGTCACAGTTGCCTCTGCTGTCTTCCAATCACTGCCTCATCTACCCCAACTAGGACACAATAAGCCTCTCCTCCGTTCCCTGGGCCAAACACACACCGGCCTGCCCTTAGAGAGTGTCCTCCTCAGGAGGAAACTTTGCTAAGAACATCCAAAAACAGAAGTCAATCGTTGAAAGGGTAGGTATAGGGGATGTAGTACACATCTTATCTACTGTTGTGTTTGTGGTTTTAACAAATCTAAAGTAAAGAAGTAGACAAACCCATTGTACAATAAGGACAAGTGAAGACAGACAATAGCCAGTCAAAAAGGACAACTGTCCAATGGAAAGGAGTGAGGTCAAGCAGTGTCTGCTCTGGGTGAACTGGGTTTCCCTAAAGTAGGTGGAGGTGACCCTATTTGGAGTTTGTTGCTGTTATTTTAATAATGCCATGACAGTGCAGGGTGTCCTATACTTAATCTCCAGAGTTACAAAGAAGACCAGAATCATCAAAGATAGCCCACATGCAGACAGACAGGAAAAAAACGTCGGCATGTGAAGATTATCTACAAGGCGAGAAATACCAAGGACTCCGTGAATGCCCAGCAACACAACCTTGATGTAGACCACATATTCCCAAACTTTATTGGACCTACCAACTTTTCAGGGGAAAAAATAATAATTATACGCAGAGACACACACATATATGTGTTGTATTACTCAGCACCCCCTAGCGTTGAAAACCTTTGGTACTACAGCCTATTATCCAGGGGAAAGGGTGGATGTCTGCTTTTGCAGACCCTATGGATCTTTTCAGGGCTCTCTAGGGTATCGCTCTCTTTGGGAAAGACTCCGAGTCCCTGCAACTGTGAGAAAAGAAATCTCGGTTCTTCAAAGCCATCTATTTGTGGCATTCCTGGGAGGCCCTCACAATGAAACGAAATCCTAAGTCTACTACTGAGTTGATACTTTATCAATTGAATACACTTTACCTAGACAAGGAGACCTGGTGACCTAGTGGATAACACATTGGGCTGCTAACCACGGGGTCAGCAGTTCAAAACCAGCAACTTCTCCACAGGAGAATTGTGAGACTGTTTACTCCCATAAAGATATACAGTCACTGAAAACCACAGGGGGCAGTTCTACTCTGTCCTGTAGGATCGCAATGTGTCAGAACTTACTTGGTAGCAGTGAGTTTGGTTTTTGAGTTTCCAAGACAGTCACAAATCAGCATAGGAAAGCAATGCCCTGACCGGGTCCCAGGCGCAGACTGAGCTGAAATAAACCAGGGGTCCTCCAAATTGCGTCAAACGGCAGTACTCATCGTTCATACAGGCGACTGCATGAAAAATTCCTAGGGAACCATTCTCACCTCTCCTGCACGCATCCCAAGATCTGAAAACGTGTATCTTCTGTTCACAGAGCCGTTTTACCCTTCAAGGAAGATGGTGTACATCCCATTGGTATCCTCCTCTGAACAGTCAACTCACCATAAAAGGGTAGCCTTCCCACGGGGGCTGCCTTTAGGTCCATTTTCATGCTCTTCTCACAGCGGCAGTGATGAGCGCTGTGAGCAATGGGTGGACGGTGGGGGAAAGCTCTCGGCACTGGAACTGACACCATGGGGTGCTTACAGCTCTCTCACAGGTCTGTCACTCAGGGCCCTTAATGAACTTCACTTAACCTCACTTGGCCTCATTTTCCTCACTGAAAAACTGAAGCGCTGTGACCCATCATGGTGGATTCTCTCACGGCACAGTCAGCGTACCATAATGTGGAGTCTGGGTTGACTAGAGAAGCAAATTCATAGACACGCATATGTGAATAAAAAAGAGCTTTATAGAGAGAGTAATTGTACATTAAGAAAACATCCCAGGCCAGTCCAGATCAAGTTCATAAGTCCATATGTCCAATCCCAGTCTGTAAATTCCTCCACAGACTCACGCACCACATGCAATGACGCAAGTGTAGGAAGATCACAGGCCAGTGGGTGGAAAGTCTTGTGGATCCAGTGGTGGAGGAAGCACCTTTTTGCTGACCAGAAACAGATGCCCCATAGATGGGACCTCCAAGCAAAATACTTTGTATATCTGACAGGTGGGGCATTTTTCATGCATTATTGTTCCAGTAGGAGCCAGAACAAGTAGAGCTATGTAGTTTTTTTGTTTTGCTCCCTGTACTAATTTCTAAATACTGTGGAGGTAAAATTTTTATTAAAAGAATAATGTGAGGATAAAACTTTTATTATAAAATATATGCATACATTTTAAAGCAAAAGGTTTTTTGGTTTTTGGGGGTTTTTTTTCACAGAAATGACTAACTGTAGAAGCTTTTTCTACATAGGATTTTACTTGGCTGATAGTCAAATGAGTTTCTACAGTCATCGAATTTCCAAGCTGTATTAGTCTGGGTACTTTAGAGAAACAAATCCACAGAAATTCATGTATAAGAGTTTTAAATAAAGGTTAAGTGCACATCAAGAACACATCTCAACCCAGTACTGCCCAAGCCCACAAGTCCAACATTAACCTATATGTCTGACACCAATCCACAAAGTCCTCCTTCATCTCACAAAACACACGCTATGATGCCAGCTGAAGGAGTAAAGCTGAGTCAGTGAACGTGTAAGCAGCTCAGCACTGGCAGGGGTCTCCACACGGCTGCTCCAGCACCCAGGGCTGCATCTGGGTAGGTCCATGTGGCTTCTCCTCAGGGATGTCTTGCAGGAAGTTAGCCTTGCCAGCTAAACCAGGGAATTGGCTAAGGCAACTGCACCCTGGTCCGACCATCAGAAAACAAGAGACCCGAGAACTAGAAAGGCAAGGCTCACCAAGCCATTTATCCTTCTTTCCTTCAATTAACCCCACATGTGTTTATCGGCCAAGTTGGCACAATAAACTAACTACCTCACAAGTTATGCCTCATTCACAATGAAAGGCAAAAATCCTCATTCAATAATTCAACAAATACTCCTGAAAAGTTTGAGGCCAATGCCACTCTAGGTTTTGGGAAGACAGCCACAAAGGCATTCCACAAAATATTAACAGTTTAGGAATTAAATACTGGTAAGTCCTACAGCCCTGGTAGCATAGTGGGCGACTATTGAACTGCTAACCACAAGGTCAGCAGTTTGAAGTCACCAGCTGCGCCACAGGACAAAAATGAGGTTGGCTACTCTTGTGAAGAGTTTCAGCCTCAGAAACCCCCAGAGGCCGTTCTATGCTATCCTGTAAAGCTGTATGAGTTGACTGACTTGTTGCAGTGAGTTTAAGTTTATTGAGGCAGCAAAACATGAAATGGGGTTGCAGATAGAGAGTGGTTACTGATTTGTTTGCACTGGGGAGACAAGCCCTCTAAGGAAGTACTATTCATGTAGCAATCTGATGGGAAAGAAGGATCCTGGAATCCAAAGGGTGGATAATATTCTGAGCAGCAGAAAGGGTTATTGTGAAGGCTTTTCACGGAGAACCAGCCTGGCATAGAGGGGATCTGGGGAAAGGATCTGAGCAAGGAAGAAAGTGGAGAAAGTCAAGAATAGGAGGGCAGGCGGGGACCATGGGACTGGGATGGCCAACTCTCAGGGCTGGAGGCTCCAGGGTGTTTCATATGTCTCTCTGGAAGGAAGCAGGTAAGTATCTCAGACACAGGGGTGTTCATGAAACAAACATGCCGAATCAGTGCCACCACACTGATTCCAATGCGAAGCTCCCCGCCACCAGGTTTCTGCAACTGCCCATCTTTCCTGGAGCAGACAGACTCATCTTTGCCCAACTTTGCAGTTAACCTTGCACGCCAACACTTCTTCCACTGTGCCACAAGGGTGCCTTGTGTGGCCAAGAGCATTTTTGCTTATATTTAGGAACTGGAATCAGCTAGAAGGTCCAATGACAAGGCAGTGGGTAAATCAGTCATGGTCATCACCACAGGATAAAATACTGTAGGAAATTACAAATCAGGCTTCTGGCAAATGTAAGATAGAGTGGGCATATAACTTTAATGAAATATTTAAAGCAGCAGCCAGAATAAAAATATATATTATTGCTTGTGGGAGCAAGGATATGCGTATGTAGAGACGTGTGTGTGTGTGTGTGTGTGTGTGTGTGTGTGTGTGTGTAGTGTCTGTGTCCCCACAAGAATGTAAACCCAAGGACCAGAGAAAAACTGTTGTCAGCATTGTATCTGCAGCCCCTAGAACAGTACCTGGCATTTATCTGGAGTTTCAAGAAAATTTCAGTAAATGATTATAATCAGAGGAGGATACGGCATGCATATATTCCGTTGTACTTATATAAATATTATCCAAGTCTAAGTAAATCTGTTATTATTTGGGAATTAGAATGTTCCCCATACTTTCCTTTGGAGCAACCTACATTTTTCAAGTTTTTCAAAAACGATTCTGCCATATTTTATATTCAGAAGAAACAATCAACATTATTAAAAATTAACTAGCCTTAGTTCTGCTGTGTTTTTTGTTTGTTTTCCCCATGCAGTTATCACAAATAAAAAGACTGGAGTCATGCAGGTTGTTGCATCAGACAGTAAATTAAGTTTTCTGGCATTATCATTAAAAAAAAACAACCACAAAGCAACATTCACCTTGAGCCAGCTCAAATGACTGCTGTCTTGGATTGAGCAAGCATCGGGGGCCAGCCAAGCTTTGCTTCAGAAAGCCATGCTTTGGCAACAGCCCAGGATGGGTTAGCAGGGGCCACGGGAAAAGGTGGTGGCAGTATAAAAACCCATTGTCACCTAGCGGATTCTGACTCATGGCAACTACTCCCTGTGAAACAGAGCAGAAGGCTTCACTGGGTCCCCATGGATTGTCTTGATGGAACTGTGTGTGATAGCCTTTTGCCACTGAGACCCTGCTGAGTTCAAATGCCAATCTTGAGATTAGTAGCTGAGTGCAAACCATTTGTGCATCAAGGGACCATACTGGTAGTATACTGTGGTAGTCACCTAATCTGCTATCAATTTAAGGATTAAGAGTGTAGAGGTGGAGTCTAAGCTGTCAATATGGAGATAGCCAATGAGGCCTCTGTGTGGGCATGGCCTTCTCCTGAGAATTCTGGGAAAGCTGGTACTTCCTCCTTGGAGGTGGAAGACACCTCTCTCTCTCTCTCTCTCTCTCTCTCTCTCTCTCTCTCGCTCTCTCGCTCTCTCGCTCTCTCGCTCTCTCGCTCTCTGTGACTCCCTGGGAAACATTGCAGAAGACAAGCCAGATGGACGCAGCCTGACCTCAGAAGCCGGAGAAGCCACAGAGAGACCCCGGCCAGCACTGAGATGCTTACAACACCACGGGACCCGAAGACTTTCTACCCACTGGCTTGTGATCGTCATGCATTTGGTTTCATTGCATGTGTTTTGTGAGTCTGAAGAGGACTTTATAGATTGCTATTGGACATATGAGCTTATATTAGACTTATGGCCTTGGACCTGACTGGGTTGGGATGTTTTCTCATTGTTCCATTCCTCTTGCATATAAACCTCTCCCTTATATACATATGCGTGTTTATGACTTTAGTTCTCTAGTCTACCCAGACTCACACATATACCAAACTTGATTTTGCCACACAGTGACCTGATAAGACAGCCCAGGTCTGCCCCTGTGGATATCTGACGCTGTAAATCCTTACGGGAGTAGAAAGCGTCATCTTCCTCCCATGGAACGCCAGGTGGTTTTGAACGACTGACCTTGGGATTAGCCACCCAACATGCAACCCACTGCACCATGAAGGCTCCTCACTGCTAGGTTAGCTGTCAAGTATTTAGCATCTCTGTTCTGGAGGTCACTAGCTAATACTACCCCAAACAAACTTCCATTATGGTTCCAGGTCTATGATGCTAAATTAAAAAGAGTATAAAAAATCCTTAGGTTCAAAAGCTCCATGGATATTTTCAAATACTTTCTAAGTAGGTTTGCCATGTGCTTCCAAAATTACCCCTTCCTGGCTTTCCTTCTGTCCTTAAACCTCCGCTATCCCCTGCTTCCCCTCCCCTGACAATCTAATCTCATGTTTAATAAGTAAATCAAAGAAATCAGCCAATTGTTCCTTCATCTAATCCCAAAAGCACCAGTTTGCCTCCAGCATCTCTCCCCACACACTCTGCTTTCTTCCTGATAGCACCGATCAAGTGTCCCATTTCTAAGGAACACCAATCCATGCCCTTCAACTCTGAACACCTGCCCAACACGCCTTCTCAAGAATTCCACTTCAGAAATATCCACTCATCTTCTGCATCACTGAGTTGTTACTCCCCTCGATCACTGTTAGTAGCGAGTAACCTTCAGTAGCTCATATCTTTAAAAATAAATAACAAAATGTGTGTCTATCTACTGACGTAATCCCCCTCCTCCAGCTGCTACATCATTTCACTACTCCCGATCTCAACAAACATCCTGGCAATTGTGAGGGCGGTGCCAGACCTCATGGGGTGTCTTTCTGTTACACCCAGCGTCATGCTGAGTTGGAACCTATGCAAGGGCATCTCAGAAATAACCACTTGAATCAAGTTGATGCCGACTCATAGTGACCCTTGAAGAACAGGATGGGACTGGCCCCGTGAGGTTCTGGGACTGTGCACTCTTCACTGCAGTAGGAAGCCTCACCTCTCTCCTGAAAAGCGGCTGATGGTTTTGAACTGCTGACCTTGGTGTTAGCAACCCATCACATCACCATGAGGGTAAAGACACCGAACAATTGCATTGACACCGAACAATTGCATTGACACCGAACAATTGCATTGGAGTGAACAATTGCATTGACACCGAACAATTGCATTGGAGTTTCCATTCTGTTTGCAAAACGCTATGGATGTCAGTGACAGACCAAAATCCATTTGCAAGGTCGCAGACAGATTAAGCCTCCACTGAATTCCTCCTGATCATTAACCAAGAAGGCAAATCATCTTGCCCCCAGGCAGAGTGCCTGGGAAGATAGATGACTCCTCCCCTCTCCGGGAGGGGCAGTCTCTCTCTTAGGGGTTTGCCTGGGTGTGTGCTTGATGGTAGTCACCATGCTGGGAAGTATACAGGGGGCCAAACAGCCAAGAGTCATGCCCCATCTGTCTCACCCTGGCCACCTTAGTCAGAGGGCTCTGAGCCAGTCTTGTAAGCCCTTCTTTCTAACATAATGCAGATGTCCCAGTTGAGGGCTTGTTCCTACTCCGGTTGTCCCACCTATCTGTGACGCACTGATCTGCCACCAGTAGTGGGTTTGTGATCATGTCCTTTGTGTTTCATTCCTTATTTAAACAGCTGTGTGGCTAGGACCCCTTAGACATCATTTGACTTCATGCTGATGAACTCCCGCATGTGGATGCTGTACCTGCTGTGTCTCTGTGTTGTAGCTGTCTCTCTTAAGACTGAATAAATGTTCTTATATTGCAGATGGGCTCCCCTCTGTACCTTAAAATACAGCCCTTCAAAAGTGAACAAAATGTGTGATCACAAGGTATTGAACATATCACTGAAGACAAATGGGTGCATAAGCAAATGTGGCAAAGAAAGCTGATGGTGTCCGGCTATCAAAAAGTATAGCATCTGGGATCTTAAAGGCTTGAAGGTAATCAAGCAGCCATCAAGCTCAGAAGCAACAAAGCCCACATGGAAGAAGTACACCAGCCTATGCAACCACGAGGTGTCAAAGGGATCAGGTATAAGGCATCATCAGAACAAAAAATATTACCATAATGAATGAGCGGGAAAGTGTGGAGTGGAGACCCAAAGCCCATCAGTAGGCCACTGGAGATCCCCTTGCAGAGGGGTCTTGGGGAGGAGATAAGCCAGTCAGGGTGCGATGTAACAACGATGAAAAATACAACTTTCCTCTAGTTCCTAAATGTTTCCTCCCCGCTCCCACTACCACGACTCGAATTTGACCTTGCAAGTCTGGCTAGACCAGAGGATGTACACTGGTACAGATAGGAACTGAAAATACAGGGAATCAGGGCGGATGAGCCCTACAGGACCAGTGGTGTGAGTGGGGATACTGGGAGGGTAGAGAGAGAGTGGGTAGGAAAGAGGGAGCCAATTACAAGGAACTATATGTGACCGCCTCCCTGGGGGACAGACAACAGAAAAGTGGGTGAAGGGAGACGTCGGACAGGGCAAGATATGACAAAATAACAATTTATAAACTATCAAGGGCTCATAAGGGAGAGGGGAGCGGGGAGGGAGGGGAAAAATGAGGACCTAATGTCGGGGGTTTAAGTGGAGAGAAAATGTTTTGAGAATGATGTACAAATGCGCTTTACACAATTGATGTGTGTATGGATTGCGATAACAGTTGTGTGAGCCCCTAATAAAATGTTAAAAAAAAAAGTCCTAGAAAGAGGCTGCATGTTTTTAACAGTAGTCTTATTGGCAAGGATTCCACATATTATAGAATTTGATTGTCCCATCATATTAAAAAGATGGGCGCAATCATAATCATCACCACAATCAACGTCAGAACAGTTTCTTCTCTCACACTCACTGTTGTTGCTCCCTGTGTGCTCTTCTCCACCCGCCCACTGCCATCTCCCTTGCCATGACGTTAGGTAACTATTAAGCCAGCTACTGTATCTATAGATTTATTTATCCTGGATTCCATATACAGTGTTACCAGTAGGCAGCTCAAAGTTTGAGTCAAGGGACAAAACTCAGACCCGAGTTAGAGAAAAGGGTTGAACAGAAAGAATAAGTTTATTGAAGGGGATACTTTGGAAAAGAAATCCAAAGGGCCTTTAAAACTCGATTCACAAATCCAGAGTAGGACTACCCTTTGAGTTTATGAGACTGTCTCTATTAACAGGAGCAGAAAGCCCACCTTCTAGCTCAGATGGGGGTCTCAATTGCTGACCTTTCAGATCACAGCTCACTACACCACCAGGGCTCCTAAACTAGTCAAACCGGCATTTTAAAATGTAGAGGACAACCTGGTCCTGGGTGGTGTAACACCTCATTCCAGGTATGTGAGTCCTTATGCCCCAGGCTTCATGCTGTGCCCTTAGCTCCAGACCAAAACCCCCAAACAGTCTATTGAGTCACTGTGGGGGTCACAATGTGGGGGTTCACACTGGGAGTGAACATCCAGTCTTCCTGCACCCAGGCTTTTCACAACCCCAGTCACTTCCATTGAGGAAGAACAGTATCTCATCCGCACTTCACTTTCCTTTGTGCTGGTGAGCTATGTAGAGAAACAGGTCTCCCCCTCATTTGTGTTAAGGTTCCTGCCATGACCCCCTTTCTTCCTCTCAATGTTCACCTCTGTCTAGCTAACATACGGGAAAATCATACAAAACACAAACAAGAAACCGACAGAAACCATGACAAACAAAACAGAGAAAAACCTCACTCAGAGCAAAAGCAGAAAATATTAAAAACAACTTTAAAATGGGTCAAAAGGGAGATCAAATGATCAGGAAGTACATTTTAACCTAACCACATCGACCATAATGGACTTTACAATGCTCTCGGTCATAAGGCACGGCTACTCTCATCCTTGGACGAAGGTCAGATGGACATTGACTCACCAGAGACATAATCCATGTGAAGAGCCTGCAAATAGGTTTTGGGCTTCCACTGTCATCCATTGTCTGCTGCCAGCAAGATATTCAGAGTGTAAGCTCTGACGCCTTTCCCTCCTTTGGATTTGGATTTTATTATTTACGATCCTTGGATCACACAGGCTGCTGTGCTTCTTCCCTGTGAACTTAGTTGACACCATTCACAGGCTGCTGTTTTTTAAGACAAGAGGCTGCAGATTTTATCCTCAGGATCGCACAGGAAATTTTCCTCACACTCCTATTCTCTAGACCTACAGATGATGTGCAGCTCTTTAAGAGAGAGGTTCTTTCCATATGTATGCTCGTTTCGTGAGTTTTCTTGTTTATTGTTTTTTGTACCTTTTTCCCCCTCAAGTAAGCTGTTTGTTTATTCATAGGAAATTGTGCAAATTAAGAATTTAATACTCTATTTACCACCTAAAGAGCCCTGGTGGCACAATGGGTCATTAGGTACCCAGCTGCTGGCCAAATGATCAGCATGTTGAATGCACCAGCACTCCAGGAAGAAAGCTGTGGCCTTGGCTTCCAAGGAGTTTGCAACCTTTGCAACCTTATCGGGCAATTCTACCCTATCCTGTCCAGTTGATATGAGTTAGAGTTAAGGTCAATGGGTTTTGTTGCTCTCTCTGTTTTTTTAAATCACAATTTAACACCTGCTTTTTGGATTTTCTTCTCCATTTTATTGTTTCTGTTTAGGAGGCACCCTGGTGATATAGTGATTGCAAATTGTGCTGTGATCCACAAGGTCTGCATTTCGAAACGACCAGCCAATTCTCGGGAGAAAGCCTGGGCTTTCTACTCCCCTAAAGTTAGTCTCAGAAACTCACAAGGATAGTTTTACCCTGTCGCATAAGGCAGGTCACTACGAGTCGCCATTGACTGGATGCAGTGAGTGAGTGAGTTTCTGCTGAGCATCCTTCCAATCAAACATCTCTGCGGTCTTTGTTGTTTGCTTGTCAAATATATCCACCTTTTATGCATCTTCCGGGGCTGGATACCAGAGACACTCTCCTCACCCCAAGGCTATAAACATAATCAGTGTACGGATTTCTTTAGACAAAAATTCAGCAATACAATGTCAATCCAAGCTTCTTGTGCAAGAAAATGTAGCCAAAAATTATTTCACAATCAGCATCATGCAGTGTGTGGCCTCAGATTCCATTTCCACAGCTGCTCTGGCCACGCACGGCACATGACTCAGCTGCCCCATTGGAAACCATCCCAACCCTGAATGTAGCGCGGAAGCTCACATTCCTCTGTGGGTTCCTGGCTGTATGAAGGGACTTCAAAAAACCCCATGGAAAAATCACATATTCTTTTAAAAACTCACTTTCTTCAGATATTGTAACGTGCACTCATACTCTTTTTTTTTAAGATTTTTATTTTACTTATTTTTTAATTGTTTTATTAGGGGCTCATACAACTCATATCACAATCCATACATACATCAATCGTGTAAAGCACATTTGTACATTCATTGCCCTCATCATTCTCAAAACATTTGCTGTCCACGTAAGCCCCTGGCATCAGCTCATTTTCCCTCCTCCCTCCCCGCTGCCCCCTCCCTCATGAACCCTTGATAATTTACAAATTATTATCTTGTCATATCTTACACCATCCGACATCTCCCACTCATATTCTTTTAAGAGTCTTGATGGTGTAGTGGGTTACACATTGCTCTGCTACCGCAACAGCAGCAGTTCAAAACCACCAGCTGCTCTGTGGTAGAAAGACTAGGCTTTCTATTCCTGTAAAGAGTTACAATCTTGGAAACCCACAGGGGCAGTTCTATCCTGTTCAATACGATCACTATAGTTGGAATTGATTAGATGGCAGTGAATTTGGAATTATGGGTATTATTCTCATGATACTGTTGAGATGGATGAAGATATGCTAATGGTGCCCGTGTGTAATAAAGAATTTGGCACAACCCAAAAGGAGGTCCTGTGTTTTACACTGGACTTGGGGCAAGTAATCGATGCCAAACGTGATAGGAGTAGCTTTGTTAACGGCAGTCCACGACACTGGATCTTAGGATGGGACGGGGCATCCCCAACTGCCTCACGGTCAGGGCTGGCCACGTCACAGAGAGTAACCCTGTGAGTTACAGGGGGTATGCTGGGTCCATATTTTCAGGGGACCTGAAGTCTGAAATCTATCACCCAATCCTACGTAACGGTGCCCAAATAAAAATTTTGAACAACAAAGCTCAGGTGAACTTCCCTTGTTACTAATACTGTGAATTACGGTGGTAATACTACTATTAATTATGGAAGCTTCCCATTTGGAGCAAACCTCCTGCACTCTGCTCTGTAAATGTTGTCTGTTTGTTTTTCCTCACTTTGTATCTTTTCCCTATAATACACCTAAGAGTCAAGTAAGAGGATGCTCAGTGAATTATGTGAGCTTGTCTAGCCAATTTTCAAACCTAAGGGGGTTTTTGAACAGCCCTGGTGACAGAGCGGGTGATGCATTGTGCTGCTAATTGCAAAGTGGCAATTCAAATCCACCTGCTGTTCTGAGGGAAAAGATGAGGCTTCCTACCCCCATAAAGATGTACAGTCTCAGAAACCCACAAGAGCAGCTCTACTCTGTCCTATGAGGTGCAATAGATTTGATGGCAGGGAATTAAGTTTGGGTTTTAAGGACAGTTGTAGGAACCTCTAAGGAGTCCTGGTAGCTCAGTGGGCTACATGGGCAGCTGCCAACCCCAAAGTCATTTGCTGGAACCCACTAACCTCTCAGAGGGAGAAAGAAGAGGCTGATTCCTCCCAAGATTCACAGCCTCAGAAACACAAAGAGCAGTTCTACTCTGTCTTAAAGGGCCTCTATGAATTAGAATGAACGCCATGGCTGTGGGTTTTTGCTTAGCTTTTTTTTTAAAGGTGCTCCTGGTGTAATGGTTAGCAGTTCAAACCCACCCATCACGCACTGGGAGCATTTCGAGGCTGTCTCTTTCCAGAGAGGAGCTCTGGTGGTGTAGAGGTTAGATGTTATGCTGCTAACCACAAGGTTAGCAGTTCAAAACCACCAGGTGCTCCACAAGAGAAAGACAAGGCTTTCTACTTCTGTAAAAAACTGCAGTCTTGGAAACCCACAGGGGTTTCCTGTAGGGCTGCGATGAGCGACAATCAATGCCATGACAGTGCATTTGGAGACTTTTGGTCTCCTTCCAAACAGTTTCCTAGTTTGGGGAACCCAGTACAGCGTGGCTGTGAGTTGGCTTTGACTCCGTGGCGGTGGGTTTTCGCACACTGGTACTCGGTATCAGAACTGAGGGCAGCCTGGTGTGGAGCCTGAGCCCTGAAACCATGCCCGTGTGGCTACCCCCCAGCAACGAATTTCAAAAGGCCACTAAAGAGATTGTCTAAGGATGTACAGCACAGCTGGGAGCCATCAGCCAAGTGTCAGGGCTTTCGAAGGAAAACAATGCAGGCTGCTTCTGAGATCTTTCATAATAATGTCCTACAACGCGAGGAATAGCCTGAAAAAACGCAATAAAGGAAGACAGGAGACAAGCCCATCCATCAACCCAAACCCGCTCTAGGCTGGGGGAAGATAAAGGCCAGCAGAGCTGTAAACCACCTGCACAAGTGAGTGTCCGCGGTGCAGACCCAGGTGTGTACCTAGGACATATGGTTAGGGAAGGGTTTTAACTTGGGGGGGGGGGTAGAAAAAGGGGCTTTCAAAGCTGGTATGACACCTTTGTTGGGTTCTTTATGGTAGTCCTAACACTCCCCAGCAAATTTGAAGGAGACAGTGGTTTTTTAAATACAGGGTTTTTTTCCTTGTGTATATTACAAAGTCAAAGAAATATGTGCATGAGCTGATCTGCATTTTTCAGGGAAACAAACAAACAAAAAAAGCCATATACTGGACAGCAAATAAAAATGTGCAGATCCGAAATACGTTGCTTATAGCCTAATTCCAGAGCCTGCAGCGACCACGAAACCACCAGGCACCCCGTCATAGGCAGATTCCTGGAACCCCATTTCCTGATCCTGTAAAGGCTCAGGAGGCAGCATGTTTAGAGCCCCACAACAGATTCAGGTTGGGGGACCACTGCTCTCTAGAAAATGTAAAATAGTGTCTTAGAGCTATGACTGCCCCTCTTATACTATTGCTCTACAGTGTTTTCCATGGCAGTACCTTTCCATTAAAACATGCTGGAAATGTAGGGACAAGGACCTAAAAACATAACCTGTATAGTACCCGATACAAGTCACCCCAAAATATTAGCAGCCCCATGTTCACTTGCAGGATACTGAAGAACTGTATCCTGTGAAACACTTAACCTCCTTTAGGAGATTCTGCTCCTGAACGCATGGCAATGAAAAAGATCTGACCCTTTTCTTGGCGTCGAGAAAGGCTATGTTAAAAAAACACAACACCTGATCATGTTTAATTCTAGGATGAAACTAAACCCAAGGTGTGTTCTCTCTGCTGGGTAAGCATCTGAGTGATTGTAGCAAGTTAAAAAAAAATGACAAGCACCAAATGAAACAATTGTCTCTAAAGGTCATTCATGCTGTATCTACTTCATGCTGACAACAGAGAGAAGACAGTGAGAAGGCAAAACATCTCAGCTCATCATCCGTTCCCTGAAAAGTGAGTAAAAATTATCATTTCCATGAAGGGCCAAAGGAAGCATTGAGAGACAGTCTGGCCAACGCTAACAAGGCATTCTAGTGAGCTCCCCTCTGTGTTTGGGTTCAGTGTGCTATTGGGCAAATGTTCTAAAGTTTTTAAACCTCTCTAATGTAATTTGCAATAAGAAAAATGTGTGGTGGTTACAGGGCCCACAATTTAATTGCAGCCAGATGCTGTTGCAAATTTTTAATTTATTTTTAGCCTGCAACATGGCTCCAGTGGAAAATGAAGGCAATGGGTGTACACTTTTCATCACATACGCAGAATGAAAATAGTAACACTTGGAGTATTTCATGCAGCCTTTTTTTTTTTTTTAGAACAGCATTGAAATGTGATGTGAAATCCTGTCGTTTAAATATGCTAATGCCACTCACCCACTGTGTCTACAAACCTGTTACAAAGAATAGCTACAGGACTCCAAACACCGCTTCTTGATCAGTGGCTTTCATTGGAAGGCTTTAGAGTGCTTGATCTAGAATCTACTGTCAATGAAAGAGCTTAAGGGCTAACATTTCTTTGTTTTTTCTTTTTATGAGGGAGTGAGAGAGAGTGAGTGAGTGAGTGAGTGAGTGAGTGAGTGAGTGAGTGAGTGAGTGAGAGAGAAAGAGTGAGTGAGTGAGTGAGTGAATGATTGAGTGAATGAGAGCGTGAGTGAGTCAGTGAGTCAGTGAGTGAGCAAGAGTGTGAATGAGTAAGAGAGTGAGTGAGTGAGTCAGTGAGTGCGCGGCCAACATTTCTTAAACTGTGTTTTTATGAATTGGCATAATAGCAGCCCAAAGCTACACAAATTCAACATTCTCCCTCCCACTCTCATACATGTTTTTCTGAAATACGGTACACACCATCTCCGTCACATGCTTTCTCTCATGCTCCCGTTATAAAGAAAAGATAGGCAGTCTGTGTGTGTTTACTTTTTTATGGTCTGAATTTGCTTGAGTGGAAGTGTGGGGAGTTGGACAGAATCAATCGGTAGGAGTGTTGAGTCATCCGATCTAAAAGATGAGCATTGTGGAGCTGACCAGCAAACCCTAACTTTCCAAGTGTCACAGTCAATTAACCTGCACTGGTCGTGGAGTAAATTCTCCACTTTCTGGAAAGGGCAACGTAAGGAGTGGCATTTATGTGAGTCAAGAATCTAAGAGTCAATAAAGAGAGTCTAGAGGTTTTCTGTTTTGCACTGAAGTTAGTTTTAAAAACTAATATCGCATAATTAAATGCAAGCATTCAAATGGAGGCATTGAACTGGAGGGCATTGAATTGAGGGACTGTAATTGAAGTGCACTTAACTGGAGAACAGAGTTGGTTAGAGCGGTGTAAATAAATACCAACTTACTGGAGATGTAGTCAGTCGAAGGATAGTGCCATTTTTTATCTCGTTGCGATTCTGGAAAAGAAAAAAAAAAGAATAAGGCTTTGTAAATCTCCAAGTAGAAACTCAGTAAAGGAGCAAACAAAGGCAAATGTAATCATGCAGAGACTCTATATAGTAAACATCCATGATTGCATTTATTCACACTTCAGTAGTTTCCAAGAGTTTCCATAGATTCTAAACTGGGTCCCAGATGTGTTGAGTTTTACCAAGTCACAGAGAGCATTCAGCACAGAGAGAGCCAGTATAAACCCAAAGGACACACAGCCTAGAAGAGCAACAAAAAGTGATTTAAAAGGCTGTCAAGGGCATATGATCCCTAAAATCACACTCCTAGATAGATACCCCAAAGAATGAAAAACACTGTGCACAAATACAACTTGTACAGAAAATTCTTTTATTATATTATAATATAATAGAAGTTATATTATAGAATATAATTTATAATTGCTAAAAATGAGACACAGCCTCCAATGCCCACTAAGTGACTGATGAACAGAAGCACTGGACCAAATACTGACATATGCTACAACATGGACAAACCTCTAAAATATAGTAAGCGAAAGAAGCCACACACAAAATCCACTTGTTATATAAGAGATACCCAGATCTGGCTAATTCATAGAGACAAGAAGGCGACAAGTGGTTTACAGGAGCTTGGGTCCCGAGGATGACTGCTCCTGGGAATGGTTTCTCCCAGGGATGATGAAAATGTTCTGAGATCTGGGGTTGCCACAGAGAAGTGGAAATAAAATGTGCATGGAACGTCAGAGGTAAAGTGGACCGTCTGTTCTGTAAGCCTTCCCTAAGTCACAATGAAAAGTGTGTTTAAAAAAAGGAAAATATTTTGGTGGTCGTCAGAGCACAGCTCTGCGAGAATACTGTAAGTTACTGCATGTGACACTGGGTGAATTTCATGTCAATTATTTCAGCAAACAAACTGTTCTTGGTGACACAGGAGCAGGTTGGTAATTCTCACATGCCCTGCTGCGCCAGGGGAAAAAGGCCATTAAGATTACAGCCAAGAAAAACACAAGTTCTACTCTGTCACACAGTGTGGCATCAACTCAACAGCAATGGGTTTCGTTTGGGGATTGTTATAGGTCAGTAATGCTTTTAATTATTTGTGTATTTCAAAGGGATCACTAAGGGGCTTGTTTTCTAAACATTTGCTAGTTTCTGCTACATGTTCCTTGAAATTAAGAACAAACCAATAACAGAACCAGTCAAGCTCTGCTTGACAAGCACACCTTAGGCAAGTGAGAGAAGCCATCACTCAGCATCTGTGGCCCTGGACAGAGGATTCACTGGCAGATTTCTTCTCTAACACCAGAGTCCCCACCATGTTCAGCGACCAGGAGAGGCCAACAAGGACACAAAAAAACCCCAAGCCCTTCACAAAGCATTCACGCCAGGAGGTTAACAAACATGCTCTCCTGACGCAGCAGGCATAACAAGGTGAAGCAGGAATTTCTTAGGATGGGATAACACCTGCAAGGAGGTACTAATGAGAGACAGACCTCAGACCTGAACTCCCTCCCACAGGAAACCAAAGCTGAGGATTTCCCACTGAGGGCAGGAAAGCCCAAGTCCCTGCCACTGTCACCTCCAAACC